>NC_091458.1:47632649-47962649 GCF_027789765.1 Dendropsophus ebraccatus
GAGTTACTTAATAAGTTCTTCAGTTCTGTATATACAAAAGAGGATGGAGCTGTGGTGGGTGGGGCTAGTACTACGGTGGGTGGGGCCAGTACTGGGGCCAGTAATGTACTGAACTGGTTTACTATAGATATGGTCCAAGATAAATTAAACAAACTCAATGTAACCAAAGCTCCAGGGCCTGATGGATTGCACCCCAGAGTTCTTAGGGAACTCAGTTCTGTAATTTCACTACCCTTGTATGAAATATTCCGTGATTCTTTGCTTACTGGTATTGTGCCGAGGGACTGGCGTAAGGCAAATGTAATGCCGATCTTCAAAAAGGGCTCTCGAACTTCCCCAGGTAACTATAGACCCGTAAGCTTAACGTCCATTGTGGGGAAACTATTTGAGGGGCTTATAAGGGACTACATCCAGGAATATGTAGTGGCTAATAGTATTATAAGTGATAACCAGCATGGCTTTACTAAGGACAGAAGCTGTCAAACCAACCTGATATGTTTCTATGAAGAGGTAAGTAGAAGCCTGGATGGCGGCGCGGCTGTGGATATCGTGTACCTGGATTTTGCAAAAGCGTTTGACACAGTTCCTCATGGACGTCTGATGGGTAAGTTAAATTCTATCGGTTTGGAAAATTTAATGTGTAACTGGATTGAAAACTGGCTTAATAATCGTACCCAGAGAGTGGTGGTCAATGATTCCTACTCCGAATGGTCCCCGGTAATAAGTGGTGTACCCCAAGGGTCAGTACTGGGCCCTCTTCTGTTTAACTTGTTTATTAATGATATTGAGAATGGAATTAACAGCAATGTTTCTATCTTTGCAGATGACACCAAGCTTTGTAGTACAGTACAGTCTATGGAGGATGTGCAGATGTTACAGGATGACTTAGACACACTGAGTGTTTGGGCGTCCACTTGGCAAATGAGGTTTAATGTGGATAAATGTAAAGTTATGCACCTGGGTACTAATAACCCACATGCATCATATGTCCTGGGGGGAGTTACTCTGGGAGAGTCGCTGATGGAGAAGGATCTGGGTGTACTTGTAGATAATAGACTACAGAACAGCACACAATGTCAGTCAGCTGCTTCTAAGGCCAGCCGGATATTGTCATGCATTAAAACAGGCATGGACTCACGGGACAGGGATATAATATTACCGCTTTATAAAGCTTTGGTGCGGCCTCATCTGGAGTATGCCGTCCAGTTTTGGAATCCGATTCATAAAAAGGACGTTCTAGAGCTGGAGAGGGTACAAAGACGGGCAACTAAACTAATAAGGGGAATGGAGCATCTTAGTTATGAGGAGAGATTAAAAGAATTACATTTGTTTAGTCTGGAGAAGAGACGTTTAAGGGGAGATATGATTAATTTATTTAAATATATAAATGGCCCCTACAAGAAATATGGGGAAAAGATCTTCCAGGTAAAACCCCCTCAAAGGACAAGGGGGCACTGCCCACGCCTGGAGAAAAAAAGGTTCAATCTCCGGAGGCGACAAGCCTTCTTTACCATGAGAACTGTGAATCTGTGGAACAGTCTACCACAGGATCTGGTCACAGCAAAAACAGTAGAGGGCTTCAAAACAGGGCTAGACAAGTTCTTAGACCAAAATAATATAAATGCATATGTATAGAACCTATCACCCCTCCCCCTTCCCTGTATTCATCCCCTCCTTGGTTGAACTTGATGGACATGTGTCTTTTTTCAACCGTATTAACTATGTAACTATGTAAGACTAGGGTGGGAGAAATTGCTTCAGCTGCCACATTAATGATCGTGCACCTTTTCTTTGTCCATCTGGGTATTGTGTGACAGATCTGCAGAGTTGTTTAGAGTACGAGTCAAACTGTGAAGGTCCTCCTCAGCAGAGTCATATACTATCTGGACTATGTTCTCTTCCCTTAGCAACTAAACCACATTTCTCCCCCTAAATTGTTGGCTACATTCACACATTCCATAAGTTTTTAGGGCCCATTGATCTCTATTGGGCTGTTTACACTGTCAGTAGTTTTACGGATCCGACCTTCATGCCCCAAAAATGAGTGACATGCCCTAGTGCAGACCATATCTGCGCAGTACGGACACAATAAAGGAAGCCTATAGGATCCGTATTTTTTGAGGATGTTACTTCCCTAATGTCTACAAAAAATACAGATCTGTAATTCTACCTTGTGTCATCATCTTGATCACTCCATTTTTACTGACACACAAAAAATATGGACGAATATGGACGCATTTACAGATACATTTTTGTGGATTGCCGACATAATTAAAAATTGCAGAGATAATATAAGGTCCTGAAAAATTAAGAAACATGTGAATGTAGTCAAAGTGTAGCTTCACACATACCAGATTCGCAGCGGATTTCACATTGCAAGTTTGCAGCGAAATTAGCTGCCAATCCTGCTACTGTGATTTTCAATGGGCTTACATACCCGCAGCGGAACTTTCATCCTGCTGCAGGTATGTAATGCCGGCCACTTTAACCTGCCACCACCAACAGCATACATTATCTGCTCGGCGCCGCGGCTGCATGTGAGGCTCCATGCTACTGTCATTCCCGCTAAGCCAATCAATTTACGGCCCCACCCCAGTCACTGATTGGCTGGACAGGACCTCTGGGAGCCTGGAGCCTCAGATACAGCCACGATGCCGAGCAAGTAATGTATGCTTCGGGTGAGTGGCTGTTAATGTCCATTCTCCAGCACAGAGAGAGGAGGCGCAAGCCTCCCATAGACTGTCAATATGACATGGAGGCTGCGGAATTCCGCCGGTTTTACTCTGTGTGAACGGAGCCTTAAAGGGGTTATCCAGCGCTACAAGAACATGGCCAGTTTTGCCCCACTCTTTTCTCCAGTTCAGGTGTGGTTTGCAATTAAGCTCCATTTACTTCAATAGAACTGAGTTTCAAACCTCCAATCTGAAGACAAGAGTGGGGAAAAAGTGGCCATGTTTTTGTTGCGCTGGATAACCCCTTTAAAGAGAAAGTGACTAGACCAACCTACTCTCAAGTGATAAAGCTTCAAGGGACTGTACTTGTATTGTATTCTGCAGAAGAACTGTTTAGTAAATTTCCAGTTGTTTCAAATAGCTTTGTGTCAAAGGTAATTTGCCTGCAGATTTTAAGACAGGAACAACTACAGTGAAAAGGGTGTATGGAAATAGGGGGTCGCTAACCTTACCACTTGACATAGACTGTGCACTACTGCGCCCATCTAGCCCTGCATCACAACATCACTTGCAGCCCGTCATGCCTACTGCAAATCTATTAAATAAACACCTCTATACTATGAGAGTCTGGTTGTTGCTTATTTTTCAACTATTGAGGGTTAAACAAAGCAATTTACTCTCACCATCACCTATGAAAATGAGAACCTGTACCTGAAACTTTCTAAAGCCGGAAACCACTTTGCAGTTGTAAAAACTTTTTATTCTATTTCTTTATTCCTGTAAGAAAATACCAATAATTGAACGTACAGGCTCAAAACAGCAGCTCCAGCTCCACTGTCTTCATGACCAGACTTTACTGTCCCGTGTTATGGCAGACCAACCTTTTCAGAAGATATGATCCAAAGGTTGATCCAAATCCCCTTCAACATGACATCACCATCGTTCTTGACAGTATTCAGGCTATTTTATTTGACATTTAGACCCTTATTTTTAACCAGTCTCCTGTGAAAATCATGTACTGGAATAAGGACTTTTTAAGATGGAAGGAAATCTTTTGGTCTTCATCTAGCGTAGAAGGTGTAGGCTTTGATGCTGGATGATTTCAAGGTTGTGGTCCACAGAATAGTCAAGGATTGACAGCAGTGGCGCTGTTACAGAGAAAAAAATGGTAAGAAAACAATGGTTGCATCATAATAGCTCACAGGATACAACAAACCTAGGAATGGACTAGTCAGTAGTCAGGACTAGGAACATCAATACAGGTACCAGGCAGTGAACCAAAGAGAAACATGTTTGGGAAAATACAGTATGTTTCTCTGCACAACCTGTGGTATTTAGGATGCGTGGGGGTAAATATATTGCCACCACTGTTGGATTACCTATGTGAAGGATGTATGGAACGTTGGTCGCATGACCTTCCCTCAAACTAACCTGTGTTAGAAGCTATCAGGAAGTTCTTAGTTTAGCTCTTTCTAGGAGGTAAAAAGGAGGTAAAAAAGTTACATGGGTCCACAGAGGGACAAGCTGAGTTAACTAGTCGCAAAGTAATTTGTGAGCTCACTAGAGAAGGCCCTAAGGGAATACTACCCTCAGATGTCTTGGACTACTCCACCCACCTTCCTCTTGGGCACTACAGTTATATATAATCCTTTAACACAAAAGTAACCTGCTCCCTGTTCCCTATAACAACTATATGCTACTATCCGACTCAACAGTATGGTGACTGGTTCCCTTTAAAGGAGTTTTGGACTTTAATATATTATTGCAGTATAGATGGCGAAAAAAATGGAGAAAAAAGCAATTGTGTTGAAGTATGACCTATTGGATGTATGATATAATATTATTTCCGATACAGACTAGATGTCAAAAAACAAACGTCCATTCCTCACACACATGCTTCCAGTAGAACATATGGGAATACAAGAGATGCATGCACACGTCCATGCACAAGCACGCATTCACACACCCAGCAGTCGGAAGGAGGTGAAGCTTGTGCTAAGGAAGCTGCTCTGTAATATTTAATGTCAGGTCGGCTTGTCAGTTTTCCGGTAATTAATGCAAACGCAGAGTCGCAGCCTCTCTGGAATCATATATCAGTGCCAGACCCGCACGCCGCGCTGAACCAGGCAGCGTTATTATGGGAATTTTATATGTATTAGCAGCTGATGCACATTAATACGTTAAAAATGTCAGACAATCAGATCTCTAATTGTCTGATTTAAATGTCTATTTGTCAGGGGTTGCCCAGGTGACTGGAGACAGAAGCACATAACAATTTAGCTCCATGCAAGACACACAAGAAATTTGGGGAGGGGAGGAAAGCATAGAAACATTTATCTTTGTACACAAGGGAGCAGAAGGAGGGTAATGAATGGTGATACTGAAAGTCTTACAACAGAAAGTTCAACAAGATTGTTTATTTGTCGGAAATGAAATGAGAATGCTCGCAAAATAAAATAAATCTAATTATCTAACATTTCAATTTCAATGTACTGATGCCTATGGTTGAACCCAGTGGATGGGCAAACAAATATAGAGATGGGCAACATAAATCCCTTCAAGGAATTTTATTCACAATGTAATGTTTCGTCTGTCACACCAGCCGTTGTCAAGCGTAATAAAAATGGTAAAAAACATCCCCCCTATATACACGTGATGTCATAAGCAACCAGGCCCCCTAAATATATCATGGAAACCTTAACAATACACCCCAATTATGTGATAAGCAATGACATCCCTATATACACTGTGGGGGAGATCAAACTAGTGTTGTCTCAGTTGCCCCTAGCAACCAATCAGATTCTGCTGTTCATTTTCAAAGAATCTGTGAGGAACGAAAAGTGGAATTTGATTGGTTGCTAGGGGCAACTGAGACAATTCTACTTTACACCAGTTTGATAAGCCTCCCCATCTCCCCCCCCCCCCGTTTTCTAAAACTCAACATAGACAAAACAGATCTAATCATCTTTCCCTCGTCTCGCTCCACCCCTCAATCTAATCTGTCAATCGCAATCAATGGCTGTACCCTGTCTGCTGTCCCCCAAGATTGCTGCCTTGGTGCCACCTTTCATTCTACCCTGTCTTTTAAACTGCAGACCCTGACCACCTCCTGCCGCCTTCACCTCAAAAACATTTTTTTCTGAATCCGCTCTTTTCTCAACCCTGACTCAACAAAACTGCTGAGGGGCAATACTCTGAAACAGCTGTCTGTGGATGGATGCCTGGCCTTGGTAAACCCTTGTCATGTCGCAACACTTGCAACTGATTTAGACTTTGACACAAAAGAGGCCAACTTGGTATTTTCCTATGTATGTTCCAATACTCACAACCCAGTGGGACTTGGGCTATGTATCAGGGTGGTTTGGTGATCTCCCCACTGGAAGGCACCCCTTGGCAACAGGCTTTTCATCCCTGCAGGGTTATCTGGCTATTCCCGTGTTTTGAGACGCGCAACTGAGGCTCCACAGACCCTTTTTTCCTTTATTATATAGCATCAACTTATTCTGCAGTGCTTTACATAGCTTGTCATCACTCAAATCAATCCCTTAACCCCTAGACGACCCTGGACAAACAGTTACGCCATGGAAGTCTGTCACCAGACGACCCTGGACGTAACTGTACGTCCTCGGTGGTTCTTCCGCTATGAAGCGCGCTCCAGAGCGGAGCGCGCTTCATAGGAGGTGGGGGCCGGCTGCAGTGAGCACCCGGGACCTCACTGGTAATGACAAACTGCAGCGATCTCGCTGCCGCATGTCATTAACTCCTTAAACGCTGCGATTGCGGCGCGGCCGCAGCGTTTAAGTGTGAGTGACAGGGGGAGTCCCCTGTTACTTACCGATCGGGACAAGGGATGGTCCGAACCGAGTTCGGTTCGGGTTCGTACGAACCCGAACCCTCGGTAATGGTTCCGTTGTCTGCCCGCTCTGTGAAACGGGCGGATCCAGCGGGAGGACCGCCTGGAAAACTGGGATACAGCCATAGCCATAGGCTGTATCCCAGTTTTCCAGGCGTTCCTCCCGCTGTATCCGCCCGCTTCACGGAGCGGGCAGACAGCGGGAATCTGCTGCCAAGTGTTCGGGTTCATACGAACCCGAACCTCGGCAGGTTCGGACCATCCCTAATCGGGACCCCCGCAGTGTGACTGCTGTGGTCCCGATTGTTGAAACGGACCGCCGGAGGTCTCTCACCTGCCTCCGTGCGGTCCGATTGGCGCTCTGGTCACTGAGCCTGCACAGGCAGGCTTAATGAGCAGATCGCCGATCACACTGATCAATGCTATGCCTATGGCATAGCATTGTACAGTGTGAGCAATCAAAGTACTGTATGTAAAAGTCCCCTAAAGAGACTTCAAATGTGTAAAAAAAAAAGTTCAAAACACTATTACACTACCCCAAAGCCCCTCCCCCAAAAGCTGAAATCACCCCCCCATCCCATTATATAAATAAAATATATAAAAATAAATAAATAGATAAACATATTATATACTAATATAATATATATGCGTAATTGTCGGATCTATTAAAATATAACAAGCGTCATTGCGAACGGCGTACACGAAAAGAGGGAAAAAAGTGCGCGGATTAGCGATTTTATGTTACATTATATATTTTAAAAAATCAATTCCGATCTTCACAAATATGTTATTAATAAAAACTAGAGATCATGGCGGAAAAAATTACACCCCATACAGCCTCATAGGTGAAAAAATAAAACTGTTATAAGCGTCACAATAGGCCCATTTTATTAATAATCAATTGCCAAAAAAAAGGATTTCATAAAAAAAAAAAAAAATAGAACATTAGAGAATCTGTGTAAACCTGCATATGGTTGTGTTCGGACTGACCTATAGAATAATGGTATCATGTCGCTTTTACCATATAGTGCATTACGTAGACACAGGAACCCCCCAAACGTTACCATATTGCATTCTTTTTTACGATTTCTCCTATTTATATCTTCATAAATATTAATTTTGGAATTCCATCATACATGTTATGGTAAAATGAAAGACGCCATTACAAAGTACAACTATTCCTGTAAAAAACAAGCACTTACATGGCTTGTAGATAGAAAACTGAAAGTGCTAGAGCTCTTAGAAGGGGAGGAGGGAAAAATGGAAACACTAAGATCAAAATTTGCGCGGTCCACTGGGTCATTTTGGGCCTGGTCCTTAAAGGGTTAAAGGGGTTGTCCAGGATTTTTCAATAAACTAGCATTGCATTGATCTCTGTGGGTGTTGCATATTCTACATACTCTTCTATTTTTTATTTAGAGCGCTTACTGTGTTCTCAGGCTTAGTCACATGACCACTCTGCCTGTGTTTTCTTAACTTCCTGTGAAACTCTGTTCCCTTTCTGTTTCCTGTTCCTGCCAGTGAGGGAACAGTGAGTCATCAGGTGGGTGGGGTTATGCATATATTTCTTTAGCCACACCCCTAACATCTAACTAACGTCTGAGCCCAGAACAAACTGCAACAGTAAGGACAGCATGACAGACTACAATCTCTGTACAGCACTGCAGCATAGGTTGGAGGTATAAAGAGTAAATAAAGGTAGTATGAGGGGGTGATTTATCAAAACTTGTGCAGAGGAACAGGGAAGAAGTTGGCCATAGCAACCAGTCAGATTCTAGGTTTCATTTTTCAAGGCCTTTTTTAAAAATAAAAGAAGCAATCTGATTGGTCGCTATGGGTAACTGCTCCCCTGCACAGACTTTGCTAAATCTTCCCCTATAGTGTTACTAATGTACTGTAAGGATGTACAGTGTTAGGGCAGAGCTGCTGTTGTGTGTAATATGGAGAGGAGAGAGGACACTTCACCTCATGGCAGTCACCATGTCATCTATCAATCTATTGCTGAGGTAAACTTGTAACAGAATGCTACCTCACTGACACCCCGCCCACCAGTAGGATGGCTACTGTAGTGTATATGTAATCCAGGACTACAGCTCCTATCATGTACATCTGTGCTGGGGTTTGTAGTCCTACAACAGATAAAAGTGTGAAAAAAATTGTTGATTTGATAACATAACTAATTGGCAGACACTGAGCCACCATTAAGCCACCAAAAGACACTTGTAGTAATACAGACATTACCTGCCTATAGGTAGAGTGGGTGGAGCTACAGGCAGAGCTGTGATGTCACTGCTGACCCCTGTGACCTGGAAGTTCTTTATGTAAACAAACAAATCCAAAAAGCAGCAACAGAGGGGGAGGCCCGGGGACACAGAGGCGAAAAAAGGTTAGAGAAAACCACTCAGGGAAAGGGACAGATTACAAATTATTCACATATCCAATAAGAAAAAAAAGTTACAAATTGACCTATCTATAATACTTTACCTGCCCACACTCCTAGTCTTCTCCTGCACTCTGTATGTGTCCCGGCACCACATGCAGTAGCTTCAGAGCAGTCTAAGCTGACAGGCTGCTCAGCCTATCACTGGCCGCCCCACTGTGGCCACTACGAAGTTGCAGTGCATAGTGCCGGGACACATACAGAGCGCAGGAGAAGACCAGGAGGTAAAGTATTATCTGTTTGGACAAGGGCTGCACGGATATCACTAAATGATTGCTGGGCCGTGTAATAGGTCCAGTAAACGAGCACCGATCTAGCAGATTGGAGCTTGTTTACTGTATTGATCAGATCTTTATTGGCCCATGTAATAGGACCCTTAGATTATGCTCAAGGTGGCTGACAGCTCTTGCCTGGACCTTGTGTACCTCTTTGAGCCTAAGGAAGGCTACTCTTACCCCAGGTTGGACTGCCTCTGTGTTGTTCGCATGGCTGCACCAGCCACTAATATAATGACACTTCCAAGGGTCTTGGCCACTCTAGACCTCTACCTTTCTCAAGAATTACCCCCTTACTATTACCAACTGAATATATACAGCTAATATGGTGCCAGTACTTGCGTTTTACCAACTCCAAAGCCTTTAGTAAGGGTTACTACCTCTGAAAGAGTGCCACCTTAGCTTCAACTAGTTGTAACAACGACGCACAAATCAATTTGAACTGGATTCCTTGATTCTCTCTATCCATACCTTAGGCACTAGTGACTAAATATATCTATATATATATATATATATATATATATATATATATATATATATATATATAGGCTGTTGGTATGGCACTTTGTCAGCTTCAGCCAAAGTAGCCGTTATGTTACAGAATGTAATGTGATACCAATGACTAATATAATTATTCAAGTAGCTTATAAGGTCTATGTGATAATAGCTTATACCTTGCTGCATGAATCAATTGTTGTTAAACAGTTGATGAATATCGCTATTGTTCCTCTTGTTAAGACTTTTGTTTATACCTAATGAGCTGAGTGATGAACCTTAACTGTATGGGAAATGATACAGATATACTTATGAATCAGTTCCTCTGCAATGAACAATATTTATGTTATTCATTGAGGATCGTTTTGTCCATTAACATAAGGTAAATATCATTATAAAAGCTCATAACTGCTTGTATCTAACTGAACATCATGTGTTAATATAAATTACTACAAATATAGAGGCTCAAACACTTGATATAAAATGCCCATTGTGGCATAATAAGAACAGTGGTGGCGTTTCACATATACTTGAATGTTGCAATAGTTAAAGGGGTACTCCAGCGGGGGGGCCCTTTTTTGCTGGGACCGGGGAGGAGGTGGCCAAGGGAAAAGACGTCTACTCACCTCCCCGGTTCCAGTGGCAGGTCCCGCATTGCGGCGCTCCGGTGCCTGGTTCACGACTGCTTCCGGGTGTCTGACGCGGGCCGGAGACGTGACGTCTCAGGTCCGCTCAGCCTATCAGTGAAGGAGGCGGGATCCGTTTCAAGTCCGCTCAGATCCCGCCTCTGTCACTGAGTCACCTGAGACGTCACGTCTTGGGCCCGCGTCAGACACCCGGAAGCGTCCGGGAACCGGGCACCGGAGCGCCGCGATGCGGGACCTGCCACTGGAACCGGGGAGGTGAGTGGACGTCTTTTCCCTTGGCCACCTCCTTCCCGGTCCCAGCAAAAAAGGCCCCCCCCCCGCTGGAGTACCCCTTTAAAGGGACACTCCAGACAAAAAATTTTTAGCAAATCATTGTATTTACTTTTGAATATAATGGCAGTATGTTAGGCCTTATACAAGCAGTATATTGTTTGTAACCAAACGGTTAAAAAGTCCTGTCTGCATTGGTTTACATTACTCGTAGAGTGGATTGCGTTCCCGAGTTTTACTAACCAGGCTCGACAATGTTCTTTCTTTTTGTGAGAAGTTTCTTACAGGTGTATGTAAACCTATGGTTTCTTGCTTTCTTTGTACTATTTATGCAAATGTAATTTTAGTTTTTCTTGTAAAATTTTTTTATAATAATAAAAAAAAAGATAACAATTAGAGATGAGCGAACCGGGTTCGGGTTCGAGTCGATCCAAACCCGAACGTTCGGTATTTGATTAGCTGGGGCTGCTGAACTTGGAGAAAGCTCTAAGGTTGTCTGGAAAACATGGATACAGCCAATGACTACATCCATGATTTCCACATAGCCTTAGGGCTTTATCCAACTTCAGCAGCCACCACTAATCAAATGCCGAAAGTTCGGGCTCGGATCAACTCGAGCATGCTCGAAGTTCGCTCATCTCTAATAACAATAAATACTTACCTTCTGAAAGTATTTTAAAAATATATGGATGGCTCCAGTGTGAGAAACACACTTATAGTATTGAGTTACTTGAGCCGGATTGTGCAGCCTTCTGAAGCTCCGTCCCCTCGATCACTGGCATGTCCATGCTGTCCCTGCAGCGATCATGTCCATGACGGTATGTGGAGGGCCATGTGACCTTTACGTCACTCAGCCTCTTCCACAGAAATACACTGTGCACCAGAAAAAAGGGCAGGTGCAATGGAGGCAGCTGAGTGACCTATGGTCACAGGCCCCCCTCCCCATGTTATAGATGGGATCACTACAGGGATGGCATAAATGGGCCAGTGATCAAAGGGGTGGAGCTTCAGAAGGCTGAATAGAAAGGCTGATGTGACCTAACACTGTAAGTGTAAGGTAATGATTAGAGATGAGCGAAACTCGAGCATGCTCGAGTCAATCCGAACCCGAACTTTCGGCATTTGATTAGCGGTGGCTGCTGAAGTTGGATAAAGCCCTAAGGCTATGTGGAAATCATGTATATAGTCATTGGCTGTATCCATGTTTTCGAGACAACCTTAGAGCTTGATCCAAGTTCAGCAACCCCAGCTAATCAAATACCGAACAATCGGATCGGATCGACTCGAACCCGAACCCGGTTCGCTTATCTCTAGTAATGATCCATCAGTTATCAAAAATACTTTAAGAGAGTGGCCAACCCCGTTAATTGTTTGGGGCTTTTTTCAATTTCACCCCACAAATATATATATATTTTTGTTTCACATTACAGTATAGGGCTATGTTCACACTACGTAAAATAACGGCCGTTGTCCGCGCCGCAAAACTACGGCCGAGGTTCCCTATAATGACTGCAATGCAATGTAACTATGGCCGCTGAATTCACACTACGTATCAGATAACGGCCGTTGTTTATACGGCCCCTTGAAAAATTAACATGTCAATTATTTTCGGCCAGTAATCCTGCAACAACAGCCCTGGATTTCAATGCGGCCACGAACGTAAAACTTATATCTGCCGAATTAAATTTGATTTTGATGTAAAAAAAATTCTGAGTGGTTTCTCGGGCTGGGCGCAGTATTTAAAGTAAATTACCTCTTTCATCCCGTTTATAAACAAGCTAGGAATCAAAATTAAACAACGGACGTAGTTTCACGACTAGCCTGTACGATCGTAATTCTACGGCCGTAATTTTGGTCGCAAAAGTCCGGCCGGTGAAAACAACGGCCGTTATTTTATGTAGTGTGAACATAGCCTAGTAAAGGGTACCAGTACAAATTGAAAAATTGGTCCTGCAAAAAAAAAAAAGTCCTTGTAGGGCTCTGTTGATGAAAAAGAAAAGAGCACTGGTTCTTAGAAGGCAAGGAGAAATAAAAAATAGGAAAATGAAAATTAGTTTGGTATTTGGGGGGGGGGTTAAAATTCAGTACCTACTCATTATTAAAATAATGCATAACTTCAGGGGATTCTTAAAGGGGCATATCACTGTCGTTCACGTAAGAGGGAAGGATAATGTTTACAAGCCGTGGTGCTGAGAAACTACATGGAGATATGTGGAGAATAAAACGGAATCAATTGTAGATGTTTGCCTTTCCGATCCTCCCTTGCACTACCCCCAACACCCAGCTGTCTCTCTAATTGCCTTTGGAAGAGAAACCAGATCCCTCCTCCTCTCAGAATGTGTAATAAATGCTGCCTGTCCAGAGGATGGATGGTTGGAGGTGAAGGGTGCTCCAAGATAGATGTCTTGTTAGTTCAATGAGATATATATAAGGGACTTTCAATTCATACTTGTCAGTATGATAATGAACCAGATCACTGCTGGGGAGGATCAACGTACAACTTTTATAAAATGAGCCAAGCTCTGTGAATGGAGTGAAGAAGATTGTAAAATTGTAAAGGTGTGAACAGACCAAATTGACATGTGTTATGTGCAAATAACAATTACTTTTGTTTCATTATATAAAATCTCACAAAAAGGAATAGTGAATGTCTTAGTCTAAACTAAGAGATGCTTTGGAAATCTGTAATTCATCCATGAATTGTTTGTTAGTAAGGAACGACGATATGTGAAAATATTGATGTGGTTTATATGGGTGGCAGAGATGCTGTGCTCCTAGACAAAGGCTGCTAGAATATGTCAGTGATAAGGATACAGTAGGAATATGAACATTAAAAACTTCAGTTATTCAGGATTAGAACAACACAGCTGCTTTCTCCAAGAAACACCACCACTCTTTTGTTCAGTTTGTGTGTGTGATATTGCAGCTCAGTTCTAGTGAATGGAGCCGAGTTGAGTTGTGATGACTTTTTTTTTTAAAAGTCAGCTATATTTTTGTAATCCTGGATAACCACTTTAAGGCTATGTTCACACTATGTATGTGTGCGGCTGTATTTTTTATGCGGCTGTAAATGTGCGGATGAAACTACGGCCGTGGGAAAAAATAGACATGCGGCTCAAAACATACGGTCATTTACTTGGAAATCTGGTTCAACTAAAAATAACAAATAAAATCTTAAGAAAGTGATGCAAACACCTCTGGATGC
Organism: Dendropsophus ebraccatus; assembly: GCF_027789765.1. Lineage (NCBI taxonomy): Eukaryota > Metazoa > Chordata > Amphibia > Anura > Hylidae > Dendropsophus > Dendropsophus ebraccatus. The sequence continues at coordinate 47,646,507 of NC_091458.1, forward strand.
ATCTGGGAAAGCAGGGAACACAGTTTACATGAATTGCTATTACCGGGGTTTGCGATCCTCTGCACTAATGCCGATGTCTCTCATGGTTAATCTATTAAAATAATAAGACACATTTTCGTTGTAATAAAGTCCCTTTCATTGTTCAATAATTAAATTTAAACTAATCCATCATTTTGCAATTAAATATACTGTTAAAATAAATATATATATAAATAAATGTATATATATATTTATTTTTTGACAGTATATTTAATTGCACAATGATGGATTTGTTAGAATTAAATTATTGAACAACGAAACTGAATTTATTTCATCGAAAATGTGTTTTATTAATTAAATATTAATTAGTACAGGAAGCTCCATAAGCCGTTAATTCATATTGCCGGCAAAAGAGCATTCTGTACTATTCATCACTTTACTTTAATGAAAACATCAAATGTTTCTTCTAATTATGTTATCACAATAGCATTATTAGAAGAAACATTTAGAATTATATGTGCGCTCAGCTGATTGGCTGATCGGCTGAGCGCACATATAATTAGCGGGTCCGCAGCACAGTGACTTCATTGTGCTGCGGACCAGCGAAGAGGACACATCGGGGTGAGTATAAAGCTCTCCCCACCCCCTCCCCAGCACTGCACCCCTCCCAGCAAGGAAGGGGGGGGGGTCAGTTAACCCCTTCCTTGCTGGGATGGGTGCAGTCTGACATCAGTCTGGCCCCCAAGGGGTTAAGGGGGATGCAATACATCCTCCCTTAACCCCTTGGGGGCCAGACTGTAAGCAGCGATCTGTAAAGATGCTGCATACTGTAAGGAGCACAACACCGCTCACAATGATGGGTGTTGTGCTCCTGTTTGTGTGTTTTTTGTGTGTTTCTCCCTTTTTGTTTTTCAGATATCGGTATCCTGGGGATTACGTCGGATTCCGTGGACTACGTCGATGACCAGTGTTTTTTTTTTGTTGTTTTTTTTAAAAGGTCAATGAGGGGTGTTGGGGTGTTTTTATTTGAATAAAAAAATTTTTTAACTTGTGTCTTGTCTTTATTTCTTTACTTTATAGACTTAGTAGTGGAAGCCGTCTAATAGACGGAATCCATTACTAAGTTGGTGCCTAGTGTTAGCCGGTATAAAATGGCTAACACTAACCCCCTATTATTACCCCAGTACCCAATGCCACCAGGGGTACTGGGAAGAGCCGGGTGCCAGTGGTCCCGGAGCGTCAAAATTGGCGCTCCTGGACCGGGCGGCAGCAGGCTGGTAAGATTTAGGCTGGGGAGGGCCTAAACCAATGGCTCTTCCCACCCTGGTGTTACCAGGCTGCTGTCGTTTGGTTTTTAACCCGGCTGGTTATAAAAATAGGGGGGACCCTATGCGTTTTTTTTAAATTATTTATTTATTTAAAAAAAAACGCATAGGGTCCCCCCTATTTGTATAACCAGCCAGGTTAAAAACCAAACGACAGCAGCCTGGTAACACCAGGGTGGGAAGAGCCATTGGTTTAGGCCCTCCCCAGCCTAAATCTTACCAGCCTGCTGCCGCCCGGTCCAGGAGCGCCAATTTTGACGCTCCGAGACCACTGGCACCCGGCTCTTCCCAGTACCCCTGGTGGCAGTGGGTACTGGGGTAATAATAGGGGGTTAGTGTTAGCCATTTTATACCGGCTAACACTAGGCCCCAACTTAGTAATGGATTCCATCTATTAGACGGCTTCCACTACTAAGTCTATAAAGTAAAGAAATAAAGACAAGACACAAGTTAAAAAAATTTTTTATTCAAATAAAAACACCCCAACACCCCTCATTGACCATTTTATTAAAAAAAAAAAAAAAAAAAAACGCTGGTCATCGACGTAGTCCACGGAATCCGACATAATCCCCAGGATACCGATATCTGAAAAACAAAAAGGGAGAAACACACAAAAAACACACAAACAGAAGCACAACATCCATCATTGTGAGCGGTGTTGTGCTCCTTACAGTATGCAGCATCTTTACAGATCGCTGCTTACAGTCTGGCCCCCAAGGGGTTAAGGGAGGATGTATTGCATCCCCTTTAACCCCTTGGGGGCCAGACTGATGTCAGACTGCACCCATCCCAGCAAGGAAGGGGTTAACTGACCCCCCCTTCCTTGCTGGGAGGGGTGCAGTGCTGGGGAGGGGGTGGGGAGAGCTCTATACTCACCACGATGTGTCTTCTTCGCTGGTCCGCAGCACAATGAAGTCACTGTGCTGCGGACCCGCTAATTATATGTGCGCTCAGCCGATCAGCCAATCAGCTGAGCGCACATATAATTCTAAATGTTTCTTCTAATAATGCTATTGTCATAACATAATTAGAAGAAACATTTGATGTTTTCATTAAAGTAAAGTGATGATTAGTACAGAATGCTCTATTGCCGGCAATATGAATTAACGGCTTATAGAGCTTCCTGTACTAATTAATATTTAATTAATAAAACACATTTTCGATGAAATAAATTCAGTTTCGTTGTTCAATAATTTAACTCTAACGAATCCATCATTGTGCAATTAAATATACTGTCAAAAAATATATATATAAATATACATTTATTTATATATATATATTTATTTTAACAGTATATTTAATTGCAAAATGATGGATTCGTTAGAATTAAATTATTGAACAACGAAAGGGACTTTATTACATAGAAAATATGTTTTATTAATTTAATATATTAACTATTAGAGGCATCGGCATTCGGCATCATTGCCGGCTATTTTTGAAGTACTCCGTACGGACCGCCTGTCAATCCACGGCCGCGTTTCCAGCCGCAAACAATGGTCTTGTTCATTTTTTACGGGTCCGTTTACGATCGGGCCGTAGATTCATACATAGTGTGCACTGTGCAGCTGTATATTGTATACTTTCCAGCTTACGCATGAACCACCGAAAATACCGCCGCACAATTACAGCCGCAAATACAGCCGCACACTTACATAGTCTGAACCTGGCCTAAAGGGATTTTAAAGGTGAAACCCCTCCCGTTGGTCCCACTTGTAATGCCTATCGCGGAGAAATCGCTGTCCGTGTTTAAGAAGTGATGTCCATAGGAACTCACTGGAGCAGGTGACAGGTTTCCTTTAATGGGGAACTCCGGATAGGGAAAATTATTTTCTATAAAAAAATTTTTTTAAGTTATATCAATGTCTCTATATAATACCTATATCTATACCATGTCTGCGCAGTTTTGTCACACTGACATCCAGGAAGTGAAGAAAGCTGGCCTCTGTGAAATCCACTTTGTCTCCTGCTCCCTCTGTTCTCCCCCAGCAGGAGACAGATATCATGTGACCTCTAGCTCACATTCAGTTTGTTTGCTAAGCACAGACTGGGGATGCAAATTTGACAGGACACTACGATGGGGGCGGGACATGTATAGAGGGTGGACAGGTCATGGAGGAACAGGATGTTCAGAGCGTGCCCTGTGAAATGTATTCTGATAGCAGTATATGGGAAGAGGAATAGCAAGAAATAGATGTAGAGACATAGAGATAGAGCAGGCACAAAACTGCATCAGAGGAGCGAGACTACTGTAAAACCACAAGAAGAGTGATATGAGGGAAACATGGGTAAGAAACTTGCAATGTTAAAAGCTTTGTGTTTTTTTTATCAAGGCTACGTTTATTTCCCCTTTAAGACTTTCTTTACATGTAATCTTTTCTCCTTTCTTTAAAAAAAAATGCAATACAAATATGACACCACAAAAAAAAATCATAGTGAATTTGATAATGCACTATAGAATTTAAAAACAACATCAAAACAATAACATAAAAAAACAATAAAACCAATTAAACCCTGTGTGTGACACCAGCCTTAAAAGACTTTACTGGGAGGAATTGTAAAAATCAAAGCGTATTCGGGCCTGACAGTTCTGTGCTGCAGATTATAGGACACATGTCCCAGGGGACTATATTTCAATGAGCTTGTGGTAACAAAGTATTTGGACTTGATTCTAAGGATTCCCCTCCACAAACTTGAGATGTGAAATTATAAGTATCTATAGCTGCCAGAATTCTGCCACTTACAATAAGGAAAGTGAAGGTGAAGTCCTTAAAAAAAAACAGGGAGTTTCTATTAGTAGAATAACAGTACCACACATCTGGCTGTGGAATGGGTGGTAGGGTCTTTTAACCCAATTATAGTAGAGAAAGAGGAACCCCTTGTCTGTGTGTGTTATCTATGGGAGACATCAGAGAGTTTAGGCTCAACCCACTAACTCAGGGACAATTGAAAATTAGAGATGAAGACTGAAGAGGGTGAAAACCGGTGAAAAATGCCATATGCAAATTTTGTATTGGCCATAGCTTATCCTAAGAAGTTACCTGAAATAAAAGCTGTGTTCACCTTGAGGTTTTACCATGAAGCTGGGTAAAAAGGTAGAAAAGGGATAGAAACCCTTAAATTGTGGCTGCTAGTGCTAGGAGCAGGAGGAGTAATAGTATTACTGTTCTCCAGAACAATGTATAGTTTCCCAGTTGTATGCCTTCATTATGTAAGTCCATTTCATCTATTTAGTGAATGAGGTAGTGTTATAAGTTCTCTCTTGTGCATTGCCATGCCATAACGTCTCTTGGTAAATTCCATTTCTTTAGTAAATGATGTTGATGGGCGTTTTATTAGGTTGTTTTTAATGCTCACCGGTCAAGCAGCATTTCATGGCGAGCGTCTGACAAATTATTCTATTTCATACCCCCATGAAAACATGACACATGTTTCAGCTTCATTGGTTTCTCAGCTCAATTGAGTCTGAGATGTTTGTATGCCACAAATCCATAGTCTGGTCATTCTATTACATCAATTGCCTCATGTGTGTTTCATTAATCAACTCCTATTATATCAGTGGGAATGATATGACAGAACTGATGCAAATAAAGCAACTTATTCATTAATAAAAGTTCAGTCCCATGTGCACCGAGGCTGTATAGAGATCCTGTGGCTCTGTAGAATGCTCATATAGGTTCTAGTAAGACACTGCTGCATGGCTTATGCACTGGGTCTGTATTCTTCTCTGTATAGCAATATCCTCTCTGCATCTGTCATTTTCATCTACAACACTATTGCTGCCATATGTCTTTAGTGTATTGACTTTGTAGAAGTAAATTAAAGTGAATGTACCACTAGTACATTGCTATGTGGTTTTTAACATGAATAGACCAACGCTGGCAATTGGAAGCCGGTGCCGCGGTCCTTTTTGTTGAACCATGACCCGCTTCCCGCACACAGCGCCAGTTTATTCCCAAGCACCAGCCCGGCATGAAGCTCTAGGGGGCTGGCCTCCAGGGTGACAATCTCTCCTCCCATCTGTGATGTGGCTCCAAATGTAGTGGTACATTCGCCGGGCTGGCACTTGGGAATATACCAACGCTGTGTGCGGGAATCGGCCATGGTTCAAAAGAACAATCGGCATCCCCACGTCGTACTACTGGTACTAGTGGTGCGTTCGCTTTAATGCATTCTGAGTCACATTTACTAATGGTTTTCCCTTCTTGACAAGACATGTTTTATCCATAGTATCCATGGGATATGGTATAACAAAAAAGTCGTGGGGGGATCTGCGATCTCAAGAATGGATGGAACATTGAGATGTACATTTGTACACTGATTAATGCAGTTTTCCTCTCCCTTCTGTAGCTCCGTTGAGAATAATTGGAACATGTGCGACCTGACACTTGGATCTTGAGAGTCCCAGTTCTCGAAATTGCTGTAGCAACATCAGGTCGGATACCTCAAAACTTTATAGTTATAACCTATTCTATGGATACTGTGGATTGGGCATATCAAGATGGGAATACCCCTTTGAAGAGATATTCAGGTGTTTAAAAACTCTTTATATAGTGCTTCAGATATATAAAAAATAATAAAGATGCTATTTTTACCACACTCCACTCCCCAGAGGTCTTCCTGTGGTGTCTCCGGGTCCCCCGCCAAATGATCCTGCTGCCCCTTCCCAGATGGGGATTGGCTATGTGGGCTGTCATTGCCGAGATGGATCTTTCTCAGAAGCGGTCATGGTATAGTTCGGTGGGGAACCCAGAGACATTGCAGCAAGACCCCTGGGGAACATGTTGAGATAAGAACAGCATCCATTATATTCTATATACCTATGTGGTGTCCCACCACTGGTGCAGTCCTATGCACCTTAGTAAGTTGTTCTTTCAGGTTAACAATGTGGGATTGTATTGTATTTTCCCCACTAGGTGTAACCACTGTTTTACGACTTTTATGCACAGCTGAAAAATTAAGAGTTAACTGTCTTTTACCATGTTTTTGTATACTGACCAGTCACAGGTGCACTTCCTATCCTATCCTGTCCTTCTCTCTCACACACACTCAGCCCCCACCACTCAAAGGAGGGTTTAGATTTACCCCTGAAGGAGGAGTTTGTTCCATGTAGGGGGAAGTACAGAGAGTTAGTTGTTTGAGACCCAAGCAGACAGATGTGTGAGACACTAGCTCGTTACAAAGTTATCCTGCCATACACTACTTTCATGCAGTGCTAAGCTTACCTTAGGGGAGAGGAGCCACCTAGGAGAACCCTTGCCCATGCCAGGAACCTTTCTAAAACGTGGAGGACAGTCTCCTGACACTGATGGACCCCAGTAAGACAGAACTACGAAGGAAAATGTCTACGTATCCTACTGCGCAGCGCAGGATGACTGGGAATTTTCAGGAACCTGCTACACCCAGATAACTGATGACTTGGGCTTGTGCTACCCACCTAGGATGGGTTCTACGCAAATAGGGGGTATAGGCAGTTCAGAGCCACAAGTAGGCATCTGTAAGTACGAGTATCACTTATCTCTTCTTTTCTACACTCCTGTTCCAGCAGAGCACATATTCTACATTGGGCTGGGCTCCTCTAGCAGTTCCTCTCCACTTCTTCTCTTTGCAAAGCACCTACCTCTATAAAACAGTTACCTTACTGTCAGCAACAACGTTTTTAGTGTCAAGGTTTGCCCTAACTTTATTACATCAAGCCTTGTTCAGTGAAGTGTTCTATTTTTCTACTTAACACACAGGACACTGTCTTGTCTATCTGCACCTGCACCCAAGCCCATATTGCTTTCCTTGGGTTATTTTTACCCCTTTCTGTGGGTGACGGTACCGACATCCTGGGTGGGTCTACAACCTCTCTAGGTTACAGTGACAAGTGCCCAAGGAACCCTCAACACTCCCGGCAGGCCTGTATTTAGAGTTCATGCTGCCCTAGGCACTTTGCACGCAGAGGCGCCCCCCCCTCACCACCCCCCCCCCCCCCGCCGCGCCGTTACTGTACATGCATGGTATATACCCTGGCACTTGGGTGCCGCTCTGCTTGATGCCCGCTGTTCTCATCAAACAGACGTGATGGAGGAAGGAAGGAGGCCGGGGGACTGGTTCTGTCCAGTGTTGGACTGGGGTAGCTGGAGCCACCAATATACAACCAGTGAGACACGACATGCTGACCCCGCTCCTTTCCTGAATTCATCTGTATCTGTGACAAATCTCAGAACACCCTCCATTTATACAGCTCTCAGGGTATGCTGGGAGTTGTAGTCTCTGAGAGGACAACCCTGTAATAAATCACTGTGTGCAGAGTCTCCTGGTGGCTGCAATTTGTGGGTGACAACCATCAGCCCTGAAGGTCCAGTAATACATCTGTCTACAGCGGCAGTTATCATAGGATTGTACTACTGTACTACAACTCCCAGCATATCCTGAGGGCTGCAGACTGTCAGTACATGCTGGGAGTTGTAGTGCCTGCAGCTGTTGTAGTTGGGTCCTATACACTGAATGCTTTGTGGCATATAAGAATAAAGAGATCTGTGGGGGCTCAGTGCAGGGAAGTGACCCCAGAACATCACTAATAGGGGAAAGAACAAAAACATCTCCCCCTATCCCCTATTAGTGATGTTCTGGGGTCACTTCCCTGCACTGAGCCCCCACAGATCTATGTATTCTTATATGCTACAAAGCATCCAGTGTATGATGCACCTAGGACCCAACTACAGCAGCTGCAGGCACTACAACTGCCGGCATATCCTGAGGGCTGCAGACTGTTCTGGGAGTTGTAGTGCCTACAGCTGTTGTAGTTGGGTCCTGGAGGCGTTGAGGGAGATCAGAATACATAGATCTGTGGGGGCTCAGTGTAGGGAAGTGACCCCAGAACATCACTAATAGGGATAGGGGGAGATATTTTTGTTCTATCCCCTATTAGTGATGTTCTGCGGTCACTTCCCTGCACTGAGCCCCCACAGATCTATGTATTCTTATATGCCACAAAGAATACAGTGTATAATGCACCTAGGACCCAACTACAACAGCTGTAGGCACTACAACTCCCAGCAAGTACTGACAGTCTGCAGCCCTCAGGATATGCTGGGAGTTGTAGTGCCTGCAGCTCTTGTAGTTGGGTCCTAGTTAAAAAGTTTGCACTAGTGTACTGTAGTGACCGCAGGGCTGTGTCAGTACACTACCGCAAACAATAAACTGACCCTTATAGACCCCAATGGTACACAGGCTCTGCACACTATAGAAGTAATTACAGTGCAGTTACTAATGACTCACAGGTGACGTCTTCTCCGATTGCCGTCGCTAACTTTTTGCTTTCTTCTCCATCTGGCGCAGCATCATGAAGACTTCTCCGACCACAACTTGTCTGCAGGGGCAGCTGGGGGTGACTGGGGAAGGGAGGCAGCTGGGGCGACAGGGGGACTGGGGAAGGGAAGCAGCTGGGGGGGGACTGAGGAAGGGAGGCAGCTGGGGGAAAGGGAGAGCAGCTGGGGGAAAGGGAGAGCAGCTGGGGGAAAGGAAGAGCAGCTGGGGGAAAGGGAGAGCAGCTGGGGGAAAGGAAGAGCAGCTGGGGGAAAGGAAGAGCAGCTGGGGGAAAGGAAGAGCAGCTGGGGGGCAGGGGACCAGCAGGGAGGGGCAGCTAGGGTGGCAGGGGAGTAGCTGGGGTTCAGGGGGGGCTGGGGCTCAGGGGGAGAGGCTGGGGGTCAGGGGGAGCGGTAGGGGGGCAGGGAAGAAGCTGGAATTCAGGGGGAGAGGCTGGGGGTCAGAGGGAGAAGCTGTGGGTCACGGGGAGGGGCTGGGAGGCTGGGGAGCAGCTGAGAATGCAGGGGGGAGAGGCTGGGGACCAGGGGAGAGGCTGAGGGTTAGGGGGAGAGTCTGGGGGGGGCAGGGGAAAGAATGGGGGGCAGGGGAGAGGCTGGGGGGGGGCAGGGGAGAGGCTAAGGGGTTAGATGGAGAGGCTGGGGGGGGCAGGGGAGAGGCTGGGGGGCAGGGGAGAGGCTGGGGGGCAGGGGAGAGGCTAAGGGGTTAGGTGGAGAGGCTGGGGGGGGCAGGGGAGAGGCTGGGGGGCAGGGGAGAGGCTGAGGGTTAGGGGGAGAGGCTGGGGGGAAGTGGGAGAGGCTGAGGTTTGGGGGGAGAGGCTGATGGTTAGGTGGAGAGGCTGGGGGGAGCAGGGGAGAGGCTGGGGGCAGGGGAGAGGCTGAGGGGCAGGTGAGAGGCTGGGGGGCAGAGGCTGAGGGGCAGGTGAGAGGCTGAGGGGCAGGTGAGAGGCTGGGGGGCAGGTGAGAGGCTGAGGGGCAGGTGAGAGGCTGGGGGGCAGGTGAGAGGCTGGGGGGCAGGGGAGAGGCTGGGGGGGGCAGGGGAGAGGCTGGGGGGGGGGCAGGGGAGAGGCTGGGGGGGCAGGGGAGAGGCTGAGGGGGCAGGGGAGAGGCTGGGGGGGCAGGGGAGAGGCTGAGAATGCAGGGGGGAGAGGTTGGGGACCAGGGGAGAGAGGCTGGGGTCAGGGAAGAGGCTGAGAATGCAGGGGGGAGAGGCTGGGGACCAGGGGAGAGGCTGAGGGTTAGGGGGAGAGTCTGGGGGGGGCAGGGGAAAGGCTGGGGGCAGGGGAGAGGCTGGGGGGGCAGGGGAGAGGCTGGGGGGCAGGGGAGAGGCTGGGGGTTAGGTGGAGAGGCTAAGGGGTTAGGTGGAGAGGCTGGGGGGGCAGGGGAGAGGCTGAGGGTTAGGGGGAGAGGCTGGGGGGCAGTGGGAGAGGCTGAGGGTTAGGTGGAGAGGCTGGGGGGCAGGGGAGAGGCTGGGGGGCAGGGGAGAGGCTGGGGGGCAGGGGAGAGGCTGAGGGTTAGGGGGAGAGGCTGGGGGGCAGTGGGAGAGGCTGAGGTTTGGGGGGAGAGGCTGGGGGGCAGGTGAGAGGCTGAGGGGCAGGTGAGAGGCTGAGGGGCAGGTGAGTGGCTGGGGGGCAGGTGAGAGGCTGAGGGGCAGGTGAGAGGCTGAGGGGCAGGTGAGAGGCTGAAGGGGCAGGTGAGAGGCTGGGGGGCAGGTGAGAGGCTGGGGGGGGCAGGTGAGAGGCTGGGGGGCAGGTGAGAGGCTGGGGGGCAGGTGAGAGGCTGGGGGGCAGGTGAGAGGCTGGGGGGGCAGGTGAGAGGCTGGGGGGCAGGTGAGAGGCTGGGGGGCAGGGGAGAGGCTGGGGGGGGCAGGTGAGAGGCTGGGGGGGCAGGGGAGAGGCTGGGGGGGGCAGGTGAGAGACTGTAGGGGGGCAGGTGAGAGACTGGGGGGGCAGGTGAGAGGCTGGGGGGGGCAGGTGAGAGGCTGGGGGGGCAGGTGAGAGGCTGGGGGGGCAGGGGAGAGGCTGCCCCCCAGCAGGGGGGCAGCTGAGGATGCCGGGTGGCCGGGGGGCGGGCAGACGCTGTGGGGCTGGGGGGAGACGGGGCGGCCGGGAGCAGGCTGGTGGGCAGGCTGGTTCCCTCCCCCCATGCAGCGCTGAGGTCCGGGGTCCGGGGCCCGGGGTGCGAGGCAGGGGGTGAGCTTCCGGCACACACAGTCTGACAGAGGCCGGAAGCTCACAGCTGCAGCCCCGCGTTCCTGGATCTTCTCTCCTGCTAGGCGATGACGTCACATCACGTGAGCGCCGCCGAGCAGGAGAGAAGATCAGGGACCGCGGGGCTGCAGCTGTGAGCTTCCGGCCTCTGTCAGACTGTGTGTGCCGGAAGCTCACCCCCTGCCTCGCACCCCGGACCTCGGCGCTGCATGGGGGGAGGGAACCAGCCTGCCCACCAGCCTGCTCCCGGCCGCTCCGTCACACCTCCCCCCCGGCGCGGACTAGGCACCCGTGGGCCGGTGCCTACGGACGTTTTTTTTTTTTTTTTTAAAATAATAAAAAAAGTGTTCCCTGCGGGTGCCGCCCCCCCCAGGGCGCCGCCCTAGGCACCGGACCACGGGTGCCTAGTGACAAATACGGCCCTGACTCCCGGAGATTACCGACCATTTGGGTACCGCAAACTGGCCAAACTGGTATCAACATCACACCTGTACACACCTACATCGGAGGTAGCTAGCCGAGTCAGGCCAAAACAAGACCGGCACAACCCCACACAACTGGCATCACCAGTTATCACAGAAGTGGCGGAGACACATATAAAACATTTTTAAACGCCAGAGTACCCCTTTTATTTTTAGACATTGTAAACTTAGGCTATGTTCATATCAGAAATTACACAGTTTATGGCCCACATTGACATACCAACATTATTGCAATTAGGGATGAGCGAACTTTCCTGAAGTTCGGGTTCTGACGAACCGAACCGAAAACGAACCTTGCAATAACGGCTGAATAATTGCAGCTACAATAGTGGGAGTGTGATAGGGTATAGTTTTGTGTAGTTGCAGTTGCAATTACAATGAAAAAAGTGGAAAAAATCAAAGTGCAAAAATAGTGAAAAAAAAAAAATAGCCGGCAAATCGGCAATAATGCCGAGCCGACTCCCCTAATGGTTAATATATTTAATTAATAGAACATATTTTTGTTGTAATAAAGTCACTTTCGTTGTTCAATAATTTAATTAAAACAATTCCATAATTGTGCAATTAAATATACTGTTAAAATAAATATATATATATAAATAAATGTATATTTATATATATATTTATTTTTTTACAGTATATTTAATTGCACAAGTATGGATTCGTTTAAATTAAATTATTGAACAACGAAATTAATTTTATTACAACGAAAATGTGTTTTATTAATTAAATATTAATTAGTACAGGAAGCTCTATTAAGCCGTTAATTCATATACCCGGTAATAGAGCAAACTGTAATAATCAATACTTTACTTTAATTAAAATATCAAATGTTTCTTCTAATTATGTTATCACAATAGCATTATTAGAAGAAACATTTTGAATCATATGTGCACTCAGCTGATCAGCTGATCGGCTGAGCGCACATATAATTAGCGGGTCCGCAGCACAGTGACTTCATTGTGCTGCGGACCAGCGAAGAGGACACATGGGGACATCGGATGGTGAGTATAAAGCTCTCTCCACCCCCTCCCCAGCACTGCACCCATCCCAGCAAGGAAGAGGGGTCACTTAACCCCTTTCTTGCTGGGATGGGTGCAGTCTGACATCAGTCTGGCCCCCAAGGGGTTAAGGGGGATGCAGTCCATCTTCCCTTGACCCCTTGGGGGCCAGACTGTAAGCAGCGATCTGTAAAGATGCTGCATACTGTAAGGTGCACAACACCGCTTACAATGATGGGTGTTGTGCTCCTGTTTGTGTGTTTTTTGTGTGTTTCTCCCTTTTTGTTTTTTAGATATCGGTATCCTGTGGATTACGTCGGATTCGATGGACTACGTCGATGACCAGCGGTTGTTTGTTTTTTGTTTTTTTTTAAATAAAATGGTCAATGAGGGGTGTGGGGGTGTTTTTATTTGAATAAAAAAAAATTTTCACTTGTGTCTTGTCTTTATTTCTTTACTTTATAGATTAAGTAGTGGAAGCCGTCTAATAGACGGAATCCATTACTAAGTCGGGGCCTAGTGTTAGCGGTATAAAATAGCTAACACTAACCCCCCATTATTACCCCAGTACCCAATGCCACCAGGGGTACTGGGAAGAGCCGGGTGCCAGTGGTCCCGGAGCGTCAAAATTGGCGCTCCTGGACTCTTCCCACCCTGGTGTTACCAGGCTGCTGTCGCTTGGTTTTTAACCCGGCTGGTTTTGAAAATAGGGGGAACCCAACTTGTTGTTTTTTTTTTTAAATAAATAAATAAATAATAAAAAAAAAAAACGCGTAGGGTCCCCCCTATTTTCATAACCAGCCGGGTTAAAACCCAAGCGACAGCAGCCTGGTAACACCAGGGTGGGAAGAGCCATTGGTTTAGGCCCTCCCCAGCCTAAATCTTACCAGCCTGCTGCCGCCCGGTCCAGGAACGCCAATTTTGACGCTCCGGGACCACTGGCACCCGGCTCTTCCCAGTACCCCTGGTGGCATTGGGTACTGGGGTAATAATAGGGGGTTAGTGTTAGCCATTTTATACCGGCTAACACTAGGCCCCGACTTAGTAATGGATTCCGTCTATTAGACGGCTTCCACTACTAAGTCTATAAAGTAAAGAAATAAAGACAAGACACAAGTGAAAAAATTTTTTGATTCAAATAAAAACACCCCCACACCCCTCATTGACCATTTTATTAAAAAAAAAAATCCAAACAACCGCTTGTCATCGACGTAGTCCACCGAATCCGACGTAATGCACAGGATACCGATATCTGAAAAACGGAGAAACACACAAAAAACACACAAACAGGAGCACAACACCCATCATTGTGAGCGGTGTTGTGCACCTTACAGTATGTAGCATCTTTACAGATCGCTGCTTACAGTCTGGCCCCCAAGGGCATTGCATCCCCCTTAACCCCTTGGGGGCCAGACCGATGTCAGAATACACCCATACCAGCAAGGAAGGGGTTAAGTGACCCCTCTTCCTTGCTGGGATGGGTGCAGTGCTGGGGAGGGGGTGGGGAGAGCTTTATACTCACCATCCGATGTCCCCATGTGTCCTATTCGCTGGTCTGCAGCACAATGAAGTCACTGTGCTGCGGACCCGCTAATTATATGTGCGCTCAGCCAATCAGCTGATCAGCTGAGCGCACATATGATTCAAAATGTTTCTTTTAATAATGCTATTGTGATAACATAATTAGAAGAAACATTTGATGTTTTAATTAAAGTAAAGTATTGATTATTACAGTTTGCTCTATTACAGGGTATATGAATTAACGGCTTAATAGAGCTTTCTGTAATAATTAATATTTAATTAATAAAACACATTTTCGTTGTAATAAAATTAATTTTGTTGTTCAATAATTTAATTTAAACGAATCCATACTTGTGCAATATACTGTAAAAAAAAAAAATATATATATATATATATAAATATACATTTATTTATATATATATATATATATATATATTTATTTTAACAGTATATTTAATTGCAGAATGATGGAATTGTTTTAATTAAATTATTGAACAACGAAAGTGACTTTATTACAACGAAAATATGTTCTATTAATTAAATATATTAACCATTAGAGGCATCGGCATTACTGCATAGGTTTGCTAACCCCGTAATGCTGATTCCTCTAATACTGTTTCCCTGCTTTCCCAGATGCATTCCAGAGGTGTTTGCATCACTTTTTAAAGATCTCTTTGATTTTATTTGTTATTGTTATTTTAACCAGATTCGTTACGAACTTTCTCAAAGTTCGGTTTGGTGACGAACCGAACTTTTTGCAAAGTTCGTAATGAATCTGGTTCGTTACGGTTCGGTTCGCTCATCCCTAATTGCAATGTATAAAATGATGTACCCTAGCCGTGCGTATTCATTCTAGTGGACTACCAGTGACTATGTTTAGTCCATTATTAAACATATACTGTTACTTTGTGGACCTCCTCCATTTTGGGGTCCTGTAAAATGACAGTATATGCTCAGAAATGGACCAAGTGACAAATGACTACTTTTCTCTTATTTTAATTCTGTTTGCAGAATAATGGGGGCAGATCTTTTGTTCTATTATCAATAGAATCTGATGTCTATAAACATTTAGGCACAATATGGTTTAAAGCTTTCTAAACTCTAAATAGAAGGTTTTAAGAGGCAAACAGGTCCAATATAACTAGCCAATCCCAGACATTACTGACACTCATACGATATGACAGAAGAGTATAGAACGTTCAGTGATGCAGCAGATTGAGCATTGGCCTGTCCTCTCCATTGGAGGAGGTGGGGGGCTGGTGCTGTGTGTGTGTCATGCCAGACGCATTTCTCAGGACACTGCAGGTTAGCGTGATTGATGCCCCATCCTGTCATATGTGCACTTATTGAGGAAGGATGAAATATGTATGTGTCCCTGATGAGGTTATTGATATACAGCAGTGTGACTTGTGGTTTGTCATATACACTGGCATATGATGAAAACAAAGACTGGAACACTATTTGTTTACAATAAAAGAACCCCAAGGTCTCGTACCTGTATAGACATGATTTTATATTCATTATGAATTTAGTTGATGGCAAAAAAAAAAATGAAGTAACAATAAGATTACAGGTAGGAGTGTAAACATGACTGTGCAGGGATTGACAGGGTATAACGCTCTATGCATACAAGGCTGTATTTATGGTTGGTGCTGTCTTATACATCATTAATGTACTCTGCCTATGGAACTACGTATATATCCATGTCCACCTACCCCAAACAGTGATTTTGACAAATTCAACCCCCCCCCCCCTTTTTTTTTGCCTTATTGCTTATTGTTCTATTTTTTATAATCCATACATTGTGAAGGCAGGTGGTGCAGGGATCAAAGAGAGCTCCTTTAATACAAAATATATATGCTTCCATGGTCTCCAATAGCTCATCATGTGTCACATGGTTATAATCGTGACAAGAAATTGCAAACAGGTTGCAGTTGCATGTGACTTGCAAGGAGGTCTGTGGTGGCAAAGTTACATGTGACTTGTGTCCTGTGACCAGAAATACATTAAGTTTTTATTTACACAACCAAAATTGCCATGTAGTCTTAGTATCCCTGGAATGAATTCCAGGTAGCTTCTAGGTAGCTACTCTATTCACCAACCCATCCCCTCAAACTGTTGATACCAGTAGCAGATTATAATAGGTCCGTTTCGGATGGCAGCCTGGGGCCCTGAGCTCCTGGGGGGCCCATGACCACTGAAAAAGACTTATACTTTCAGTTGTGTATTGTCTCCTGGCTACACTTCTGCCATGATTTGCAAAAAAAACACTGTTTTTTATTACGGCAATTTTGCACAAATCAGGGCATCATGGCATTTTCTATCCTGTACTAGTGCTGCCATAGTTAGGGTACTATTACATGGAACGATCATCGGCTAATCGTTGATATATGTTTGAATCTATAATTGTCGGGCGCCAACCACTCATCAGTACGCCAATAGCGGTGCGCGGCCGGCGACTGACAAAATACATTACCTATTCAGGGCTCCTCTTGCGGTCTTCTCCCCGGATCAGCTTCAGAGCCTCTGTCTCAGCTAAAAGGCTGTTCAGCCAATCATTGGCCATTACAGACCCGGCCAGTGATTGGCTGAGCGGCCTGTCAGCTGAGACAGGCGGCTTTAAAGCTGGAGCGTGCGGGACTCGGGGGGAAGACCGCAAGAGGAGCCCTGCAGCCTGGACAGGTAATGTATAAAGTTAAGCAAGGGCTGCAAGGGCAAGAGCTGTAACGATGTCCCTGAAGCTCTGGTTAAATGATAATCGGGCCGTGTAATAGGCCCAGTAAATGAGCGCCGAGCTAGCAGATCAGTGCTCATTTACAGTTATTATCGAGCCTTCATCGGCCCGTGTAATAACACCCTTACAGGGAGGGGGGAGCGTGGGCAGGCTTGCTGAACAGCCTCTTCTATGGTAAAGTTAATCCGCCCCTGGTTGGTACTGTCTATTTGATAAAGTCCTTCCCATACTGTACGTGTTTTTTTTAAATGCTCCCGGTAGTCCTCAATATTCATGAGAAGCAGAAAACTCCGCCAACCAGCTGCTGATTGGCAGTTATCTATCCATGCTGTGTATAGGCAGTCACCTGTCAATCAGCAGCTGGGGGAGGGGTGTGGCAAGAAGCCTATTCTCCTACATATATTAGGAGAATGGCTGAACAAAATGATGTAAGCAATACACTGATCTGTTCAGCATTTCTTCCACTAGATTATGCTGCCCTTGGAATAATCCTAGTGACCAATTTCCTTTAAAGTGTCTGTGCCCTAGGTCTACGATGCCTCTCCTTTCTTCCTCTTCATCCTCCTTGTCATTAGGAACGCCCCTTGCGATTTCTCCTATTCATCACTTGTCTAAACAGTGCCACGCCTCATTGACTCAGATGCTGCAGATTCAGGCAATGTTCACGCAATGTATTAATGTAGTTAACGATGGCCATTCTTTTTACTGAAAAGAACGGCCGTTGGTAATAAATTCAATACATTTGCATTGATTTCAATGCAACAACGGTCGTAGTGTATACACACAGTAAACACTACAGCTGTAGTGTGAAAATGTCTTTTTTCTACGACCACAGTTCATAGAAAATAGCTATGCACACAATTTAAAATACTTTACATTATGTGCAATGCTTAATTGGATTGCAGGCACACCCGAAGGTAAGGTACCTGCAATCCAAATAGAAATATAATGTTCATAGTGCATTATTGGTGGGGTGAACATGCTAGACAGAGGCCATTGTTTGACACTACTAACAATGGCCATTGTCACTACAGTGTGAGAACATAGCCTTATGTTTTTATCCTAACAAAGGCACCAAGCGCATTTTAAAAGACACGACCGGGAAGGACTTATTCTTATCAAATAGACGGTCCAGCAGTTTAGGGGATTGGGTTGGTGGATACAGTATTGCTTTAAAGGTACACTGGCGGTGGTTTATAAAACCAGTGGCTTTAAATTTATAGCTAACTTTAATTATGGAACAATTGGCTACTGGAGCCATATCCATAATAAAATACTGTGTTTAGACTGGTTACACCAGTCAGACATATGAAAGGGAATATATTATGGGTTTACCATCTAAATTCTACACCTTCTGCTATGCAATTAGATTCATATAAATATTTTTACAAATGTATTCTTTCTATCTAGTCAGGCAGTGCCACCAGAGGTCTACAGGACACCCCCATGGGCCAAGGCTCAGTTTAGTTAAGGAACCCACTCCAACAGACCCCCCCCCCCCCCCCCCCCCATGACCACCACCATTGTGTAGTCTTACTCAATCCATGCCCCGTCCTGAGGTCCGTTTGGCTGCTGGTGCCATTACTTAAAAATCTTTTATTCTGGTGGGTCACTAGGTTGTGCCTAGAACATCCATGCCCTGGGCTTGCAACATCTCTCTTCTTCAGCAGCTTAAAATAATCCAGCCAGCAAGGGGCGCAGCTATCACAAGGAAAGGTGGGGAAAATATAAAAGGCGCTGTAGGCCTAGGTAAAGGGAACTTTAGGCCCGCCTCTGCAACCTCACTACAGCAGAATAAAAGATCTTTTTTATGCAATAACAGCACTAGCAGCCAAAGCAATGCAACAGTATAAATTACACCAAAAGGCTATGTTCACACAACGTTTTTTAATCTCAGTTTAAAATGACGTCCGTCATTATGAGTCTAAAATAACGGATGTTATTTAGCAGCCTGACCTCCCCTTAGTGCAGTGATGGGTGTTTCTACATTATACTAGTTTGGAATTACTAATTGGACTTTGGCTGTGGCTTAATTGAAAAGTCCATTGAATTTAATAGTAAAAACGGAGACAGAACGGTGACAAAAGGAAAACTTTGTGTGAATTACAAATAAAAACGTCCGCTGTTTGCAAAAGATGTCTGAAAATAACGATCATGTTCATTATTTTGACACCCGCGGCAAAAACGTCCATTATTCAATACGCTGTGTGCATTGAACGTCTGTCTTCCCATTGACTTCAATGCATTGCATTGCAGTCAGTTAAATCTCGGCAAAAATGGACGTTATTTTAAATATGAAAATCGGTCACCTTTTTAATATTTTTTACGTTGTGTGAACATAGCCAAAGACTGTCTTATCTAGTCTAAACTGAAATTAGACAGCTAAAGGTGTTTGGAGCAGTCAGATACCGACAGATGATGTCGGTGGTCATAGGGGTCAGCTGTGATGCAAAATGACGTTGGTTCCCTCTGTTCAGAAAGTAGCTTACCCCTCTCCTCAACAGAGAACACAAGAATAGTCAACATTACTGAATGTTCCAGTGTATGGGATGGGTGGCGGGCGGCAAAAATAAATATGGTTAGATGATCGTTCAGCCGTCAGCTATTAAAGGTGTATGGGGACCTTTAGGCCTTATTTATATGTTCCATGCATGGTCCGTATATACAGAAAGTGTGCTATGGAACAGAGTTCCATGATAATAATACATGACGCCAGGAAGTCTGTGTGTAGCGCATCTTTTGTGCACAGTCTGTATTCACACAATGTGTGAATGCCCCCTTAAAAAGCATTGCGTGTATCACACAGCCTGAGCCACTGTGATAAATCTTCTGCAGTCGTAGACTATCTTATCTAAGTTTACAATGTATAGGAATTAGACAGGTTTAGTAAATCTGGGCCATGTCCCCGGTGGACATAATTAACTCAGTTTTACATTTTTGCCCCATAAATTGGTAAAAGTAGTGATTTCTGCCTTGTAGATTGATGAGTATTTGAAAGTCCGATACAAGGTGATCATCCCCTATGGACTGTATAAGGGAAGATGTTCTGCATTGTAATGATGCTAATGAGGAATAAGATATATAAGCTGTATGCTGTAGTGAACAGCATGCTTCTGTATTATATCCATTGTATAATACAACATGGAAACATGCACTGTATAGCATCATATTTATCTTGTGTTTTTTTCCCCTTTGTCTTTTCTTCATCCCTGCCTCCACCACCCCAGTAGATTTAATATTTTTCTTGTGTGCTGCTGCTTGTCCATCATATGCACTTCATTATGTCACCCAGGCCAGACCCTGTCTCCCCCTCTCTGCCTATTTCCTAGAACACTAATAGAAGCTCTGTGGGTCTACAATAAAAGGCTTGTCACTATTGTCTCCTATGTGATTGTTTACTGTATATTGCATTTGCCATAATGTCGCTGGTAGAGGGGGGTGCAGAGATGGCAATTTATACTATACTCAATGTCACTTAACTTTAATCGCCTAATAACAGGAATGTATCCACAACAGTGTACGCTGGTTATGTAGCTGATTCAATAAATACATGTAATGTACACAAGGAAAGGTTCATTTTATGACGTATGATGGAGCTGGCTATTCCAGAAAACACTGGGCATCTTCATTAAGTTATATAGAAAAATCTATTTTACATATTTTACCTCCCTGATGTCATCTTTAGCAAACACCCTTCAACCTTCCATCGAAATGACTATATGTATTCAGAGGTTTTCACGTTTCACTGTGACTTTGGAGATGTCATATCACAGGGAGGGGGAGGCTGAGCTGTGAGCTTCATCTGCTGTCTTTTCTATCTAATTGTGTCACATTTTTACTGTTATTCTGTACACATGACTTTACAGCAAAATCCTCCTTATCATCACAGGCAGGACAGGAAGTCTTAGTTTTAGACTTATTGGAGAGACTGAAAATGGCAAGATTTTAGAATTATTTCAAAATATGTATAGTCAGATGGAAAATTTGAAAAAAAAAACACATAAAATTCTTTAAAAAAAATAAGTTTAATGTAAAACCTTAATCTGAACAGTCAGACATTTTCTGATGAGACTCTAGCGTTAAAGGGGTATTCCCATCTTGACAATGAGCATAAGATAGGGTATAACTAAGAGATCGCAGGTGGGGGGTTGGGGTCCAACTACTGGGGCACCCCAGCATTCAAGAGAGTGGGGAAAGCAAAATCTGAATGACAGGTCGTGCACGTGTTCTGCTACGCCATTCATTCTCTATGGTTCTCTATGGTAGCCAATGGAATCAAGTTCTTGGTCACCAAACAGAGAACACAATGCTGTGGGATGGAGATCAAATCCATTTCATAGTTCTAAATTCCTGCGCTGATCCTCCATAACAGTCTTATTAACATAGAACAGACATGCAGGGGTCTTGGACTTGTAATGGTTAAACCATGGTCTGTTTAGAAAGTCAAGCAATCACTTGATAGAGAGACACCGTTGGCTGTCAGCACCCCTCTATTTCATCCATGGATTGTCAGGAGAGAGAGATGGCGAGTGAGACAGAAGCGCAGAGCAGCAAATCTCCCTGGACCGAAGGAAATAAACAGCTCATTTTGTATCGTCTCAATAAGAAGTGCCATTCCCCGTGCTGAGTGACAAGCGAAATTACAGCAACAGGAAATGAAAACCGGCAGAGGCACCTGTCAACTCAAGTGCCTCACCCCCTCCTCCTCCTCCCTGGGATGTGTTTGACTTGGGAACTCCTTTTAGCAGTGCTGGAATGTACATATGGAATTAAATGGTGTTTTTACATTACATAATAAGTCATAGTCAAAACAACGCTCAACGGCGTCTAACAATGGTGGCAAAAATTTAAAGGAATTGGGTAACAATCATAGAATGAATTTTTTTAAAAATCAAGTTTTCAGCACCGTTAACCTTTTGCATAGCGTGACATTTAAAATGATGGATTCCTAATTCTTGCCCTTCTTTGCTGCATCAGTATGCCATGTTGTGTTGCTTTGAGATCTATTTTCCTTACCATATATAGGCTTCTCATTTCCTCTTAAAGGGATTCTTTTAGAATAAATGAACACTGCTGGATGTACCAACACTTCTTAAAAAACTAACATTCAGTCTTGCTGCAGCGATACAGGACCTGCGGTTTTTAAAGTCGTGACTCTATTTATTGCATTCATGTTGCTATATTTTCGATATGTGCAAACATATCTAAGGATTGAAACCTTATGGATGAAGACATTCTACTGTTTGTATAGGGGCCCAGTAGACAACATGATCTACTACTGTTTAAAAGAGTAAAAATTTAATGCATATACATTAAAGTGTTTTTTGTTTTTAAAAATGTTGGTGATAATTTTGGAAAAAATTATAATTACTGACTGGATCATTAACCCCTTCAAGACCGAGGTCATTTGGGCCAGGATGTCCAGGCCAAATTAATCCAATGTTCCTCCTTGCCTTTTAAGAGCCATAGCACTTTTATTTTTCCCCATACAGGGCTGGTTGAAGTTTTCATTAATATCATATTGGTGTAGCAGAAAAATATTGATAGCTTTTTATAAAAAAAAAATCTAATATATAAAAAATCAGCAATCCTGGTGTTTATTTTTTCTATTTACGCCATTCACCTTGCGGGAACAATAATGTAATATCTTAAAAGATAGGACAATTCCGCATGCTACGATATATAATGTTTATTTATTTTATTTTTTTAAATATTTTTATTTTTTTAAACTTTTATTGGGGGGTATAAGTTTTTTTTATACTTTTAAAAACTTTTTTACTACACTTTTTTCACTTTAAAACATGCAATCAATAGATTGCATATACTGATCTATGCTATGCCCTAGCATAGCATAGATCAGTGTTATTGGCGATCTATGCATAGAGCCTGCCTGAGAGCAGATTCTAGGTACAGATTACCAAACCGACAGAACAGAGGCTGCGGGGGTCCTGATCACTCACCTTAAAAGCCGCAATCGCTATAGATCGCAGTGTTTAAGGGGTTAATGAGATGCAGCTGTTGGATCGCAGCTGCCTCTCATTCCCCTCGGCTCCCGAGACACTGATGTGTGCTGGACCGCTCTCACTGTAGCGGTCCCGCACACGTCTACAGCCCCTTTCAGTCAGGAATGTGCATATATGTTCCTGCTGCTCTTGGTGTGTGCACACTGGGGTGCCGGGAGAACCCGCCCGGGGGGGGGGGGCGCGGGATCCCGGTGGGAAATGTGCACTGTCTCTTTAAGCATCTCGGGATTCACAGATCGCTTTGATGTTCCGCCACACTATGAGCAGGCGGAACATTAAAGTGAGCAGTATGTAGGAGCAGGACCTGTCAGCGTCCTGCTCCTACATTCACTCCCATAGGCTGCCGGCACTTCATGCCGGCAGCCTATGGGACTTCGGGACGTGACCTTGCAGTGTCCCAGAACAGGCCCTTTGGTCTGCTGTTCTATCCCCACACTTTTATTATAACCATTCCTGTTCTGGAAAGCTATGGTCCACTGCAAACTGTGTGTGTTGTGTCGCCCCTGCAGCATTCAGGTCTGCTGTTTCATTCATTTCTTGTATGCATATTCAGTTATCAGTGCCTAAGGGTATTATGTCTCCCCCCAGTGTTCAAGTATGGTACTTCTCATGTGTATTTCACTGTATATGCCTAATGGTGTGATGATGCAATGGCTGGATGTCACGTGACTGCCCCTGCTTCCATGGTAACTCCAATGGCCGTCAAGCTTTGGCTGGGGAATACCATGTGACTTCCTGTTCTACCTCAGTCTATTTCCTACCACAGGGGGGGATAGGTTGTGTGTTGCTGCTGCTCCTGTGTCACAAGGCCGCAGCCCTGCGGTATCTGCTGCAG
Source organism: Dendropsophus ebraccatus (assembly GCF_027789765.1). Lineage (NCBI taxonomy): Eukaryota > Metazoa > Chordata > Amphibia > Anura > Hylidae > Dendropsophus > Dendropsophus ebraccatus. The sequence goes on from NC_091458.1 coordinate 47,669,924, forward strand.
CATTACCAGAAGTGTTCCTGGCTGTGTGCTATTCTCAAGTCCTCAAGATTTTCATCTATTCTCAAGATCTGGGTGCCGTTCTTCAGTCATTCCTCTCATTATCTTCTCTAATCATCAACAGCAAGTATTCATCTCAGTTTCATTCCGCCCAGCATCTCAACTTCAGTCCCAATACTACTCCCATCATTCAGTATGCTATCATCACAGCCATTGCAGCATCACCCATTACTCTGCTTTATCCAAGTCTGCCTTATACCCGGTTGCATCCGGAGAGACTGTTGCTACGAGTTACCACCGTTACAATAAATATACAACTACCGTTGTTTCTGAACCTTGGCATTGGTGTGATAATTGGTGCCCTGACTAAGGACAACAAAGAATCGCATGCCCAGCCTCCGCATGGTCAGGAGCCCGGTTCTCAGCTGTGTTGCCCTCGTGCCAAAACCGTGATAATCCTCTGCTCAGCAGCTGCCCCGGTTCCTGACAGTAAAAACACCTATCAGCGGAGTGGCCCCTAGGGGCCCGGCCATCGCAACCTCTCCGGCAGGCGTGATGATGTGACATCATCACGCCTGCCGGAGGTCCCGTCCCTGCGGCTCACAAGATGGAGCCCGAAGAGGAGGAGAGCTGCTCCCTGTAACCACACAGCCCGGATTAGGTGAATTGGATTTTTTTTTTTAGGGTCACCTTTGGGGCCATTATTAGTTCATGGGGGGCACCTCTCTGGGCATTATTAGTTCATGGGAGGCACCTCTGGGGGCATTATTAGTTCAAGGGGGCACCTCTGGGGGCATTATTTGTTCATGGGGGCAAGTCTGGGGGCATTATTAGCTCATGGGGGCAACTCTGGGGGCATTATTAGTACATGGGGGCACGTCTGGTGGCATTATTAGCTTATAGGGGCACCTCTTGGGGCATTATTAGCTTATAGGGACACCTCTTGGGGCATTATTAGCTCATGGGGGCACCTCTGGGGGGCATTATTAGCTCATGGGGCACCTCTGGGGGCATTATTAGTTCATGGGGGCCACCTCTGGGGGCATTATTAGTTCATGGGGGCACAGCAGGGGATCCTACATACAGGGGACATCCCACATTCCTACTCGCTTTACTGCACATAACACCAAACAGCGCAGTTACTTTGGGAGCCTACAGGAGGGAGAAAGGAAAGGAAGTTGCTAGAAATGTGCGGAGCCTAAATTGTTTGTCTCGCAGGTTCTGAAGAGATGAAACGTATCTGGAAGAAATCATCATGGCGGATGGAGAGGAAAAGGGAAAGTGACTCCTCAGATCAAAGAAGACGTCACCTATGAGTCACTGTATGACAGTTTTCTTATTTTGTAGAACATTATTTAGTAGGGGTGCCCCGAGGAAATTTTTTTTTCCAAGGGGTGTCACGAGGTGGAAAAGGTTGGGAAGCACTGGCTAAGTGTAACACATGAGTGCATCAGTAACATCTTCTCCCCCTACAAGCCACCTATGGTAGCATACTGTAAATCATCAGGCCAGCAAAGTGTCGGCCTCTCTCCAGCACTTTCTCCAGCACTGGCATAGAAGAGAGGAGTGTATGATGTGAATGGCTAGAGAACTGATGGGGGAAAGGGCCTATGTGAGTGCTGATGGCAAACAGCCCACCTCTTGTCCCACCCCCTGAAATGGAAAGGAAGAGAAATAGCTGTACACCATGGAGGGTACTCTCAAGAGTTGTATAACGACAAAAGCGATAAAATCACATTGTGATCACTCTGAAGGGTTAATCTAACTACATTTTCCAGGTTTTTAAAAAATAATTTGAAATGGCAGCAAAAATGTAATAAAAAATGCATGTGTTTTTTAGATTATGCTTTATAAGCAGCAGTTGGCAAAACATAATTTAGCAATAGTTTTCTTTTTTATAAACAACCTGAAGCGTCACGTGATTACATTGTAGAGAGCATGCGCGCAGATTAGTCTCTGATTATGTAAACAAAGAAACGTAGCAAAATAGCAACAAAACGCGAATGGGAAAACACTACCTTACGTTATGTTCCCACAATGTCGCTTTTTAAGCGAAATAATGAACATTGTTTTTTAAAATAACGGATGTTATTTTATAATGATGGGAGTAAATAATTATAATGATAATTGTTTGTGGCCATTTTCTGCTTAAAAAAGACGGCTGGATTTATATTACAGGGTGGACTCTTTGGGGGAGATTTATCAAAGGGTGTAAAATTTAGACTGGATCAAACTTGCCACATCAACCAATCACAGCTCCTCTTTCCTTTCATCAGAGCTGGAAGCTGAGCTGTGATTGGTTGCTGTGGCCAGTTTGCACCAGTCTAAATTTTACACCCTTTGATAAATGTTCCCCTTTGTCTCTTACGGGACTCCCTGCTTTATAATTCATTATGATGCTGTGAACTCCAGAACAGCTGAAGTACTATGCTACTGAACTGACAAGGCTGTGTCAGTACAGTAGCATAGTGCAGTATAGCTAACAGGTAATTCAATACATGATATAATTATTGACAGAACACAATTTATTTGAAACTTAATAAAACCACTAGGAAAAAATGAATAGAAGAAGCATCTATTCTTTATAGTATCTAATTCATTATGATCCTCACCTGAAAGTGAATCTGTACCCACCCCGAACCTCTAGTACAGCTACAGCTATCACACCCCAATGCAGCAATACTGCTTATTGCTGTATAATGCCCTCCATGCTGCTTTTGAGTGTATAGAGTTATGGGAACTGGAAAAATTTACAATTAGGCATGGAGCCTGGCATGGAGAAAAGTGCTGAAAAATGCCAGATACAAGTTGTATATTGGCCACAAAAAATATGTTATTCTACATGTACCTGACATCTGATTCCGAAATGTCCCTTAAAGCAACAAGTATATCTTGAATGCTATTTACTTGCAAGGTCTATTCTTTGTCCTATACATTTTGCTATTTCCTTAATAATATATTAAGAAAATAGAAAATAGAAAATAGAAAATACAACAATTCCAGTAGTTAAGGTTTGGAAAAACAGTGATAAGTTGTACATTGCACACAGTACGTTTCACCATTTCAGAAGTAACTCAAAGTTTATGTTAACAAATACTTTAACCCTTTAAGGACCGTGCTAACTTTCGTTTTTGCGTTTTCGTTTTTTCCTCCATGTGTTTAAAAGGCCATAGCACTTGCATTTTACACCTACAGACCCACATGAGCCCTTATTTTTTGCGTCACTAATTGTACTTCGCAATGACAGGCTGAATTTTTCCATAAAATATGCTGCGAAACCAGAAAAAAATTATATGCGCAGTGAAATTGAAAAAAAAAACGCAATTATTTTCTTTGGGGGGGCTACATTTTTACGCCGTGTGTCCTATGGAAAAACTTAGTTGTTATATATGTTCCTCAAGTCATTACAATTAAAACGATATGTAACATGTATAACTTTTATTGTATCTGATGGCCTGTAAAAAATTAAAACCATTGTTAACAAATATACGTTCCTTAAAATCGCTCTATTCCCAGGCTTATAGCGCTTTTATCCTTTGGTCTATGGGGCTGTGTCAGGTGTCATTTATTGCGCCATGATGTGTTCTTTCTATCGGTACCTTGATTGCGCATATGCGACTTTTTGATCGCTTTATATTACATTTTTTCTGGATTTGATGCGACCAAAAATGCGCAATTTTGCACTTTGGGATTTTTTTGCGCTTACACCGTTTACCGTGCGAGATCAGGAATGTGATTAATTAATAGATCGGGCGATTACGCACGCGGCGATAACAAACATGTTTATTTATTTATTTATTTTTATTTGTAAAATGGGAAAAGGGGGGTGATTCAGACTTTTATTAATGGAGGGGATTTTTTATTAATAAAAACACTTTTTTTAACTTTCCCTTACAGTAATATGAAGCCCCCTGGGGGACTTCTATATACACAGAACTGATCTCCCATTGAGATCAATTCTGTGTATATAATAGAGCAATGATCCATCAGATCGGTGCTCTATTATAATGGTCTGCTGCAGACCATCTGAATAAATTGCCGAGCCGGGATCAGCGTCATTCCGATGCTGAGCCCCGGCCGGCTCATTAGAACGGATCTCCCCTCCGCGATCGCATCGCGGGGGGGAGATCCCCCACTGGACACCAGGGAGAGGGGGCACAGCTGCTATTCAAATGCAGCTGTCAGCTTTGACAGCGGCATTTGAATAGTTAATTAGCCGGCCGCGGCGATCGGCCGCGCCGGCTAATACACGCGGTCCCTGGCTGCACTTAGCAACCGGGGACCACGCGCTGCAGAGAGGACTCACGCCGGGAGCCCTCTCTGTTTACTCTTAACGGCCGCATGACGGGTATACCCGTCATGCGTCATTAGGAGGTTAATAGCCAAAATAATAGTTTGTGGAATCAATAGAGTAGATTAACTACTCTTCTATACATTATAAAACCAAGCATGATTGTGAGCACTCTTGTAAGACATACAGTATCAAATCTTTGGCCTCTGGGTTTCTAAGAAGACTATATCATGTGTCGGCTGCCTTTAACTTTATGTCTTCTTTTGTCTAAAACTGAAACTTTTAAAACAGTGGTGTCAAACTCAAATACACAGTGGGCCAAAATTAAAAAATTGGACAAAGTCGCAGGCCAACCTTGATAATTATCGAAGCGCATATGCCGCGATGCTGGCACTGTCAGTGGTGTGCGTCTCCCAGCACTGTGCACTATGATAAATTGCTATGATATGATTAAACCCCAACCCATGTAATAGCCAACCCCTCCCCCCAATATTGCCCCATGTAGTAGCCAACCCAACCAAAATTGCCCGACATAGTAGCCAGCCCTCCCAGTAGTGCCCAAATAGTAGCCAGCCCCCCAAATGTCCTATATAGTCGCCAGCCCTCTAAAATAGTCTCCTACAGTAGCCTGATAGTCTTATATAGTAGCCAGCCCTCCCCCATAGTCTCATATAGTAGCCAACCCACCCCCATAGTCTCATATAGTAGCCAGCCCTCCCCCATAGTCTCTTATATAGTAGCCAGCCCCCCATAGTCTCTTATATAGTAGCCAGCCCCCCCATGGTCTCATATATTAGCCAGCCCTCCCCTGTAGTCTCTTATATAGTAGCCAGCCCTCCCCAGTAGTCTCATATAGTAGCCAGCCCTCCCCAGTAGTCTCATATAGTAGCCAGCCCTCCCCTGTAGTCTCTTATATAGTAGCCAGCCCCCCCATAGTCTCATATAGTAGCCAGCCCTCCCCTGTAGTCTCTTTATATAGTAGCCAGCCCTCCCCAGTAGTCTCATATAGTAGCCAGCCCTCCCCATAGTCTCATATAGTAGCCAGCCCTTCCCAATAGTCTCATTTATAGTAGCCATGGCGGGCTAAATGTAATTCAAACTCTGAATTGCCTGGCGGGCCAAAAATAGTGGCACCACGGGCCAGATTTGGCCCGCGGGGTAGAGTTTGACATGACTGTTTTAAAAGGTGAACTTCTTGCAATCCCTGCCTCTACTAACCTTGCTATATCTGATGTTTCCTTTTCAGTGTGTGGTACTAACAGAACTTGTAGATGGTATACAGAATGTCTTGGATGGGTTACCACTGGTGTGCTATAGAATAATCCCAGATACTAGTATACCATTTTTCAAGTGAAGTAAATTACAAATCTATATAACTTTCTGAAACCAGTTGATTTGAAAGAAAAAGATTTTTGCTGGATAACACTTTCAATGAATAGCGGCCGCAGAAAACTGACATGTCAGTTGTTTGCGGTGCCGCTAGAGATCCCGGCCGGAGCGTATACTATGTGTATACACTCCAGCCGGGATTACATAGACGGCAATGTAACGTATATTTTTGTATATTTTCGTATATTTTACGAAAATATACATTGTGTGAACATAGCCTAAGGGTGCGGTCACACGTACAGGATCTGCAGCAGATTTGAGGTTGTAGATTTGCTTTGAATCTAATCTGGGCCATCAAATCTGCTGCGGATCTGCTGCGGATCCTGTACATGTGAACGCGCTCTAAAGGCAAACCTTCCACACTGCCTTCTTCTCCTCTGCCTCCCATCTTTATATTCTCCTAAGCATCCACAGCTATAAAAGGGCAGCCGCTGGGAAATTAAATCTCCCTCAGTTACCCTTGCACCCCATCGGAAAACTCTAGATGTCAATAGACAGAAAGTGGCATGTGAGCAGAAGTGACTTCTTCCCCTGTGTTGATCTTGGGAAACAGGAATGATTAGGACAAAAGGAGATCGGCTGTATGGCAGGAGCTGTCCAGTCCTGCCTGCATCTCCGCATTCACTTAACTAAAGTCTGATTAGACTCAGATTAACAAGTCAGAAGCCACAGGCGCAGTATCACCCTCCTGATGCCAGGCTCCATATCAATGGTATGTGCTGGCATCATGTTAGGCACTATGTTAGTGCTGTCTGTAACACATTGATTCCACCTTGCAGCCGCTAGCATTGACAAATGGGCATGATAAAAATCTCTATAAATGCTACAGATGTAATTAACAATAGCAACTTACAGATAACCCGTAAAAGTTAACTCTTCTAAGACCTTGTAGAATGAAAGTCTGAGAGCACAGGTTGTTTCATCTTGTAGGGGTTATATTTTATGTTCATCCTAGTTATTAAAGCAACACTCCGGGCCAAAGGGTCTTGGACATAGTCCAGTGAGGATAAATTCTCCTCTCACCGATCATTCTGTTTTCCTCTATCAATGTTGGCTCTAATGCCTACTCTTATATTAACTAGCCAATTCACACAGTACTTACTATTAGGATTGATATAAACTTTCTCAATGTAACTCTATGAGACACTCAGTAAGTTTGGCCACATTTGGTCAAGCAGCAGTGTGGGTCATGGGTAAGAAAAAAAATCTTCCACCAATACTTCAAGGGACCAGCCTCTGGGAGCTATTATGATCAATTGTTACTGCAACCAACATGACTCTCAACTCTAATAACGGGCAGCCCCACTGGGGAGACCCCCTTTATTAGCTTAGCATATTACAGAAGTGTTTAAAACCCATTTAGGATTGCACATGCAAAGATGGCCCTGCATGGGTAGGACAACAAATGACATAATTTTTCCTGTATTTGGTATTGAAATGGTTACGTAGCCTCGCTAGCCTCTTGTGTTTGTTATCGACCTGGCTCTGGCGGACTGGGGCTCGTTTATCAGACAGCGGTTCAGACGCCCTTAGCGGGGGGACTCAGCCCCTGCCCTGACACTCTTTAAATTGCTTTCTGCTGAGCCCAATTTAAGTAGCGTGATAAGAATGTAAAGTTCTTCATACTGACAGCTCAGAGACTGCTGCGCTCCCAGGGACAGCTCTAATAAATAGGAACCTCCCCAAAAATAACAACGTTTACTTTAGGGGGGGAGCTGCCCTTGGTCTGTGGGCTGGCAGGGAAGCTCGGAAATGTCTTGTATAATTAGAGCAGGATCCAGGACGGATACACAGAGATTATCACCAATTATGATCAGAGCCTTAATTGATATTGTTTGCACACACAGTGACTGGAGGAAACAGTGCGTGATTTCGAGAGCAAAGAGGAAGCTGACACTGCCTGGAGAGTGCTGTATCCTACCCACAGGCCCTTTATGCAGTAAATATGTATCCATGTCACTATGCATGTAGCTATCCGAATGTGGAAGACGAGGGGGGGAGATAAGAGTCCTTTAATAAAGCTCCTTTACTGTATGTTACAATCTTGAACAGCTGTCCTTGAAGAGGTTATTATGTGTATAAAACATGGTCAAAGTAGCAGAGATGTCCCTAGATGCACTGACTATTTACAGGGCTGGTTTCTCATTCAGTCGCTTTTATATTACAAAAAATATGTTTTTATCAAGGAGGGTTTTAACACAGGAAAGTGGCTGCAGTCATGTTATATGGCACGTTGTATCCGCAATACGATCAGGGGTTATTTTAGCTCTGGACTTTCTGACCAGAGTTTTAAGTTTTGGTAGGTGCACAATTACATAAATCTATTGTGTATGATGTTCCATGAATTTAGAATCTGTATTCTTAGAGGTGCAGGTTTACTTCTATATCCATCATGTCATGCAGCCCTTTTATCACAATGTCCCCTATTACACAGGCCGATGGTGAGGAGCAAGCAAGCACCGACCTGTCAGATCAGCTCTCACTTGCTCCTTGTTCCCCACTATTGCACGCACCGACCCACGAGAAGCTGAGGGAGGGGCTGCCTGGACGATCTGTAGATCGACTGGGGAGCCCATACACGGTGCCAGGGACCGCAGCTCTTAATTAAACATTTAGCTGCAGCTGTCAATATTGGCGGTGCATTTAAATGGCCTATAAAGGCCTTCATTAGTGGTCCAGAGGGTGGGGGGAATTAGCTTCCTGTGATGCAATCGAGGGAAGCCAATTTGTTCCACAGACAGCCCCAGGCTTCTGATAGACCATCCAGGCTTCCATGGCTCTAGGATTGCTCCAGGCTTCCTCCAGCAGCCTGTAGAAATGACATGAAGATAAGATCAATCAATGCAGTACCTATGTACTGCATTGATCTCTATAAACAATTTTTTTTTTTTACTATATAAAAACTCATCCGATATTATAAGTTGAAATCACCAATTTTTTAAATAAAAAATGTAAACTAAATAAAAAATTTACATATATGGTATTGCCATGTGCAGAATCACCCAAACTATTTAATTATCCCCCGAAATGCAAAAAATAACTTTTCTTTTCCTCAATTCCAACATACATATAATTTTTTTTCAGTTTTGCAGCATATAATTGGGAAATTAAGTGTGTCATTTCAAAGTACAAAGTATAATTGGTATCACAAAAATAAGAGCTCATATGGATTTATAGGTGAAAAAATTAAAGCGGTATGGCCTTTAAACACGAAGAGCAAAAATAAGTGCAAAAATGAAAATTTTCACGGTCCTTCAATGGTTAAATCAGTTATACAGGAAGTAGAAAAATACAGCTGCTAGCTATTGAGATAGATAGATAGATAGATAGATAGATGATCCTGCTATGTATCTATCTTCCTATCCATATCTCTTCTTCTTTGTCTCTCATGGCAAAGAGAGATTAAATGGCTGCAATAACTGATGTCTCCATATGGCAATTTAAATAATTGTGATATTTGGACACTACACACTACTCACTTTTTTTATCTTGTTTATTACATAGAAGTTGCAATGGAAATATTATACAACTGACTTGACTGCTATTGTTGTAAAGCCTTGACCTTTGTGAAACAATATAAGGACCATGTATATAATTATAGGTATCTTGCGAGATGCAGATTCTTACCTCAAGATACTAAATTCGGATTTTTAGGATCTTGTTACAAGAGGACAAGTGATTTACAATGAGAGCTTCATCCAGCGACTAGCATCTGTTAATAAAGTGAAGAGATCCTTGGTAAGGTAAAAAGAATGAAGACAAAGATAGGAACACCTGATGTAAAATGCTGCTAGCTACTCTGAGATCGCTGATAACCAAGCACTGTTACATAAAAGAGGTATTGACCTAATGTCAGTAGGCGGAAGATGGAGAAGATGTTGTTAGACTAACTGCAGTCTGAGAAGCTCATGACCTCTGAAGGGAACTTTTTTTGTAGTGCTAGAACAAGGACGCCCTATCACATTTATAACCATGTACTGTATCTATCTTATAAGTTATGTTGTGGAACAGTGATCAAATACCCTGCGGCACAGCATCCAGATTGGCATAGCCTGGTCTGCAAGTACCTAAACAGATAGATATACTGGAACCATGAAACATATTCCTTAATATTTAGTATACATACATTGCAGTTTATTTTATAACATTTATATTGCAATATATGTATACAGTTTGTATATAAGGAGTCAACAATTTGTTTTTGCATTTAGTGAATTGGGTATGTCTAGTAAATATCTTACCAAGCTGTCAGCATGCTTTATACCGAGGCCTATTATGTGTATAGGATAATAACCTGTTACTGTATTATCATCCTTACAAATGAGACAACCAGCGCATGTTTAGATCCCTTGGAATTTTGATGGTGGTTGCTACTTTTTCATTAAATTTATATGTGTCTATGATGCAGCTATTAGGAGAATTTTTAAGGCTAGTGGTTGGTGATGAATTAGGCTCAGCAAGTGTTATTGTCTGGGCCACAGTAAACATGGAGGATTTATTAAGGTAATAGATAGGTATGGTTACCAGTATGGCTCTTAGTAGAACATTGTGGAAGTTGTAAAGTATGAAGCAATGGACAGGTTAAAGGGGTACTCCAGAGGGGAAGGGAATCAAATCAACTGGTGTCAGAAAGTTATACAGATTTATGAATGATTTCTATCTAAAAATCTCAAGTCTTCCAGTACTTATTAGCTGCTGTATGTCCTGCATGAAGTGGTGTATTTTTTCCAACCTGACACAGTGCTCTCTGCTGCCACCTCTGTCCGTGACAGGAACTGTTCAGATTAGGATAGGTTTTCTATGGGAATTTGCTTCTTCCCTGGACAGTTCCTGAGGTGGCAGCAGAGGGCACTGTGTCAGACTGCAAACAATACAGCATTTCCTCCAGGACAAGCAGCAGCTGGTAAATGCTAGAAAGAAGAAGTCATTCACAAATCTATGTAACTTTCTAACACCAGTTGATTCAAAAAAAAAATTTCTCTGGAGTACCCCTTTAATACTTACAGTATATTTATAGCGGATAATACAAAGCATTTCCAGGGCAAACAATAGTATATTATATGTTAGCATTAGTTACATAGAAACATAGAAGAATGTCGGCAGAAAAAGACCACTGGGTCCATCTAGTCTGTCCTTTTAGGATTTTCTTTCTTATTATCTTAGGATAGATACATGTTAGGGATGATCCGAACCGAGTTCGGTTCGGGTTCGTACGAACTCGAACTCTCGGTAATGATTCCCGCTGTCTGCCCGCTCTGTGCAGCGGGCGGATCTAGCGGGAGGACCACCTGGAAAACTGGGATACAGCCATAGCCATAGGCTGTATCCCAGTTTTCCAGGCGATCCTCCCGCTGTATCCACCCGCTCCACGGAGTGGGCAGACAGCGGGAATCTGATGCCGAGCGTTTGGGTTCATACGAACCCGAACCTCAAAGGGTTCGGACCATCCCTGATACATGTTTATCCCAGGCAGGTTCACATTCTGTTATTGTAGATTTACCAACCACATCTGCTGGATGTTTGTTCCCAGTATCTACTACTTTTTCAGTAAAGTAATATTTTCTCATGTTGCTTCTGATCTTTCCCCCAACTAACCTCTCACTGTGTCCTTTTGGTCTTCAGTTCAGTTTTTTCACTAAAAACACTTCTTTCCTGAACCTTATTTAGTCCTTTAACATACTTAAATGTTTCGATCATGTCCCCCCTTTCCCTTCTTTCCTAAAGACTATACATATTCAAATCCTTAATCCTCCATTTCTACAGTTTTTTCAGTGAACATAAAGATGTTGGATGTGTAGGACATGTTAGGGAGTTGATGGAAGGCAGTATAAAGCCTGAGAGAACCAGATACCAGAATGACGTTTACTGGACAATTGGACCTTGCATGTGACACTCAGGAAGAAGACCTTTATATTTGTCAATGCTTCTTTGTATTGCTCAACGATTCATGTGTTTCTTCAAAACTGATAGGAAGTTAGAGCAAAGGGCAATGACAAATAGTTCTTTCGAGGAAAAGGAAAAAGAAGAAGTTTGGGATCTCATCCATTACCTATGAGGATTCGCTTGCATCATTGCTACAAGTAGAAACAGAATTCTGCATTGCCTGATTTATCTTTTTGCAGGCACACTACTGTGGATATGATTTGTGAACAGTCTGGCATTGCAAGCAAATCATAAGGTGGCAATACACATTTAATAGCTGTCTGATAAATGTTTGTTATGCCAGCAGCTCTCTGTCCTGATCTCCCCATACACATAAGTGTTCAGCATGGCCAAACGTTCCAGTGTCTGTAGAGGGGTAAGCTGCTGCCGGAAGCCGCTTGTAGCTTCTTATCTTTATGAGAACAAAAGTGGTGGGGAGTTTAAATACATTGTGCCGGAAACTTCTCTCCTCCATAGAGGCAGGAGGCCACCAATACATCTATCTTTATGTGTGTCACAGTGGAGGGACGTTTTATTTTCAAATGCAGAGAATGGTCAGAATATATGTGTAGTGGATCAAGGAGAAGATGAAGAGATGTGAGAGTCACAGTTTGTCAAAGGCAAAAAAGAGAGTCATCGTCAATAACTTGATAAATAGCAAATGTAATGAAACTGTGTAGTGAACCGTCTTTAAGGAAGGTGAATTGGTCGAATCAAGATGGCAAAAAAAAAAAAATCTTTTTTTTTTTTTTTTGCACAATTGATTTTCATGGAAATGGTAAAGCACAAGTGCTAAAATATTAAGGAGACATAAAGGCAATCCAAAAACAAAGTTTTGGGCGTTGGCTGTTTGGATGTATAGCAGATATAAAATTGCTAATATTAAAAGATCAATGCACATTAAGTGCTCATAAAGGGGTATTTTCATCTGGACATGTATCCACCTCTGCCCCCTCTGGCCTCTATTGAAGTTAAAGTGGTACTTTAGTGAAATATATATATATATTTTATTTTTTCAAATCAACTGTTACAGTACATGCAGTGTCGGACTGGAGTGCCTTGGGCCCACCAGGGGAAATCATTCTTAGGGCCCACCCTTCAGCCACCATACTTATCTATGGTAACATTAATAAGGGTCCAGTTACACGGCGTGATTTGGGGCAGTATGGGGCTGCAAACGATTGCTAATCAGCAGGGCAGGAATACACAGAGATGTGCAGCCGACAGCAATGATTTTTACAGCCGCACAAAAGATCAAATCAGCCGACTATGGGGCATTTGCTTGTCAGCTGATCTCTGACACTTTTACATGGGGCTTCCTAGGAGCGCTTGTTACCGATAATTGGCCGATGTAATTGGGCTATAAGACAATTTCCTTTGTATGATAACACTGTATACTTAGATACAAAAGTCATACAGCTACCAATGACACCAGTATATAAAGAGCAAATATCCCCACACATATTACCGCCATACTATTACTGACCAGATCCTGTATACTGAGACTGATTTTACCAATAATACCATTATATAGGCGGGAAATATTATCACCATACATATTACCGCCACAATTACCACCATACTGTTACTGACCAGATCCTGTATACTGAGAGTGATATTACTAATAATACCAGTATATCAGAGGGAAATATTATCACCATACATATTACCGCCATACTGTTACTGAACAAATCCTGTATACCAATAATACCAGTATACAAGGGGAAAATATTACCGCCACACCACAATCAATACCATCACTATATTGTTACTGACCAATTCTAGTATACTAAGAACAATAAAAAACAGTACCGGATTACAAGCAACAAATACCACCACATACTGACAAATACCACCACATACTGACTAATACCACCACATACTGACTAACGCCACCACTGCTACTGACTAATACCACCACATACTGACTAACACCACCACTGCTACTGAATAAGATTCACTGTACACAGATCACCATCACCTCATCCAGTCATATAGAGGTAGACACAGCTCTACACAGGTTCTATACACCATATACATTACAGTGCAAATATATCAGGTGACTCACAGGGGACGTCTTTTCTGATCGGAGTTCTTCCCTTTTCATCTTCTCCATCCGTCCTGGGCCATAATGAGAACTTCTATGAGCCACGAATCCACAGAATCTGCCAGACAAACATATTAGGCTCCTCACTATGTCACCATCCTCATCTCTCTACAAACTGCACATCTGTATTGGCCCCTGTACGCCCTCACTCTCTCTCTCTCTCTCTCTCTCTATATATTATATATTCCTTACAGTATATGGTCCCCCCTCTGTTGTCCCCCTTATAAATGGCACCCCATATTGTCCATCCCCCATATAGGTACCCCCCTTATGCTGTCCATCCCCATATATATAGCCCCCTCAAGTTGTCCTTCTTCAATATAGATATCCTCATGTCCATTCACCCCATATGGCCCCCTCATGTTGTCGATTCCTCAGTAATAGCCCCCTCATGTTGTCCATTGCCCCCTATAGCCCCCTCATGTTGTCCAACCCCCCATAGCCCCCTCATGTTTTCCATCTCCCCATAGCCCCCTCATGTTGTCCCTCCCCCCCATAGCCCCCTCATGTTTTCCATTCCCACTATAGCCCTCTCATGTTGTCCATCCCCCCCTATAGCCCCCTCATGTTGTCCATCCCCCCCTATAGCCCCCTCATGTTGTCCACCCCCCTATAGCCCCTCATGTTTTCCATCTCCCCCATATAGCCCCCTCATGTTGTCCATCCCCCCCTATAGCCCCCTCATGTTGTCCACCCCCCTATAGCCCCTCATGTTTTCCATCTCCCCCATATAGCCCCCTCATGTTGTCCATCCCCCCCTATAGCCCCCTCATGTTGTCCATTTACCCCCTATAGCCCCCTCATGTTGTCCATCCCCCCTATAGCCCCCTCATGTTGTCCATCTCCCCCCTATAGCCCCCTCATGTTGTCCATCTCCCCCCTATAGCCCCCTCATGTTGTCCATCTCCCCCCTATAGCCCCCTCATGTTGTCCATCTCCCCCCTATAGCCCCTCATGTTGTCCATCCCCCCCTATAGCCCCCTCATGTTGTCCATCTCCCCCCTATAGCCCCCTCATGTTGTCCATCTCCCCCCTATAGCCCCTCATGTTGTCCATCCCCCCTATAGCCCCCTCATGTTGTCCATCCCCCCCTATAGCCCCCTCATGTTGTCCATCCCCCCTATAGCCCCCTCATGTTGTCCATCCCCCCTATAGCCCCCTCATGTTGTCCATCCCCCCCTATAGCCCCCTCATGTTGTCCATCCCCCCTATAGCCCCCTCATGTTGTCCATCTCCCCCTATAGCCCCCTCATGTTGTCCATCTCCCCCCCATGTTGTCCATCCCCCCCCTCATGTTGTCCATCTCCCCCCCTCTCATGTTGTCCATCTCTCCCTCATGTTGTCCATCTCCCCCCCTCTCATGTTGTCCATCTCTCCCCCATGTTGTCCATCTCCCCCCCCCCTCATGTTGTCCATCTCTCCCCCATGTTGTCCATCTCCCCCCCCTCATGTTGTCCATCTCTCCCCCCCCCATGTTGTCCATCTCTCCCCCCTCATGTTGTCCATCTCTCCTCCCCATGTTGTCCATCTCTCCTCCCCATGTTGTCCATCTCTCCCCCACCCCCCTCATGTTGTCCATCTCTCCCCTCCCCTCATGATGTCCATCTCTCCCCCATGTTGTCCATCTCCCCCCCTCATGTTGTCCATCTCTCCCCCCCCATGTTGTCCATCTCTCCTCCCCATGTTGTCCATCTCTCCCCCCTCATGTTGTCCATCTCTCCTCCCCATGTTGTCCATCTCTCCCTCACCCACCTCATGTTGTCCATCTCTCCCCCACCCCCCTCATGTTGTCCATCTCTCCCCCACCCCCCTCATGTTGTCCATCTCTCCCCCACCCCCCTCATGTTGTCCATCTCCCCCCCTCATGTTGTCCATCTCCCCCCCTCATGTTGTCCATCTCCCCCCCTCATGTTGTCCATCTCCCCCCCCTCTCATGTTGTCCATCTCTCCCCCATGTTGTCCATTTTCACCCCCTCATGTTGTCCATCTCTCCCCCCCCATGTTGTCCATCTCTCCCTCACCCACCTCATGTTGTCCATCTCTCCCCCACCCCCCTCATGTTGTCCATCTCTCCCCCACCCCCCTCATGTTGTTCATCTCTCCCCCACCCCCCTCATGTTGTCCATCTCCCCCCTATGATAAAAAAAACAAAACCGAAACTCAACTCACCTGTCAACACGCTCCCCCGTCGTTGGTCTCTTCTCCTCTGTTCCCCGACAGACGAGCAGCTCCTGGTCCTGGACAGCGCCATCAACACTGAGCTCCGTGCGCGCCGCAGCGGCTGGGACTTCCGGTATGCGCTACGTAAACCGGAAGTCCTAGCAGCCGCACCGCACACAGAGCTCAGTGGTGATGACGCTGCCGGGACCAGCAGCTGCTCATCTGTCGGGGCCGCGGCGGCGGCAGCACCCTTGTGATCGCAAGCTTGCGATCACAAGGAAGGGAAGGTGCCGGCCAGCTATCGGCGGCTGAGTGGGCCCCCCAGGAGCACGGGGGCCCCCGATGCGGGGGGACCGTGCTCCCTGACTGGGGGGCGGGGCCTACTCCTGCTTGGGGCCCACCGGGGGTTTCCCCGGTCCCCCGGTGGCCCAGTCCGCCCCTGAGTACATGTATTTACAAATCTCATGTCTTCCAGTACTTTCTGTTGTATCCCCTTCAGGAACTGTCCTATTCTTACCATTCTGAAACAGTGCTCTCTGCTGCCACCTCTGTCTGTGTCAGGAACTCTCCAGAGCAGGAGAGGTTTTCTATAGGGATTTGCTACTGCTCTAGAAAAATCCTGACATGGACCGAGGTGGCAGAAGAGAGGCTGGAAAGAATGCACCACTTCCTGCTGGACATACAGCAGCTGATTAGTGCTTAAAAGCTTGAGATTTTTTTTATAAGATTTTTTTTATAACTTTTTTGATACCAGTTAATTTGGAAGAAAAAAATAATAATAATAATGAATTCTGCTAGCGTACCCCCTAAGTAAGCTGCATAAAACCAGCAGGTTAGAGAGGGCTGGGGGGAACGACTAGATCTTAGGTATATTCTGTGGATATCCTATAATAGTCGAGATGATGGCTCGATTTAGATGGTCAAATAATATAGAGAATTAGTGAAATGTCTAATCTTGAAGATAATTTATCGAATCCCCAGTTATCTCTAAAAGTAGAAATCAAGGGGAATAGGAAAAGTGGAAACACAAAATCTTTTTAAAGACTCCGAAATCTGCTGTGACCTCTGGGGCAAGCGAATAAATACTGGATGAGGATAATGTATCATGTCAGGGTATGAGGTTGATGCTACAGCCATGCCACCAATTGGACTGTAGGTCCAGGTCTTAGTCTAACATTGAAAAAAACATTTACATAGCTGTAATTCACAGGAGAAGATGTTATGTTGGTATTGATGTCAGGAGACGTCTCTAAACACAGGAGCCCTGCAAATGTCCTTGGTCAACCAATCAATAACAGATGGATGACAATGTAGCCACGTAATAGGATTGCCCTATGTAGAGAGGGCAGACACTACGAAACACAGATGAAAAATGTGCACTATAATGTTAAAGACACACAAGAAATATATTTTCCTGGGATCAGATGTCTGCATTAAAAGAGAGAAACATAAGGCTGTATAGAGTACAAAGGGAAGTCATAACCTATAAACATATTAGAATCTATAGGCTCCTGGGCCCCAATGTAAAATCTGTAATTATCTCAGTTACTTGTGAAATATACAATGCAGAGAAAGCTGGTGAAACTGCAGGGGGGTATCAATCATTGTGGCTTCTTATAAGGCAGTTGGGTATTTGACCTCCTTTTGAGCTCCTCTATAACTATATACAATGTATTTATATTATATTAATGTTATATTACATGTTTTTTTCATTTAAAATTTTTCTATTTGATTTTAGTTTTTTATTTTGTGCTGCTTGACAATGAAGGTTTGACAATATTAACATTGGTAACTAATAACAATTAACCTGTTGAGTTTGGGACAGAAGGACATTAGACAGGTGAGCCACTTCTGCTGGCATCTGCCCCGCTGTCCAAGCCTGTTCACTGCAATCTGTGGCAGCGGGTAACTGGGCGACGGTCCCTAACCTATTTGAGTGTAACACAGAGACCAGACAAAACAAACAAACACAATAAATACAAAGTTGTCTAGCCAGGTCAGAAACTATTGTTCAACTCTGTACAAAAAAAGGCAAAAAGTCCAATAAACCAGGGAAACCTTGTTTGGCTGAGCAATCACTTTCTTATGTTGAGACTGAGACCAGGAAGTGCTGAGCAGCAGGATCGGATACTCACTATACAGCTGTGATGGGGGATCAGGGTAGGTGAGTACACAGCCTAGCCACGTTTAGACATACAAAATAGTCATGAACATCCTTTTTAAATTGAATGTGTGTTAGAAAATTACCTATTGTTTAAATAAGGTTTTTGTGTTAAATATATTTTTAAGAATTGCTGGGGATTTTTTTTTATGTACTTTTGGCAAAGCCTCCAAGAGAGGCAATACACATGGAGTGTTATTCCATGTATTGGGATCCACATTTTCACTTTACCCTTCTGCCACGGTTGGATTGCTACATGCGGTCACTGTTAAAAACATACAGGTTGTACATTATGTACATCAGAGCTTAGGGGTTATTGCCTGGTGAGTAGGACCTTGTTCCTGCATGCAGGACAGAGCCAAAGGTTCAAGTGGTTTTAATGGTTTTCAATTGTGTTCACAATGTGCGTTTTTTGTGACCATGCTGTTTTTATTGACTTTATATTGGTGTTTTTTCTTGGCAATAATACAATTACTATGTATGATTATTTTCAATGGTTTGAGTTGTGTTGCTTACAGTATACTATACAGCTGTTTCCTTTTTAGTTGTGGTCATATGATTTATGTACGCTTTACTGCACTCATTGTTGGTGGTACCCATTCCACTATTGGCTTACGAAGGTGACACATACTGTTATGTAAATCACCTTTCAGTGGCCGAAGGTACCTAAAGCAGGGTCCTAATTGAACTTCTGCTAGTTAAGATGTCACATTGCAGTGGGTAACAACAGATCAAAAGACACTATGATTATACCATTTTATATGAAAGGAGAATTTGCCAAACGTATAGCACCTGATTATGTTAGTGATGCCACTCATAGAACAGACTATGGGGGACATGTATCATCCGGCGTACGGATGATTTTCGGCGGAAAGTGCCGATTTGCGCATTTGCGAATAAAATATTTGCAAATCAGCAATTTCCGCTGAGTACGCTGAGGGGCGGGGAGGGTGTGTGAAGGGGGCGAAACAGAGAGAGCGGACTCAGAGTCCGCGCGATTCACCATCTGTTCCGCCAAAAGATACGCCGAAAACCTACTCCAGTCCTCAGCAGGCGTAGGTTTTCGGCGGTGCGCACCAGAGCGCACGGGATTTATGTAGAGGCAGTTCGCCTCTACATAAATCCCCGTAGCGCCGGAGATGCGGGGACATTAATAAGTCCGGCGTAAAAAATGCCGGACTTAATAAATGGCCCCCAATGAGTGGAAATATAGATGCATGTTCTGCTTTTGTTAAATACAGTTTGATACAGTTCTATTCGTGACTGAGACCAAGCAAATCTCAAACATATAAGATTTAGTAAATCTATTCCGAAGGATCAGCTTACCCTTCTCCTCTTTTCTATTTCCCATGCAGTGTAGATAAATGATGCACTGGCATTAAGATCCATCTTATGCATTCATGACCTATTCTCATTGATAATAACATTGCATACGCTGCTTTGTATAAACATGGATCTATGTAGTAAATATCATCTTGTTTATACACAGCAGAAGAAATGTTTATAAATAATGATAAGGGTGTGTAGTCACTATAGAAAGGCAGCCTGATACAATAAATTATGCAGAATTATTTATTCTCAAGGACCAAACAGGTCCAGCATTACTGCTTAATTTGATCAAGTCTGTCCACTGTCCATGGTGCTGAAGGTAGACGGAGCTGGACTTACTACATGTAATCCAGTGTATGCAGTCATTGTGGTACATTGCATATAAAAAGCAAAACTAAACACTTTGGAATAGGAGAATGATGTGCAACGCATTTCATACCAAAAGTTCCCCAAAAATAAAATTCCCTAATTCCAATCGCTAAAAAAAACAGAGTCAGAAAGCAAAGTTATATATTACTAAAATGTGGAGAATATAACAAGGAACTATAAGGGTGACAGAAGGCAAATGTGCTAGAGTAAAAGTCCAGCTGAAACATCAACTTCAAGTACTAAAATTAATATAAAGATTGATGTATAATTTGAAGAAATGTCATTTTAGACTTTAAAGGGATATTCCCTTCTTCTCCATTTATGGCCTAGAATACTCCATCATTTTAGTCCATCTTCTTTTCTACAGACGGCCTTGTCCCCCATCCTGTATAGAACAATATAGGACAACATTAGTTTGAATAATTTCTGTGTTAATGATTAACCTAGTGTGTGTCCTCACTGTGGACTCTTATGGTATATTGATTGAATTGGCAATATGAGTCGTATTGGAAGTCTCTGACAACTAAAACCACTTAAGTCCTGAGCATTTTCTTCATCTTACAATAAGATGAGATGATGCTGATCGGAATGTTGAGTCTTGCAGTGTCAGATAGAGTTTGGAGGGGCTGTTGTGCCTTTCCTTGGATCAAACAATTAAAGGGGTACTCCAGCGGGGGGGCTATTTTGGGATCAGGCCGGGAAGGGGGTGGCTGAGAGAAAAGACATCCACTCACCTCCCCGGATCAAGCGGCAGGTCCAGTATTCCGGTGCCCGGCCGCTTCCTGGTGTCTGATGCAGGCTCGAGACGTGACTTCTCAAGTCCGCTCAGCCAGTCAGTGCAGAGGCGGGATCTGAGCAGACTTGAAACGGAACCTGCCTCTGTTACTGACAGGCTGAGTCGACTTGAGACGTCACATCTAGAGCCCGCGTCAGACACCAGGAAGCGGCCGGGGACCGGAGCGCCACGATACGGGACCCACCGCTGGATCCGGGGAGGTGAGTGGACGTAGTTTCTCTCAGCCAACTCCTCCCCGGCCAGATCCCAAAATAGCCCCCCCCCCCCCCCCCGCTAGAGTACCCTTTTAATTCTTTACATCACATCACATTTTGGCCTTCTAGCGGAGGACTACATCAGGAAAGAGCTCCCAACTAGTCATTCTACTTTTCCTCCTCCTGAGCTCCCTGCAGAAGAGGCATTTCTGCTCTGGGAAGTTATAGTGCTAGTGTCCATATGGATGTAGAGAGGACGGCACTTCCGTATGCGGTGGTGCTCGAGGTGATGGGTATCTAGACAAGTAGTAGAGAAGACCTACTTCCAAGAACCACTCACCAAGTAATTCTGCTAATTTATTTTAGTGCAATAGGCATCGCATGTACTATCGGCATCGCATGTACTATGTCCATTACACCACTGTTTCTTCTGCCCAGATTGCCTACTACTGTTCACGACATCTTGTCCCCTCCCATTCCATTGATGTATCCTTGCATTGTTTACTTTTATGCTGTCATCACATTGGCCCCACCCGTGTGTTGTTTTTTTTTTGTTTTTTTTGCTGTGTATTTAAATGTGGTCATGGTAATGATCAAAAACAAAAATCAAAGCCTTTATCATATCTTACACTGTATATCTTTGCATCTCTATATACACTTCTCCTATGTAGAGTAACGATGATCAGGGATAAATAACTGTATACTATATATTACACACAAGACTAGTGATTGACTTAAAAATACATAAAAATATATCATATTCTTGCAAAAAAAACAAACCTTCTCATTATTCCCAAAAATGTATATTTTTTCCCTGCATTTTGAATGGAAAAGTTTTCATTGAGCCCCGCTGGGGCTTAAGATGCTTTGACTACAATGAAATACATGGAAATATGTCCTAGCAATTCCCTCTCTATCTAGTTCTCTCTAATTTGCTGTGCCACGAAGCTACTGTAGTGGAAAGTGTACATTCCCTTCATTCACTCACTGCATGCACCTACAACGTTCCACCGAGACAATGCTGATGAAAGTGCCAAGTCTAAAGGTCAATTTCTCTATCCTTTCTGGTTCTGATTTTCTTGCTTTTTTTTCCCCTGTTGCATTTTGACACTAAGTCATCGATGTATCTTCGACATTCTCATGGTGCGGTGTTTGCATCATCCTTCATTGCTTATTATTATATAGAGCCCATGTCTTGTCTGTGTGGCCGTATCTCTTTGCACAGCTTGCATTTAGGTAGAAATATCAAATCCGAGTGCAACAATGCAATTGCAGCAGCTACAAGGTATATAATATCACTTTAATCCGTCGGCTACAAGGCTTATCGATCACTTCTTGTGGTGTCGCTGTCTCTGTAGATTACTCTGTGAGCACTTGTCACCATTTAGCTCAGCTCACCTTTCTGCCTGATTGGCTGATCCAGTTTGTATGATTATATAGACAGTGTCAATCTCAGTCTGTTTGCACATTTTAAGTGGCTCCATGCAATGTGCTAGGTCATCTGTGCCTGTGGCGACCTGGATCTTAGCTGCTCTGGACTATCAGCCCCTCCTGATCTCCTCTGATAATGCTAACAAACCTCTGCTCTCCACAACTAGCTGCACGCTTCGCTAACACTCCAGTCAATTTTCATGTTGCCAGCAGTGAATAGCTTCCCTTTCAGACCTTGTTCTGCTTACACTTCCAGTTTAAGATTTTGTCTTTCCCCGTGCCCCCAGGGACAAAGCATCCTCTAGCAGTCCAATGCTTTGAGTGTATGTGAATCTTCTACAAGGATGACACATCTGCAGCCGGGATCACCAGCAAAAGGCTCACTGTGCACCAGTTCCTTAACCTCTGTTATTCCCCAGCCTACAGTATGACTATTTCTCCTTACCTGCCCAATACGTACAGTTCACACTGCATCTCTGGCATATTCAAGTCAATACTGATTTAGGTCTATCGGTCCCCATGACAGCAAACAAAAGCTCAATTCACTATCAGGTTTGATATTTAGTTCTTAATATTTCTTTACCAGGTAATAGTTATCAATTATCCAAAGATTGTGAATATATAAAAACAATTATAGGCGATGTTCACACATTGTTTTTTCCTCTTCGTTTAAAATAACATCAGTTATTTCACTGTTTGGCCACCTGCCAGTGCAATGATGGCTGCTGGTACATTATTCTAGTTTGGTTGGACTGACTGGCCTTTGGGTGTGTCTTTATGTTCAATCTGTTTTTATTGTAAGGTTCCACAATACACATAATGGATACAATCCCCACTGTTGAATAAGACACAATAATGCAAAAATACACAACAATCTGATATATAATTCCAATAAAAAAGCATATCGTCGTAGTCTGGTCTCTTAACACACAGAATCAAAACATTTTGTATAAAAAGTAAGTTGCTAAATATGAGCTGTAACTAAATGCTAACCAAAGAAAATAGTAAAAAAAAAACGAGCAAAGTAAAAGAAGAATTGTACAGAAGAAAAAAGATGCAAGAAGTAAGGGGGGGAAAAAGCAAGGGGGGGAGGCTAAGTGAAGCAGGAATGAAGGCTATTTATCTAGTATACTCCAAAAACCTAGGGGGGTCCATGGATGTCCGCCAGGGCAGCCAAATTGGGTCAAATTTATCTGAATGATCATTTGCCTCAGCCACTATCTCCTCCATTCTACCAGTTTTCTCTTATCTCCGACAACCATTCAGCCGTATTGGGCACCACTTGGGATTTCCAATGTCTCGGAATTACTAAACGAGCTGCTGTCAACATATGTCTAAGTATGCCATTCTTGATCTGGCCAAATGGGCCAGAAATCAATGACAACAATGTAGTGGGTGTGTCTTTAATTGAAAAGTCCATTGAATTTAATAGTAAAAACGGTGAAAGGACGGTGTAGAATAACGGCCGTAATTGATTACGACCATCCAAATATCATAATTTACCACCTGCTTTTACAAAATACAGCCTTTATTTTTATCTGTTCACACACTGTTTTATTCTTATTTAAAATTACACTTATGTTTAGCTTTTATCTTGCTGTGTATGAATCTGCCCTAAAGCTGGCCAAACCCTGAGTCGGATTTGAACTGTCTGACCCTATTGATCTTAGCTGAAAAAGCCGATGCCAGAGCATTCTAGCAGCAGCTTACCCCTCTCCTCATAAAAAAAATTATATGAAAACACATAGGGGGACATTTATTAAGTCCGGCGTTTTTTGTGCCGGACTTAAAAATGTCCCCGCATCTCCAGCGCTACGGGGATTTATGTAGAGGCGGACTGCCTCTACATAAATCCCGTGCGCTCGGCCGAAAACCTACTCCAGCTGAGGACTGGAGTAGGTTTTCGGCGGATCTTTTGGCAGAACGGATGGTGAATCGAGCGGACTCTGAGTCCGCGCCCTCCATTCCGCCCCCTTCACACCCCCTTCCTGCCCCCCGGCGTACTCGACGGAATGTGCCAATTTGCGAATATTTTATTCGCAAATCGGCCATTTGCAAATAAAATAATACGCAAATCGGCACTTTCTGCCAAAAATCTTCTGTACGCCGGATGATACATGTCCCCCATAGTCTAGAGCAATGTCTCTCCAAACTGCGGCCCTCCAGCTGTTGCGAAACCACAACTCCCATCATGCCTGGAAAGCTAAAGCTTTGGATTTGGCTGCCCATGCATGATTGGAAATGTAGTTTTGCAACAGTTTGGGGGCCGCAGTTTGGAGACCCATGCTCTAGGATGGCATGGTTCTCCAAACTGCAGCCATCCAGCTGTTACAAAACCACAATTCCCATCATGCCCGGGCAGCTAAAGCATTGGATTTGGCTGTCCAGGCATGATGGGAAATGTAGTATTGCAACAGCTGGAGAACCACAGTTTGGAGACCCATGGTCTAGAGTATATGGCCACTTTAAGCTTATATTTTCAAAGACAGGTTTAGTACATTCCTTCCCCCATGTCTCTGTATGATGGCTATGTACAGCCATCATCCAGTATTTCTCCATAGAAGCAATGCTGATCACCTCCATAACAATCCATCTGAGAGAACTATCCATTTTATTAATTTTTGTCTTGCGTGTTAGAAATATGGTCCTTACAGATTCCATATGCAAAGTACATGTAACAAAACAAGTTACAAGCTTTGCTCCAAGTGATAAGGACTAGACTTGAAAGATATCACAACTATGTCAATCTGTAAGTGGTGTTCTCACAGTAAAGTAACATATCAGGAAAAAACAAAGCTTCAACCTCTGGTTCAAGATAAGGTTTGCTAGGTAGGGATAGCATTTATATCCTGATCCTAGGCAACAATAGATTTTCTGTCAACAAATGTAAATAAATCAGGCCAAGTTATTAAAGGGGACCTACTACCTACCCTGACCTGTCTGTTTTAGCAGATACATGCAATGCCCATGTAATAACGATTCTGGATCACCTATTCTTCTAGCTCTGTGATGTGTTTTTCCTCTTTTATTTTTACTATAAATGTATGACTGAATAACCAACTGGGTGTTACCAACTGGGGACACGCCCCCCAATGGTAACACCCAGTTGGCTATTAAGTCAATATTTCTAGTAAGAATAAGGATTAAGGCCCATCACAGAGCTAAGAAAAGATGCTCCAGGCTTAGATACTTAGGTTCCTTTTAATCAGGGCCCATGTCCTGATCTGAAAGTAAACTTTCATGAGTCCTTGAAATGCATATGTATATATGTACTATATTTATGTATGTACCCCATCCTCTGGTTACAGATCCAGCTATAACCAAACAATTTTATTTGCACCCTAACCAGGTACATGCTTGTCTATACTTCATCATTCCAGATGTATTGATTCTAAACATACATTATTCAGTGACTATTTATAGACAGTTGTTGACAGGAGATAAAGGAAATAAGAATAAAGACCCATCATGAATGAGTGACAGAAATGAAAATATTAAATCCCTAATAAATACAATATGTGGCTATGTTCACACTACGTATATATCCGGCCGCACATTTTCGCGGCCGGACATATACATGTTAAACTCCGGCCGGGGATTTAAGCAAGTTGGGGCCGGCTACGTACGGACCGCGAATATACGCCCGTAGTCTACTTACGCTTCCCGAGCGCCCTACGTAGCGATCTGACAGCAGTCTTTTACTTGGAAATCTTTGGCTAGCCCCGGACACCCCACAGAACCTTTTGGATCGGCAAAGAAAAGTTGAAAAATGAAGAAATCACCACTACGTACGTGACTGCATGTTACGCTACGGCCGTAAGTTAGGGCATTTTCGTCCTCAAACAATGGTCTGGTTCGGGCGTAAGTTCGTATGTAGTGTGAACTGTGCAGCCGTACATCGTATACTTTCCATTATACACAAACTACGTAAATCTCCGGCCGCTTATTCACTACGTCCGGAGACTTACGTAGTGTGAACATACCCTAAGGATGTGTAATCTGCCCTGTGGCTCCTGTAGCCATTTCCGCTACTGCATTGAACTTATGGAAATTCAGCCCCTTTGATATGACACTTATTCTAAAGACCTCCCATCATCTTAACTGGAGTCACCAATGGTAAATGCAATTGACTGGACATGATTTGGAAACACACAGCCCTGTCTATATAGGGTCTCACAGCTTACAATGCATATCAGAGAAAAAACCAAGTCATGAGGAGGAATGAACTGCCTAGAGAGCTCAGAGAAAGAATTTCATAAAGGCACAGATCCAGAGATAGGTCGAAAAAAAATTCTGAACTGAAAGGTCCAAACAGCACAGTGGAAGAATGGAAGAACAAGGACTCTGCCTAGGGCTTGCCGCCCCACCAAACTAAAGCCCCTATTATTTGGGGCGATTGGCAGGAGCAAGCGAGTGCCAACCTATGAGATCAGTGCTCACTTGCTCCTCTTTCCTGGCTCGCTGCTGGCGCTATTACTTCCATCGATAGCCAACAGGTTAGACCGGGAGTGGCAGGAGGCAGGGAACCGATCGTTAAATTGTCTGAGCAGCCCATAGAAGATAGTGGCGGTCTACTGCCGCTGATCCTATTGTATGGAGCGATGGCAGCAGATTGTTGCTATCTGGATGGCTGGTCTTTCAACATGTTAAAAGACAATGATCAGCCGACATCATGCATGCCGCCCGATCATTGCCTTTTATTGCACAAAGTGATTATTGGCCATAATGGCTAATAATCGGCCAAATACGGCCGATAATCTCTTTGTGTAATAGGGCCTTAAGTAATCTGGGGAGAATGCCTTGATAAGAGAGTTGACCATAACCCAATGATCACTCTGGTTGGGCTCCAAAGTCAGTTATCAGCAACCTGTGGCTTTCCAGTTGTGTTACTACTATACTGTTCACTATGGCAGAAGGTGTAGTTGTACCACAGCTTGAGCACTGCAGTTTGTACCTCACTGCTCTGCACATTGCTACTTCATTTATTATAACCTCTCTATGAACTCTCCTTTAAGCTCCTTGTTCCTTGAGTTGTTTTCATTTGTACTTATTTTCTTAAAAAGCTTTTCTTCCCAGAGGTCTGTGTCATGTTCACACTTTAGGCCATATCCATGTTTAGATTTTCACACCCTGATAGCTGTGTCACAAATGTTATTTTCTTTACCTTTATACTGTATAACTTACATGACATTTTACTCTCGGTAAATACACAGATATCGCTATAGAAAGCCAATAGCATTTATTTATATGTACTGTATATATTTTAAATTATGGTGAAAATTGATTTTTAGTTTTCTTCTACTAAATTTGTAATTTATACTTGGGACACACCAACACATTAAATGGGCAGCTGGTCCCATGAAATCGTCAGGTTCAGCTGACATTAATGTAATGTATATGGCCACCTGTATGTATTACTGTCACCACCTATGTATCCAGGGTTGCCAGCAGGAATTGAAGGGCTCCTTACAGCCTGAGCATCAAGACCCCCTTTCCCGCAAACACGCTTTCCAGTGCCTATCTTGTGCCACATCACATGCCTATTAAAGGGGTTCTCCAACATAAGGTAAAAATATAAAACTTCTGCAGAAGCATATAGCATTGCTTACCTGTCTGCTCCGGTTCTGAAACCACCAAAAATCCATTTTTAGTTCTGTATTTTGTGGTTGTACTTACTGGTTGAACAGTTTCTCAGTACTACAAGTTCCAGAATGCAGTGCTTTTCCTCAGCTCACCATCACAGCCCTCCCACCCTGCCTACTTCCTCCCCCAGCACTCCCGCCAGTTCCCCTCCCAAAGCTGTTGCAGAACATAACATCTCAGTTCACTGCAGACTATTGCATCAGTAACGTTTCAGCACCTGCTTTATTTAGTCAGATATAGACTAGAGAGGATGGTCAGAGATGGTGAATAACTAAGGACAGGGCCATCCTGCACTGGTCATACAGGTGTATACCACTAAGCACCTCTTTATCTATACCTGGAGTGCTGCATCTTTTGCTTTTTAATATCTATAAATTTATCAAATCACATACTATCATTACTTTTTGATGGTATTAACCAGTAAGAAAGGGATGAAGCAGTTATATTTTTCCCCTGTCCTCATATACAGTAAGATGCATTATGGTGAAAGGGGCACACCAACATCAAGTAACAGATACACATACAGATAAGAATCAGATACACATACATGTAGCCTATAGTATGTAAATTAGATCAATTTACTTCTTGCATTTAGGCAAAAGTTAATATTGAGTAGGAGTAAGGCCCATTCACACATCTACATATTGCTGACTTGATTTCTATGGCTCCATACACACATCTGTAGTTACAGATCTGTGATAGGTCCGTGATCTCTGCTGTGAAAAATACTGGTTAGGGACTGACACCAACAATCTGGCCGTAATTGGGAATTCTCAATTGCAGACAGGATTGTGGACGTGTAAAAGCAGCCTAACTCCTAATAAATCAGATTCAATAGATATTTAAAGGGATTATCCAGGGCTATAAAAAAATTGTATATGCGGATGGGGGGTGATTAAAAAAAAGAACCTATACTCACCTGCCTTTGAGTGGGGCAATACTACTGGGAATGACGCTTCATCAGCAACCAGTAATTGGACAAGAGGAGAGTGGCTGCAGGGTTTAGGGGCTGGTGAGTATAGTTCTTTTTTTACCTCAGCCACATAAACTTTTTGTGGTGTCTGCTGGCTTTTTTGTGACAGCCTCCCTTCTCTCGACAAAATGCACAAGCCCTCTCGAGATTTTTGTAATCACCACACGTAGAAGATGATCACCCTGATTTTTATTTTATAGCAAATACAGAAATGATAAATATGACACTAAACAATGTTTGTGACAGCATCAGGTATGGCAAAAGGCAGTCAGAAAGGACACAGACAGTGAGCCATAGCTGGACCCACCCACTGTCCCTGCCTACTTGCAACGGACAGCCTTAGGCGGCTGCGGACAACCACGAGGACAGTCCCTACACTGATAAAGTGTAACACACAACTCTGACAGACAAAACAGACACAATGGGCCAGAGTAGACAATCTGGGTCAGCAACGTTGGGCGGCAAAAGTACAAAATAAAGATCCAAAAAAGTAGTCAAAGTCAGGCGGTAAGGTCAGGGCAGGCTGCAAACAGGAAAGTCAGGAAACAAAGCCAAAGGTCAGAAATACACAGACAATAGCAGAGGAATAAGCTGTAGCAGGGTAGCCAGCATTAGACTGCTCCAGTGTCAGACTATGTATCATGGATCAGGAGCCTGGTCCAGAGCCTCATTGGCAGAGGCACCTGTCAGTCAAAATAAACACAACACCAAACAGCTGAAGGAACCCAGAAGCAGAGTGACTCTTTCATTGCCAGAAACCTGACAGGCAAAATGGGTGGGGCAGGACACACAAAGACAGGTCCCTGTTCAGACAAGGTTCAGGAATAAGCGCCTTCTCCGCTGCACAGTCTGAACTGACAAGCGAAAAGGCACTATCCTGGCATTTTGTTCTTTATAGCTAAACATTCAGATTTCATGACACATCCCTCAAACAGACTTGGAAATTATTTTCATCAATTTCATACCTTTTCTACACCAAAGAAAGGAAAAAAAATATGGAATCAAGCTAGTTTCACCTTTTTGAAGAGAAGTTGACAGACCAACTGTGAACTGCTTTGTTACGGGCCAAGTTTTTAAAAAAATTTCCACCCTAAATTTTTTCTAATTACAGTAGATTGAGGTCTGGACTGTTTGCTTGTCATGGCATTGAGTCAATATAATAAGAAACTGTCAAATAATCCAAGGTCAATAATAGTAAGACAAGTGAGGGTAAATCCATAAGAATAGTTAGATATTGATGGTAATTAGAGATGAGCGAATTTACAGTAGTAACGAAGCGAAGTGCTTTGTTATTTCTGCAACCCGCTCATCAGCTGCTGCCTTTTACCTGACTGCTATTTCCCGGGAGCTGGGAAAGGCTGCATCCAGTCCTGGGAAATTTCTCCCAGTTTCCCAGGACTGGCTCCAGCTTTTTACAGCACCCGGGGAGTAGCGGCTCGGAGTGTAAGTCAGTTAGAAGGCAGCAGGCTGATGAGTGAATTGCAGAGCTAACAAAGAGCTCTAATCTAATGGTAATTGATACGTCTACCAAATATTTCCCCTTGGCCAGGGCAGGTTTTGGTGCAGATTTATTTTGAGTTCTACAGGTCTGTGGCAGAAAACTCCTGCCGTAAATCCATCCTGTGTGCATTTACTTTTACACTTTACATCACATCTACAATTCTCCTTGCCCTTCACCTGTTTAACATCTGACGCAAGACGGACAATACATCTGGTGACAACCCTATGGAATGACTGCGCCTAGAAGACTTCAGGATTCACCTGTGTGATCTCTGGTGTCTAATCCGAACATACATGAGGATAAACTTCTGTATGGACACAGCGCCTGTTATTATTTCCATGCAGCTGCCAGGTCCCATGTTATTATACCGCTACATTGTCAATACAAATACTTCTCATGTCATGTGTTTTTCATGCTTTAGAATTCATGTATCTTATAGGAAAGAGGAAGCAGCCTTGTGAATATTTCTTATATTTTGAGCTCAACTGTGCTGCTTGACTGGCTTCAGAAAATGACCCCTCTGCCTTGTATTCACTCTTGGTATCTCATATCAGTATTCACAATCTATTCCTGGCACTACCTGCTGATCTGTAAATGCCAGCCAGCCCTATCCATAACCTTGGTTTTTACCTAATCTTTCAATGATCCTCTTACATAATACCTTTTACCCATGACATCGTATTGTTCCACCCAAAAGTAACCCCGACCCTAAATCTTCTTATTATCGTGCTAATATTCAATCCCTAATCTTACCTAATCCTACCCGTCTTTATCTTCCCTGTCTGGTTTTCCTGCAGTATAAATGATAAATGATATTCCGAGAGCGTCCCGGTGTCAGCCTCTTGGCATATCAAACTGTCAGTTTACCCCTCCTTCCCGGATAACACTTTAAAGTACAAGCAAAGAGAAAAGGAGAAGAGGAACCTTTGGCATCAGCGCGGTAAGGGTTAATGAAACACAACACAATTGCTCCCCATTGTTTCACGGCCTAGAAGATCAGATAAGGTGATTTGTTATTGTAGGGGGATTTTAATATTTGAGCAAATAAAAGATGACAAAGAAATCTTATGGTTTTTTTTATTAAAACTCTCAAATAAATAATTGGCCTTATAGTAAAAAAACCTATAGAATGGGTTAAAACTCTGAAGATTATGTCATTTAATTAGCATTCACAAAAGATGCAGAATGGGTTTTGCTATACTATTATATATGTTTTGTATATGCTCAGCAGAAGCATGTGGGCCTCATAGAGAATACATCCCCCTTTAGCCCTTAAGAAGTGTTTGGCTCCTTAGACCTGGTCTATCCATGATAGATATTTGTTGGAAGGATTTTTACGCAATACCACATTTGTCCTGTAGTGGCCACTGTTCTTGTCTCTGACTTTGGATGATGTAGTCATGTATGCTTTAGTCTTGTCACGAGAAGCCTATTAGCAAACTCCATTGGGCCAGTCTGTACTGAAGGAGTTTGCTTAAAAAAAAAAAAAAAAAAAAAAAAAAAGTGTAATAAGTAAGTGTATAATTAGGGAATTTTTTAAGTTACTATAACAATATATTAGCATTTTAATGGTGGTGTGCACTGCAAGGTGTGTCTTGCATCTATATAATGCTTAAAGGGCATATCCAGAGGCAGTACACTCTAGCCAGAAATTTAGCCAACTCCACATCTTCTTGGCTATAACCTCACTCACAACCCCCACAGGAGCCTCTCACAATGTGGGAGATATAGTTGGCCTATTTCCCAGCTAGAGTGTACAACACCAATAGGAAGTCCATTAAAAGATATATAATAGACAGGAAGTTGGGAAACAAAGAGAAGAGAGCAGTCAGTCTGCCTCAGAGTCATAAGGAAAGCATAAAAAGCCACAGAAAGTTAGTAATGTTTATTTACTACACAGTAAGGTTTCAGAACTGGAAAACCCCTTTAAAAAATAAACTGAGTATTGAGACTGGTTGGTACCCGCTAAACATCAGATTGGCAGTGGGTTCAGTAAGGTGGGAAACCATTTGCTTTATTAATCCTTTCTGTTGTTGCAAATATCTCTGTGTCTGTTAGAATAGATATCTGTCAGAATGGATTTGTAAAACTCCTCATTCTACAGAAGTGACCCCATTCAGATGGACAAAACAGCTGAGGAGAGGTCTGCAACAGAACTACCCTTAGACCCTTATGGCTATATTGTGCATCATATGGATCCATACACACTACGGGGGTATGTTGCCAGTTATATTGTGGATCCTATGGATCCATACACAATGGAAAAATACCACTGCAGTTTTTGATTTGATTTTTTTGAGCCAAAACCAGAAGTGGATTCATCATTATTCTTTATTATTGAATTCACTTCTCATTTTGACTGAATAAAACCTGAATTTAGATAATTATGATCGTATTTAGCTTTTAATTTACTGTGTGTGAACCTGGCCTAAAGGTGTTATCCAGGATTAGAAAAAGTACAATTGCTTTCTTGCTAAAACAGTGCTAATTCAATAAAACTAAGTTACAAAACCACAACCCAAACCGAGGACAAGAGTGGTACTACTTCTGGAAGAAACCAACCCTTTTGGTAGCAGAGGAGAAAACTTATTAAAGTGGAAATGGAAAGGATGCGTCTATTACCTCTTGCTGTCTGTGACTACAATCTGGTAAAAAAAAAAGGGTTAGAGCACCAAACTGTCTGGGCCACGGTTTTTCTGGCACTAAACTGCAGCAAAAAACTGTATTTGTTTTACCAGAATGCAGATACTAACAGCCAATTTAGTATATTTTACTTCTATTTAAAAATCTCATGTTTTCCCATACTTATCAGCTGCTGTGTGTCCTGCAAAAATGGTGTGTTCTTTCCAGTCTGACACAGTGCTCTCTGCTGCTATCTCTGTCCGAGACAGGAACTGTCCAAAGCAGGAGAGGGTTTTTTTTATGAGGATTTGCTGCTACTCTGGACAGTTCCTGTCTGAGACAAAGATGTCAGCAGAGAGCACTTTGTCAGGCTGAAAAGAAAACATTTCCTGCAGGACAAACAGCAGCTGATAAGTATGGGAAGACAGGAGATTTTTAAATTGAAGTAAATTACAAATGTATATAACTTTCTGAAACCAGTTCATTTAAAAAAAAAAAAAAGAACAACCCCTTTAATTGCACTTATAACCTGCCCCACTGTAACTAAATGGCAATCTGACATTGTGGGTAACCTTCTTAAATTGACGGAAGGTTGTGATAATATTGCTGGATAAATTTTTATAATATTTACAAAAATTGCATTATTGTAATATTCCAGTTCCCTCTGTCTGACTTTGCATTCCAGTTAGTCTAGAAACCATTTAGTAAGACAAATCTACAATAAGAGAGATAGATAACGGAGGACATACTCTTCTATGTAAGTGTAAGCCAATAACTATAGCATGGTGTTATTATTACATGCCGGCATTTATCTTAATATAGATAGTGGACATGACCTAGTAGGACATACCTGGCTGATCATTTCTCATCTATTCCCTGGGATGGCTTGCTTAGCCATGTATATCTCACTATGCTCAAGTGCCTGACTGTTCCACAATAGGCTTTTAGTGAGGCTGGGGGTTAACATTGTACTTTGCTTTAAGTGATAGGGAATTAGCTTCATCTCTCCTGGATGACATATTTCAGTGGTTTGTATAATCAGATGATGCAGGGGATTACGTTGTCATGTCTATCAGCAATCATAGGGTTAAAGCTTATGCTACTGATTTCCAGAAAGCAGCGTTGGAATACAAGACAGGATTTTTTTATTTTTTTTTTACATGTTTTGGGAATTTGGGAATGAGAGAGTGAAGACGAAGGAGGGAGAGAGAGAGAGAACTCGGAGTAAAAGAGAGAGGGAGAGAGTGTAAGGAGGGGGCAATTTATTCTGCTGTCATTGATTCAATAGGTGGGAACAATTGGAGAAGAAACATCACTTGGTTTTGCAGAATTGCATTGATCTGGAACATAAAGCTGCCATAAATCTGCCCGCATAACAATCCTGATAGATTAACATCAATTTAATAGTGTCTATTACCGCTGGGTAACAACATGGCTCAGGGGGTGCCCGGAATCCCCAGAGTCAAGAAAAAGTGTCTTCAAATTTTTATGAGGTCTCTGCCAATTAAGGAGATAGATAGTTCTGTCTGGTATGAACACGCTCTATGGACAATGCTCTGCACCTGACCATCTGCATCCGAGGAGATACAGTGATAGAACGTTTAGCTGCTACTGATTTACAGGGGGACAAAACAATACAGGATTTTTTTATATTTCATATACCCCTATCAACTACTACAAACTCCAGTCTTAAAGGGGTTGGCTGTAATATTAGAGAATTACCAGTTAAAAGAGGGGATTTCCTAGTTAAGGACCCTCATCTCTTGGCCTACAACACTACAACTCTCATCATGCCCTGCCAGCTTTGATGGGAGTTGTAGTTTTGCAGCAGCTGGATTGTCACGCTGTCTTAGCCACCGCAGGGGCTCTCGCTTTGGGGGACCCAGCATGTACAAGAATTACACAGTTAGCTCATTGATTTTAATGAGCAGTGTGTTAACTTCAATTATCTCTGCAGTGGTGCCGCAGGAAAGATGAACACTGGCTGCTGACATACCCGAGAGATTACAGCTGAAGGCAGGGGATCCCATCAGCCAGACACCCTGGGATCAGTGTATTACCTTGGACTGTCCAAAGATGTAGTGTCACTTTCATTAGAAGATAAGATTTTTGTACAGGCTCCCATTCTCCTACTGTCCTTTATTTTTCTACATCTAGTCCTATAGGGAACCAGTCATCACATCATGGGTCCGGAACCTAATAATATAGCACAATATAGCCATGTTCCCTGACATTACTCAAAAATTGATGCGCCTCATGTAAATTACTGCTTTCTCGTCATGTGGGCCCCTCTGGCACTAAGTAGTGATAGATGGTGCAAACATTCTCTCCATACAGTGCAGGAATTTTCCAAACTTGTACTACGGAAATAAAATATTTATATGTCTGGAAACAGTGCTGCAGGCTATATTATGCTATGGTAATAGGTTCTGGCACAATTTTTGTGATGACTGTTTCCCTTTAAAGGGGTTGGCCACTTTATAGTAAAATTGCTCAGTGTACAGTATTAGTAAGTGTACTCAGTCACTGCACTTACTGACAGCAGCTTCCTGTGTACCTCATAGAGCTAAAATCAGGCTCCTCTCCTCAAGGCTGTGCTGTCCTTTGGTGTTTCTGTCAATAAGATGGCCAACATAGAGAAGCATGTGACCATGCCCCCGCCCCCAATGTCCTCCATTGGTATATACAGGCTCAGAGGAGGACACTGGGGGCGGGTCATGGTCACATGCTCCTCCATGTCGGCCATCTTATGGACAGACTAACCACAGAGCAGCTTAGTGGAGGGGAGTCTGGCTTTTAGTTCTTTGAGGTACACAGGGAGCTGCTGTCATTACGTGCAGTGAGTACACTTACTAATACTGTACACTGAACTATTTTACTATAAAGTGGCCAACCCCTTAAAGTTTGTGTAAGTTTGTAGCCTCTCTATATTACGTGGTATTTAGTGCCACATAATATCTTGGCACTTTAAATTAAAAAATTACTATAGTTATATGGTCGCTACCATTTCAAACAACTTCCCTCCATGTTATAGCCTATGTGATTACAGCTATATCTGTAAAACCAGTTCATTTACCAAGAATGACTCTTTACCCCCAGAAAAACAACTCAAATCTTGGCGTCTCTGAAATCTACTGTCCACTGCCTGTTGTTAGGTAAAATCTGTGTCTAGTAACCAACACAAAACAAAACGCAAGAAGTGGGGCAGAGCTTAGCATGTGCTATGTTCAGGAGAAAAAGTCTGATACAGCCCAGACTGTGTACCTGCAGGTAAAGTCAATCTGCCTGCAGAAGATGATCCATACTGTTCCTAAAAGGTAAATCAAGGCTTTCTTCTCACCTCTTACCAGCCATTACTAGTGTAAACCTCCCCCTAGCTTTTCAGCAGCAGCTCAGTGCTTAGTGTAACTCTTTCAATGCTGTGCTGCTGATGTTTCTTGGATTTCTCCTCCAACAGCACCTTACAAGGCCTTAAAATATCCATGCAATCCTTTTCCCTCCACATGACATCTATAGCAGTGTAATGTCATCATCCCCAGTACACTGCAGCCTGTTTTGTGTTCATTCTGTCATTTATGATGACTAAATAGGATCATATAAAATATAAATATAAAAAAATAAGATAATTTTATTGTAATTATATCATTATGCAGTAATCTTGGTAGATCATGGCATTATACATAGGGCCAGACATAGGGGATGAGTGTAACCTTTGTCCCCAGTATTAATATGCCACTGTTCTGCAGAAGTTTTTGCACACTGTTTTCATTCATCAAAGTAAATGGCTTCCTTTCACATTTAAATAAAAATACTGCATCTTCTTCATTGGACTTCAAATCTCCGTTGAGACTTATTGTCTCCACCTTGCACATTCCACTTTGATTTCTTTCCCATATTTCTAGACTTATTACCAAGGCCGGCATCTTCCTTCTTTTCCGAAGATGGAAAATGTCCTGTCATGTCAATAAACCTTGATTTGATTTGACTTGATTTTAATAGAGAGATATACATGTAAAGAGAGCAAGAGCAAGTGATATAGATGTGCGAGAAAGACAAGAGCAAACAGAGGGGGTGATCAATCAAGCCCTGTTAGGGATAACGAGGCCGCTCTGGCTGGAACTCCCATTGACGTTAATGGTATATACAGTACAGCCAAACGCTTGTGTTATCCTTAACTGAGCTTGATAAATGGGCCCTACGGAGACAGAACACAGGGCTGGAGAGCGAGCGCGTCCTTACAGATGGAAGACTATTCAAGACTTATTAGGGTTATTTATGAAATTTACAGTCTACACATTAATTCCCCCCAGTGGGAAGGTTGTTGTCTGTGACAAGCAAAAGTATTCCCAGTATTTCATAACGCACATATAGGTACAGGCACAAATATAGTTCAGTAAGGACTTTCACTGTTTTATTGTATCTTCTTAATCACAATATGTTTTTTTTATTTACTGAAGTGGTTACAACACATGGTTGTAAAATATTAGGGTTCACATATAATAATATTTATAACACACAAATAATAATTATATAATAATAATTATTATTATTATCAAATATATATATATATATATATATATATATATATATATATGTATGTATATATATATATATATGTATATATATATATATATATATATATATATATATATATATATATATATAGACCAGAAAAAGGTTAAGAAGACGAAAAAGGTTAAGAAGACAGCGTATACTTGAGGAAGGCTCAGGATGTACTAGAGGAGCCGAAACGTCGTATTATTTTTCTGTGTGTGCATATGGCAAAATAAAGAAAACTTTTTAATCTACAAAAGGACGCTGTCTTCTTAACCTTTTTCTGGACTACGTGTCGGGTGTTAGCCAACCTGACTGAGGACTGTGCGTCTTAGAGGGGATTCCGCTGCTTCCACAAGGAATTAGGGTATATAAGATTGTGCTGCAGGCTCTAAACAAAAGAAATCCTTCAATACAATAGCCATAAGTGTTTTGGCAGACACAAAGGTGTCTATTGATCCTGAATTTTTTTGCCACTATTCTTGCTTTGTCTGACACTGAAAATATCCAATCACTTGGACGAGACAGATTTTTTTACATTTCTTTCGGTCTATTGCTGAATTTCAGATATTTCTTCTGGTCAATTATATCCTATAGTTGTCCATTCCCTTCTCTGTATCACTATACACCATAGTATTGACACTTACAAAAGTGCCAGAGGACAGTATTAGAAGTATTAGACTACTTTTTTAAGTATTAAAAGCTCATTCTATTATGATAAAAAAAAAAAAAAACACATAACCATTTGCAAGAATGTCCATTAAACAGAAGGAGAAAGTAAACCACTACAAATTAATGATTTAGGATGCCCATACACCTTATCCTTACACAAAAGTTGGCCAGACCTTCTGCCATCAGTGTATGGGGGACTTCCAACTCTCCACTAACAGATAATGGCATGATGATTTTTTAATGGCGGACCCCTTTGTTCTCTGAGAGATAAGCTGAGGCCAGAGCAGTGTGGCTGTGGCTTATCCTTTCCCTTTGGGGGGAAAATACAGAAAAAGGATCCAGAACTTGGCATGTCATTTCTTTTATTTAAAGGACTGACATGTGCTGCTAAATTCCCACTGGAGGGGAAATATTTTCCCAGATCCAGCTTACCTTAATGATCCCAGCTGATTACTATGGGTCTGGCTTCTCTAGGAGTATGTTCACACCACCAAGTTCCCTGCCACCCATTGAAGTCAATGGGAGCAGGGTTTTTCATAGTGAAACTGTATTACAGGTGGTTTTAAGCCTTGAACATGTGTTTAGTGGACCAACATGGGATTGTTCTCATTAAATGGGGTATCTCCACCTTCAAAAAAAAACACTATTTATAAGAATAATACATTGACTGTGAGCGGATC
Source organism: Dendropsophus ebraccatus (assembly GCF_027789765.1). NCBI lineage: Eukaryota > Metazoa > Chordata > Amphibia > Anura > Hylidae > Dendropsophus > Dendropsophus ebraccatus. Next base: position 47,708,715 of record NC_091458.1, read on the forward strand.
ACAAAGTATTTCTCTTCTGAGACACCTAGTAATCAATTGTAATCTAAGTGTTTGGCTTCTCTGCAGCGCCACCACAGGGGAGACTGAAACATTACAATGTCTCCATTGAAATCAGTGGGTTCTCTGTGTAATGCAGGTCAGAACTAGTCCTCCAGAGCAAAAGATGCTCTTTATAACCACTCTCACCTATGACCAAAAGGTGAGGATCTATTAACTCAACATTACCTAATAGAATGTATGAAAAAGTGTTCCAAACTGAACAACACCTTTAAATAACTCCTAGACATAAAGTCAGGCACATGCTTGGAATTGCTATTGCTGCCTTCCCTCTTATATATTCTATACTATGTATTATACCTGCATTACTATCCTTAATATTGTGTGTAAATTCTATACTACATGGATTTTATATCCCTTACCAAAATGATGCATGACCTGGGATTTCTAGAGAATAATTTGAAGAATTTAGCTGGACACTAGAATAGACACTTTTTAATATTTTAATCAGATCCTGTCTGGTTGGTAGACTCTAGATGTCATCCTCCTCCCCGCGCCCCTTCCTCTACTGTCTAAGGCTCCAACATTGTACTTACTAGAGCGCCAGTGTTGTCATAACACTGCTAATAGGACATCACCATGTAATTTCTAAATCAATCACGTTCCACTTTGGCGTTGTATAATTGCTTTGACAAAAGTGCATAATCCCAGTCATTACTTAAAATAATACCTCAGCTTCTTGCAAATTAATTTAGAGCCAGCGGGTATCACACTCCGCATTAATAGCTAGATGACTACGTATATTGGAGTAAATATTTGTATCGGATCGGGCGTCCTATCCCTGCATATTGGATCATCAGGGCTCGCAAGTCAGAGGTCAAGAGGGCTGGGACCTGTCAAGTTAATGTAAAGCATTCTGGTGCCCATAGAAAACCAGCTTAGAGACCCTCCATCCTCTTGGTAGCTGTCCAAGTGCTGAAGGGCCAATAGTGATAGCTACATGTTCCTATAGAAAGAGCATGAATGACCCAACTGTGAATGTCCCTGACCCGAAGATCTGAATGTATGACTGCAAAGAAAGCTATTCTTTTTTCTGACTAAAGGAGGTTTAACGGAAGGTTGTATGAATGTTTCACATAAGGGATTCATATCCTCCACACATCTCTCCGCTTGTCAGGTGTTCTTAGTTTGGCATCTGCAGCATTCAACACATAGAATGTGTGTGAACTCTTAATTATTCTGCAGGGCTCCCTGGGATTTACTGTACCAAGGAATAAAGTTATAAGTTTTATTTATTTTGAGAGCCGTTCGTACCACTTGACCCTCAACATCTTTTTCATCAAGATGTAGATTTAGTGGCATGGCTATCTAAAGCTCGGTCAGTCTATCTGTCTCTGGCCATGTGCTGTATGTGCAGGACCAGGACCAGATTAACCTCTTAACTGTCACATCAAAATTAAATGGAATCTTTTTTAATTGCACATTTTTAAATATATGTCTTAAGTAAATCTTGTTGGTGCCTAACTCCTATTTTAACCCCCTAGGGACAGAACTAATTTTAGCTTTGAAAAGGGGTAAGAAAAAATTCCATCAGTAATAACTTTTTTCTTTTTTCTTTCCATCATTCTATCTTTATTCTGTGGGTCAATATGAACACATTAATACTAAACATGTATAGTCCTTTTTATTTATTTTTCATTGAACTGTTTTTTTCTCCATTTTTTGACAAAAAAAAGTAATTTTTGTGTCACTGCATTTCAAGAGCCATATTTTTCCATTAACGTAACCATATGAGGGCTTGTTTTTCATGGGATGCGCTATAGTTTATATAGGGGCTTTTCTGAAAAAGTCTTTTTCAGAGGGGGGGAAGGTGTTGGAGCAATTCTGCAATAACATTGCAGTCCCCCAAAATATGATACATTTATTATATTTCACAGGTTGTTATGATTGTGGCAATGCCAAATATGCATGTGTGTGTTTTTACAAATTTTTTAAATAATTTTATTACATTAACGTCAGTAGTAGCCCTGTCCTGTAAGTGTATTAGAACCGGGATCCTGCTACTGCAGAACCACAGAATGACAGAGAGAGCTCTCTCTTTCTGCCATCTCATGTGCGCCAGCCTACAGAAAGTATATGGCACTGTTAACCTTTATGTGGCTCCCCTACTGCACACACCAACCTTTTCTCAAACAAGGGATAGGCAGATGGCGGACACCCAATGGCACCTTCTCTGATCCATTGGGATACAGTGGAATAATCCAGCACCAGTTGTGGGGGTGCACTGGGGGCCACTCAATCACTCTGATATAGCAAAGCCAGTACCCATACTATTACCAGGAGCTGGGGTAGGGTGCAGTTCACTCTTGTCTTGTCCCTACATTCCTCTTCTCTTCTGTAGCCTCCTAGGCAGCTCCAAGGTGTGTGGTCAGCCATTACTTAACCCCACCAATTGCCACCCTCCTCTGCTCTCCAGCTCCCTCTCAGAATTAGGCAGCTGCAGCAGGGGGTTCCTGCAGTCCCATGCAACATAATAAGAGAAAGAAAATACCAGTCATCATGTTATTAGGGGTGTCCTCCTCCCCCTGTCCTTATATAGCACCCATGAGCTCCCCAGTCATTCAGCAGCGCCGCTCATTCTGCTGCCTTTCAAAGATGTGTCCGGACTGGTGAGGATCAGCTGGAACAGCAAGACCATTGAGCTGAGGAGCAATATGTGTATGTGTTCAGCACCGTGTCTGTAGCGGCAGCACCTGCATTCTACATGTACAACTTCCCATAATCCTATATAAGGCCCTAATAGTGCGGTCTATGCGCACCCAAAACTGTCCAACATAAAAACCAAAAGAAAAAATTACGAATGCAAGACCAATGTATATATAAGTACTTATCTTTTATTAGAATATCAAAAAAAATTATTTCAAAAATACATAACAGGGGGGCTGGAGCTAATACAAATCCCCATGAAGGCGGTGGATTAACTAGGTTCTTATATATAAGGTACTATATCACAAAGTAAATAACAGTAAAATGGGAAACCTATTTATACACATATATACTGGGCACTGGGTTGGTACTGCATACAATAAATAAATAAATCTCACAGTGAGTACACAGAAAGAAATACCATCCACAAATAATACATATTACCCATACATGTCCTTAGTATACGAGTCCACCTCACCATACACCCGACGCGCGTTTCGCGTGTTGCTTTATCGAGGGTGATGTCCCAAGTACTGAGCTCAAACCTTATAAACCCCATACAACCAATCAAGCACATGCCCATCATGTGTATCATATAGAGCAATCAGTAATGCCGAAAAAACGGAAGTGATATCCCTCAGTCACGTGACCTTGCTCCGTCACATGATGGGCACATGTCCACATATCCAGGTTATTCCTACACATAAATTCATTATGACCCTGCCTAACTTCCCCCTTCACGAATCGCATTAATGTCTAATTCCTCTCATTTTCAAACAACATGTATACCTTAGTTGCGTCACATGACCGCATCACATGACCACGTCATTCCCGGAAATACAACCTTGCTCCGGATGACGCTCTTTGAGTGGCAGTTCCAGCGTCGGGTTTTTCCGGGAATGACGAGGTCATGTGATGCGGTCATGTGACGCGCGTCATTTCCGCTTCTACGATGCGGTCCACGGATATAGCAACTAAGGTATACATGTTGTTTGAAAATGAGAGGAATTAGACATTAATGCGATTCGTGAAGGGGGAAGTTAGGCAGGGTCATAATGAATTTATGTGTAGGAATAACCTGGATATGTGGACATGTGTCCATCATGTGACGGAGCAAGGTCACGTGACTGAGGGATATCACTTCCGGTTTTTCGGCATTACTGATTGCTCTATATGATACACATGATGGGCATGTGCTTGATTGGTTGTATGGGGTTTATAAGGTTTGAGCTCAGTACTTGGGACATCACCCTCGATAAAGCAACACGCGAAACGCGCGTCGGGTGTATGGTGAGGTGGACTCGTATACTAAGGACATGTATGGGTAATATGTATTATTTGTGGATGGTATTTCTTTCTGTGTACTCACTGTGAGATTTATTTATTTATTGTATGCAGTACCAACTCAGTGCCCAGTATATATGTGTATAAATAGGTTTCCCATTTTACTGTTATTTACTTTGTGATATAGTACCTTATATATAAGAACCTAGTTAATCCACCACCTTCATGGGGATTTGTATTAGCTCCAGCCCCCCTGTTATGTATTTTTTAAATAATTTTTTTTTATATTCTAATAAAAGATAAGTACTTATATATACATTGGTCTTGCATTCGTAATTCTTTCTTTTGGTTTTTATGATGTACAACTTCCCAGTTAAGTGGTTCCTCAGTACTACAATTCCCATGCATTGCTCAGCTGTTTATTACAGCCCTCCCCCCCTGCTCACCTCCCTCCCACAGCACTCCTGCCAGATTCCAGACCAGAGTTGCTGCAGAACATTGCTTTACACAGCAAGTTTGCAAAAGTTGCTGTATCATTCCCTGACTAGTGTTCTATGTTATTGTTTAGTACAAGGCTGCATGCTGTAAACACACATTCTCATATATGCATACAACTGGGCGATGGTGATGTAGGCTGTAGGGGCTGGTGAGAGGGGATGACATCATACATGGCATGGGGCTATAGCTTAGATCAGCGCTTCTCAAACTTTTTCTACTGGAGCCTCACCCAACAGACCAAGGCAATGCTTGGGCCTCACCAGACTGACCAAGAGGGTGCCTGGGCCTCACTGTGTTGAAAGTCCATTTAAAAGCTGAAAATAATGCTAGGGCTACCTTTCACCCATCTCCCAAGCTCTATATACTAATAAAGTAAGTACAAAATAAATTAATAATGTTGCTAAAATGGAGATTTTTGCAAACAGCAAAAGGACAGTTGAGATTATAGTTACATTTGTGAAAACTGGCTCCTCAGCTGGGCCTCACCAACAACTAGGGGGCGCCTCACTGGTGAGGCCCACCTCACAGTTTAAGAAGCACTGGCTTAGAGACAAGATCTAGCCATCTCTGCTGGGACAGCAGAAGATGACTTGGTGTCTGAGGATGGAAGGATGATGTGCCATATTGTAGTTCTTTCATTTTCAACATCCTGATAAGGATAAACATACTGAAGCTAGTACTATTAGTGACAAAGCTATATTAGAAAGTTATATCTATCAGAGTGATAGCTTTATTTAAGAATAATTTTCTGATACCAGAATACCTCTAAGGGTGCGTTCACACGTACACACGCACATGTGCAGATTTGCTTTGAATCTACAGCTTTAAATCTGAGCCATCAAATATGCTGCAGATCCTGTCTTCATGCCATTGTGGGGACCTGGAAACAACCCAATCACTGTAATAGCCACACATAAGGCTTGCATATAGATAGCTAAAATGTTTGCCGTGACCCATTTTCTACAAAGTATATATTTATTAACTGAACCTTTTTATAAGTGATTTTCTTTCAAATGAAAGTGAAGTTCAGGGTAAAACTAGAATTTATAGGGCCCCAGGAAAAAGTAAGGAATGGACCCCTGCCCTCTATTGACAGAAAGTTGAACAGCAGGAACAAGAGAAGGGGGAGTAATAATGTCATACAGCAGATCTGCACAAAGGAAACAACCCTCATAGTAGAGATAGACAGCAGAAAATCATCGCTGTAATACATACCTACTGTATACAAGTATTTAGACCAATATACCCACCCAACAACAGTCCTACAGAAAAAGGAGCAGCCATGGCCAAGTCATCTGTGTTATACATAAAACAAAACCAATCTCATATGACTTAAAAATTATGTAATTCAGAAATGGTTAAAGTGAACCTGTCACCAGAAATGAAGTACCAAAGTGCTGACTGTGTTACATAGGGAAAGAATACTCATATTACCTAATGTTTAGCTGTCCCTGACTACAGTCTGCTAGAAAACAAAATAACAATGAGGCGTGGCCCAGAGCTGTGATCTACCTAGGCCACGCCTCTTTGGCACTCCTCTGCAGCATAAAAATGCATTTTTTTTAGCAGATATTAATCACAGAAAGTTAAAGAAAGGTAATAAGTGTATTCATTCCCCATAACCTATTTAAGCTATTTACTACTCAATTACCAGGTGACAGATTCACCTTCACTTTCTAGATTTCTAGATTTATTGGATACCCTCTGACAAGTCTTGGCCAGGGTGTTTTTCTGTCAAAAATGGCCCCAAAGAGCTTGTAAAAATACTATGAAAAAGAATTAAATTCCTTTTCAGCATTTTTCACTCAATTTTCAGACAAGTGTATAGTAAACTATTAAAAAATACATACATTTTGGTTGGCGTGTAGCATCCAGTGTGTTTTCTCTTTCAAAAAGCTGGTAACAAAATGCTTAAAGGGACTGGTAAAAATGTTGTGTTTTTGTTTTTTTCAAGTTTTTACAGATGATGTATGTGATGGAGGCTTTAGTGTCCTCAATGTGAAAGCATTGATAGGCTATGTTCACACATTTTTTCAGCTCTGTTTACAATTATGTCCGTCATTTTGAGCCTAAAATAACGGACGTCATTTAGCTGTCTGGCCTCCCCTTAGTGCAGTGACTGGTGTTTGTACATTATGCTAGTTTGGGATTACTAATTGGCCTTTGGATGCGGCTTAATTGAAAAGTCTATTGATTGTGACAAAAGAAAAACGGTGTGTGAACAACTAATAAAAAACGTCCGCCGTTTGCAAAAGACGTCCAAAAATAATGATCATGTTCATTATTTTGCCGTCCGCCTTAAAATCCGTTTTTCAATACATTGTGTGCATTGGACGTCCGTCTTTCCATTGACTTCAAAGCATTGCCATTGCAGTCAGTTAAATTGCGAAATTTAATAGCCTTTTCTCTTTTTTTTAAGTTGTGTGAACATAGCCATATACTGTATCTTAAACAATTATCTATAATCAAATGATGTGTGAACACTGCAAACATTCACATACAATTTAGGTATTTTAGGTATATTAAAATATGTATATGGATATTGAGTGTATGTGTATGTATTTCTATATCTATCCATCTCTAGCAGTCATTTTCTATTGGACAATGAATGAAGGGCCTATGACCTTTTGTATGCAGCCCTGGAAGTCCCATCTGTCCCAAGAAGGCTTTTTAATTGATGAATTGTTGATTGGGCAGCAATGAGATGGGGTTTATGATCTTGTGCTGCACCCCTAGGTGATTCCTGCTGGATTTGTCAGCTCTTAATCAATCTCTACTGGGAAAAGGAGACAGGGAGACACAGGGAAAGTACTTAATTGCTCTGGAATGATACCAGCTCAGCATATAAAACACAGTCTTAAACAATGCTGCGGATTTGCTGCTTGCAGTCTTAGGTTTCTCAATAACCAGGTGAAGAAGAAAAGAAGAACAATACCAGGGCTGAGCAGTCTGAAGCCACTGGTGATGATATCTGCAGGTTGTCAACATGTAGTGGATTCCCTTGTAACATTATATAGAGGCTCCAGCCCCACCTCCTCCATGCCCTGTAAGGTACCCTGTCTATACCAATCTGCTTTTTTCTCATGTAAATGAGGAGAGAGCTGGTTTGCAGAGGATGGGATGGGATCAGACAGTGAGCCTGCAGGCAGCTCAGCTCTCATCTTCTCCTCCTCCTCCTCATGGCACCAGAGGTCGCTCTTATTTTCTTAAAGACAGTTAACACATCTTTGCCTTCACAGACCTCCCTTATCACTTGCATCTGAGCAGAGTTTCACAGGAGCTACGAGGTGATGCACACATCATGCCCATATGAACTGGCATGAAGATAGAGGTGCCCTGGAGCAAGACAGCTGCGTTCTAGGCTACAGCGGGAGAAGAGGCTACCAGAAAAGAAAAAGTTTGGGCTTCCACTGAACTCCAGGAGAAGTGAGACTGGAGACAACAGGTGGGACTCTCTAACCCATAGGGAGCCTCATAGTGCAGCTGGCACAGGATTTGGGGATTTTTTTTCTCTCTGGGTTTGTCCTTAGGAAGTTTCCACCATTACTTCCAAAAGTGAAGAAGACTTCCTAGCCCTGGCAGCGTCCAGGCTGAGCCGCAGGAAGAGGGTGATTGGGGCGGCCATAGGGGTGGCCATGGTGCTCATCCTTCTCATAGCCATCCCTTTACTGGTCAGTAGCTCCAAGACCAGCAGCCACTATGAGATGCTGGGCAGCTGCAGGATGGTGTGTGACCCGTACACCCCACAGACACATGGGGCATCCTCTGCAGAGTCCAGCCAGGAGTATGGGCTCATCTCCCCCCCACCCCACCTGCAGGGCAGCAAACTGGACCAAGGGGCAAAGAAGGGCAAATCAGGACTGCGAGGATTACCAGGACCTATTGGGCCACCTGGACCTAAGGGACCCCCCGGGGAGCCGGGACGACCGGGACCACCTGGCCCACCGGGACCTGGCCCAGGGGGATATGTCTCATCGTATTACAGCCCAAAGATCGCCTTCTATGCCGGGCTGAGGAAGCCGCATGAGGGGTACGAGGTGCTGCGCTTCGACGATGTTGTCACCAATGTGGGGAACTACTATGAGCCCTCCACCGGCAAGTTCACCTGCCCCCTGCCTGGCATCTACTTCTTCGCCTACCACGTGCTGATGAGAGGGGGGGATGGCACCAGCATGTGGGCAGACCTGATGAAGAACTCACAGGTGAGAGCAAGGCTCATCTATACAGGGAATATATACATACATTGCACCCACTGATACCTGCAAGCTGATGGGAAAAGTGTCAGAAAGTGTGTAGTGTGTGTAGTGTAGAAAGTGTGTACTGTGTGTAGTGTAGAACGTGTGTACTGTGTGTAGTGTCAGAAAGTGTGTACTGTGTGTAGTGTCAGAAAGTGTGTACTGTGTGCAGTAGTGTCAGAAAGTGTGTACTGTGTGCAGTAGTGTCAGAAAGTGTATACTGTGTGTAGTGTAGAAAGTGTTTATGTATTATGTGTAGTGTCAGAAAGTGTGTACTGTGTGTAGTAGTGTCAGAAAGTGTGTACTGTGTGTAGTGTAGAAAGTGTGTACTGTGTAGTGTCAGAAAGTGTGTACTGTGTGTAGTGTAGAAAGTGTTTATGTACTATGTGTAGTGTCAGAAAGTGTGTACTGTGTGTAGTAGTGTCAGAAAGTGTTTATGTACTATGTGTAGTGTCAGAAAGTGTGTACTGTGTGTAGTGTAGAAAGTGTGTACTGTGTGTAGTGTCAGAAAGTGTGTACTGTGTGTAGTAGTGTCAGAAAGTGTGTACTGTCTGTAGTAGTGTCAGAAATTGTATACTGTGTGTAGTGTAGAAAGTGTTTATGTATTATGTGTAGTTTCAGAAAGTGTGTACTGTGTGTAGTGTCAGAAAGTGTTAATGTACTATGTGTAGTGTCAGAAAGTGTGTACTGTGTGTAGTGTAGAAAGTGTGTACTGTGTGTAGTGTCAGAAAGTGTGTACTGTGTGTAGTAGTGTCAGAAAGTGTGTACTGTGTGTAGTAGTGTCAGAAAGTGTGTACTGTGTGCAGTAGTGTCAGAAAGTGTATACTGTGTGTAGTGTAGAAAGTGTTTATGTATTATGTGTAGTGTCAGAAAGTGTGTACTGTGTGTAGTAGTGTCAGAAAGTGTTTATGTATTATGTGTAGTGTCAGAAAGTGTGTACTGTGTGTAGTGTAGAAAGTGTGTACTGTGTGTAGTGTAGAAAGTGTGTCCTGTGTGTAGTGTCAGACTGTGTGTACTATTAACAACCTGTTCTACCATCAGAGATATCTGATCAGATACCGCCTGTTCTGTATACAGCTCAGGTTCACAAACGTTCCCTCAACAATAATATTATTATTATTACAAACAATAAATATTTGTTAAATAGTAACAATAAATATTGTGTTAAAGAGAGAGAGAGAGAGAGAGAGAGAGAGAAGAGGCTAATATATTCAGCCCTTTATTCCTTTAGTAAATCTAGGTGATCAGGATCGGTGATTCAGTATGCAGAAGCTGGTGATAATAACCAAGCACTGTATAATCTGCTGTCAACAGGTGGAGAAGAAGAATATGCCAAGTTGCATTATATCTGTATATCTGTACCTTATATTACTATATTACTGTCATCATTGCATTTATTTACTATATATTTTATATATACATATATATATATATATATATATATATATATATATATATATATATAACATTTATTTCCATCCATTTTAATAGGAACTAAAGACTTGGATCCATACTATAAATGTATGCCTGCAGCCACCGGATAACACTATTTCTTATGATATAACATAGCTGACTTCGTCTATTCCGATTCATCCAATCAGTCCTCTTCTCTCCTGTGATGCGCATCCCACATATAAGGGACTGATCCCTATATTCCCGGCATTTATGGGTTAGGTCAGGTTGTCTCCTCAGCAGAACATTCTACATTCCCGATTTTATCACAAAAGCAAGTTTATAGAAGAGAAATCCTTTCCTCTAATGCCTGTAAATCGTGAAGCCCAGCTGATGTAGAGACTGTATACACGTCCCTGGGGGGCTAGGGGCTGGCTGCCCCCCTGGCATCGCTGTAGTGAGCAGTCAGTCGTTTCCATTCGTTTCATTAGGACATAATTCTCTGCCCTGTAATGAATAGTATAACACTATGTCACCAGGGTATATGTCTCACACATCACAGCATTACTGTACACTAACATTATAGGGACCCTTATAGGACCCACTGACATGAAAGTAACATGAAGCTGTCCCTGAGCTTACAGTCTAACGAATAATGACCCTACCTGATATGGGGGGATGCCCCCCCAGCCCCCACAGCCATCAGTATAAGGCTAAATTCAGGAACTTTCCCAATGTCTTCTTATCTCTTTAACCTGCAGCAAAGGGCACATGGGTGACAAGAGAAATTTCCATTATTATTATTATTATTATTATTATTATTATAGAGATGGTGTTAGATGTAATATATATATATATATATATATATATATATATATATATATATATAATCATCTATCCTCTTGTCTGTCTTCCATCCTTCATCTTCCTATGTGAATGTAAATTTCCCCTGTATTTCCATACCAATTAGTAGCCACTATATTGCTATTTAATATTGAAGTCTCCTCCCTGTGACCTGAGCTGTGGGCTGCTCTGGTGATGCCAGGGATGAGCTGTGTGACATGAGGAGGGGGCACCAGCTGCTGCCTGTCCCCTGCTGCCTGTCCCCTGCTGCTCATTAAGTTGCAGACTTTACTCCTGTTATTTGTTTAAGCTTCATGTCTACATTGACGTTGTCTGTGCTGCTCCTCACATCACAAGCTCTTCGGGTCTGGATCCTGGTAAAAGTGCCCTCTGCCCCTGCATTGTGCCAGCATCCCCTTCATGTCTCTTGGCAGGAGAGGAATCCTTATTGAAGTGACAACAAGGTTGGGTGTGTGGACAATGAATGACATGTTGTGTAGCACAGGAGCATCAACAAGGATTACAGAGAGATGTTTGTCCTGCAGTTGGAGCTAGTGAATATTTTATATGGAGCTCAGACAGTGATCTGTGCTATCCTCCCCCCATCAGACAGCCTTCACTTTTCAGCATTATTCTATGTGACTAACTTTTAAAGATGTTGGGATCCATTGGGAGGCATTTAGTTTGAACAGGTGTTAGTTTATTGGTGGTGCTCTAAATGCCACCTATAGGTGGGGTATTCTGGACTGAGTCTGAAACATAAGGATATTTATATTAGATAGATAGATAGATAGATAGATAGATAGATAGATAGATAGATAGGAGATAGATAGATAATAGATAGATTATAAATAAATAGAAATTAGATAGATAGATAGATAGATAGATATGAGATAGATAGATATGAGATAGATTATAGATAAATAGATAGATAGATTATAAATAAATAGATAGATAGATAGATAATAGATAAATAGATAGATAATAGATAAATAGATATGAGATAGATAGATAGATAGATAGATAGATAGATAGATAGATAGATAGATAGATAGATGGATAGATAGGAGATAGGAGATATATGATAGATAGGAGATATATGTCTTATCAATAGCATAGGTTGTGTAACATTTGTATGCCCATTGTCCACTTGAAAGGACAGTTTCCCCACTGCTCAGCATCACAGCAGGTGAACACAAATGAATAACCTAAAACCATGACATGATAAAAGATCCTTGCTGAAAATGAGCCAGCAGTGAGGGGGTTAATAGAGCTGCAGCCTGAGAGGTCAGCTCAGCAGGTGGAGGACTGGGAAGCTCAAGCGTGGGGATCATTTATCAAGGAGCATAGGGGTTACCCATGACAAAAGAAGGACAATCCACTTGATTTTCCTGTCTGCATTATGCCAGCTCCAGTCTGAATAACTACAACAAAGCATCACCTCTAATTGAAACAATCCACGCTGGAAGAGTCATGTGTGAGCGGCTGTGAGGGAATTTGTGGGATTCCAGAGTCAGTGGGATAAGAGCGGTAATGTGAGCAGTGTTATTAGGACTGAGGGATAGAGAAGAGATGTCACTGGGATGTAACAGATATATATATATATATATATATATATATATATATATATATATATATATATATGAATTGATGAGCTGATTTAAAATATAATCTATTTTTTTATTCACAGTTTTTATTTTTAAAAAAGCTATACATGTACAGGTATACACAGCGACTGTGTAATTGTTTAAGAAAAGACAAGGGAGACAGGGATCGAGGGACCATCTGAGAAATAATCTTCAATAATCAGATAGCAATCTGCATAATCCCAACAAAATGATTTTTTTTTAAATAAATTTTATTTTGTATTTATATTATTATTTGTATTAGTATTGTATGTATTAGTATTATTTGTGCTTCCAGCAACAGCTAAATTAGCACAGCCCTGGCCTCATAAATCAGCTGTAATTGGCCTAACATCATAGAGCTCAGTGTCTATAACAGGTAGCACTACTCAAGGTTTCTTATAAATATGCAAATAATTTGGCGTAAATTGCTCAAATACAGATCTTTAAAAATATGCAGAATCTACAGATACATAGAGTACAGTAGGATCCGTTGTCTGTAGCTAGGCATATCAGCAGATGCTGGGGGCACAGGAACATGTGGCTCCCATCACACATATAGCCTTTGTCCTGAAAAACACCACAAAAAATACACTTTATTTGTCCTCCATGATGCAGATGGTTATGTGTTTTTCCCAAAATAGTACATATTAGTAAATGCACTTTTGGTGGCTTTTTTTTTTTTTTTAATTGTGTTTATCACATTACAAGTCACGTGATCTTTGATCATGTGATTCAAAGATTTTTATGAATGTGAGAAAAATGCAAACACACATTTACTATGGATTTTAACAGTTTTTTTTAAACTTATGAAGGACTAAATATGCTAAAAACTAGGTGAAAAACACCAAAAGGTAGAACATGCTGTGATTTGGAAAAACGAGCACTTACCAAAATAGCGCCACACGAGGGAGAAAAAAGTGACACAAATATAAAACTCCATACCTACAATGTTTTTGTTTTACCTATTGACTGCAAGAGTTAAAAGAGAAAAAGAAAAAAAAACATAGGTCATCCATGGAGTTTTTTTTTTTTTTTTAAAGTGCCATGTGTGTATTCACCCTAGTACAAGAGGCATATCACATGTATAGCTATTAGATTATAGATTAGATTAGATAGATTATAGATAGAAACTGTTCTCTGTATTAATAACTGTTGCATTTAGGTATCAGAATGTGATCATTCTGTGATCATCTTTTACTATAATATTTACCATACCTATATAGCACTTATCCCAATGGTCATTGTGACTTGCACTAACCAGTCCTACCAGTGGTGAGCACTACTTTCCTGTAAGATTCCGCCCAGTTACATCCTTTGCATCATTGAGATTATTATCTAAGGAAATTAGAAAAAAAAATTTTTTTGCATGATTTTGTTCCAATCATTATAGCAGCTTAGCTGCACCAGGATAAAGATATTAACATGCACAGAAGGTTGATCTTGATGGACATGTGGCTTTTTAGTCTTTGCAGCCATTTATAGGGAGGCACAATATTGTTCTATGTGAGTGTTTTCTCCTTATTTTGATATCAAGAAAATCATAAGATCTGTGACATTTTAGAGAATGAAATAAAATTGTTATTATGACGGCGTTCGGAATTTGCATTGGAAAAGTACATCCTGCGGACAAATGAAATTGTGATCATCCAGAGCGGCTAGATCTGCAGCTTACTGGCGCGCAGCCATCATGGATCATTGAATGTTGACATGGTGGATTATTAGCAGAGTGTGATATGTGTCATGGATACTATTACAGCAATTTTCATTCGTCTTGGTCTTTTATTTTTACTATACACAAATCAGCTGGTCTGCGGCAATAACTATCAGGTTCTGCAGGAACTAAGTAATTCTTAATATGTAACAATACCATACTGACAGGGATTTTCTCACAGGCCTGGAGCAGAGCAAAATAGGTGAGAAAGGACCAGCGATCAGCCAAAGAGTGGGCGATTATTGGCTGATCGCATCTTTTCTGCCTACTCAAAAATCTGTCTTTATTGGCCACACCTCGTCCTGTGTAAACAGGGGTTTGTGCGACCGAGAAAGATAAAGAAAAACTGACAGTGCAGATATGTATATAGGATACATATTCTATATAAATATCTGTGCTGTCAGTTTCCAGGGCTGTATGAGTGATTCAGGGATCGTTCATGCAGCCTATCTGCTATCTCACTGATCGGCGCTCGTTTGCAGCCCACACCGCCACGAAATCTGTGTAAAAGGACCCTTAGATGCCAGTGCTGTTGGTGCCAGCATGGGACATAAAAACTTTAGACATTACAACCCTACAATATGAAAGTTAGATTTTAGTTGTTTGATTCCAAAATCCAGTTTTTAACATCATATTAAGAACCAATTAGTAGTTCCCCATGTCTCTGACGCATTTCAGCTCTTGGTCATAGACAAATGTTAGGGGTGCTCCCAGTTTCAGCAGTATCATGACAGAAACATTTTAGGAAAACAACATTATTGATGTATAACCTAATGGGTTCAAAGGTTGTAGGCAATTTGAGTTTGAGTCTGCAATCTTTATTACCTGATTCATTTTTATATTTACTAATCACAGAAAGATGCCTACTGGAAGGTTCAAACTTTTCACGTGTGCATTTGCCCAATATGTAATGTCTGCTGAATGTGAGGTCTGTGTGTTCAGGAGCCTAGATTTGTGCTGTGTTTATACTCAGCCAATGTGACTCTTCCCTGCACTGCCTTGCCAGCGCTTTCCTAGCTACCTATAGCCTGTGTGAGCTGCCCTCCATGTATGCTCTCCCCTCTGTGCACACTTTGGGCTGCCGTGTACAATTCTTTCCCCCTCCCAGGTGATATTTCTATCTTTGAGAAAAGGGATACAAGGAAGCCACAGGCAGGCTCAATGAGCAGAGCGCCTATTACACTGATCAATGCTATGCCTGTGGCATAGCATTGTAGAGTGTTTGCAATCTAATGATTGCATGTAAAACTCCCCCAACGGGGGACTTAAAAAGTGTAAAAAAAAAAGTTAAAATGTTTTCTACAACATTCCAAAGCCCCTGCCCCAACAAAAGTTAAAATCACCCCCTATCCCATAATATAAATAAAACATATCAAAATAATTGAATAAATAAACATATAATATACCGTAGCATGTGTAATTGTCCAATCTATTAAAATATAACAATCGCCATCCCGTAGGGTGAACAGCCTAAACGAAAAGAGGGGAAAAAATGCCATGATCACCGATTTTTTGTTACATTATGTATATAAAAAAATTAATAAAAAGTGATAAAAACGTCCAATCTACACAAATATGGTATTCATAAAAACTAGAGATCATGGCGCAAAAAATTACACCTCATACAGCCCCGTAGGTGAAAAAATAAAAACGTTATAAGAGTCACAACAGGGCCGTTTTATTAATAATAATTTGCAAAAAAAAAGGATTTCATTAAAAAAATTAAAACATTAGAAAATCTGTGTAACCTGCATATGGTTGTGTTCAGACCGACCTATAGAGTAATAGTATCATGTCGCTTTTACCATATAGTGCATTATGTAGACACAGGAACCCCCCAAAAGTTACCATATTGTATTCTTTTTTCTAATTTTACCAGTTTATATCTTCATAAATAATAATTTTGGGATTCAGTCATACATGTTATGGTAAAATGAAACACGCCATTACAAAGTACAACTATTCCTGAAAAAAACAAGCCCCCACATGGCCCTGTAGATAGAAAACTGAAAGTGCTGGAGCTCTTAGAAGGGGAGGAGGGAAAAACAAAAACGCAAAAATGAAAATTGGCGCAGTCCACTGGGTCATTTTGGGCCTGGTCCTCAAAGGGTTAATTTTGAATCCAGGAAGCAAATGAATAATAATAATAATAATAATAATAATCATAAAATCAATAGAAAATGTCCTTAACTCTTAGTTCATACAGTGTCTTGTACTTATGGTCATTTCTGCATCTGTATACCATACTGCATTGTGCGCCTCTTCGGCCTTTTCTGATCTCAAAATACAAAATGAATATAATTTATTCAACATTTCACAATGTAATCAGTGTTCCAAATAGAGATCAATAACTTACTGATGCAACCTGTAACTTAAAAGGGGAAATCTAAGCTGCTAATAACTATAGTGCACAGGGCGCTAAGGATGAAGGTATCTTACCTTTATCCTCAACGCTGTTCCTGTGCAGTTTTAATGTAGTCTTCTGGTCGGTAAGGCCATTTAGAGCATTGCCCTGACCCTGAAGCACCGATCCATCCCCGGCTGGCCCACCCATTCTAATGATTACTGGACACAGGACGACATTAAAACTGCCCAGGAATGTCGCAGAGGAGAAGAAACATATCTTCATCCTCAGCGCCCTGTGCACAATAGGGAGCAATCAGCAGGTTACATTTATCAGACGGACCTGGGCCTGCTTGAGATTTGTTCATCTCTACTCCTGAGCAATCTTCTGGTTCTTCTCTATATCAGGTGCCAATGATCTATCACATGATCTGCCATCCCCAGTGTATGTGATGTCACTGTCTTCTTTCCTGCTAAGCTGTCCACAGCCTTGACCCTGGTCTGCAACATCACTTTTTCCCCACTCGTTTCCCATTTTGTAGAACCTTAAGGTGGTCGTCTCTTGAGCAGATCACAAGGAGCTGGGTTGGTCGCCTTATTTTAGGAAGGGTTTGTCCAGCTAGAAAAATATTGTTCCTAGATAGATAGATAGATAGATAGATATACCCCCCTGCTTAGATAGGTATCCTTACAACCCTCTAGTTTTCTTCTGAGGTTCATAAATATATCGGTTGGTCAATTTGTTTGATGAAATCGTCCTTAGTATGCTTCTGTGTGTGCAAGAAGGGAAATTTCCATAGGGAAATTAACAAGTGGGCATGAACTTGTTCCCTATCACTTCAGAATATGCTAATACTCTAGAGATCAATCATATATCGGTTTTTATATTAAATGACTTCCCTATATGTATAATCACCAGAGTATTAACCAAAGGAGATCTCGTTCTTGGTCAGAAATAACACTGCTTCATATAACCTTCCTGACGGAGTGTCCTGAGAACAAGGCTATTACTCCACTTTCCTATGTTTTATGCAAATGTCTTTTCCAGAGAGTATAGAGTATATGTCACTATGCTATTTAGCAGGTCAGAACCAGACAGATCATTCTAAAATAGGGCAGAGGTATCTGTATAGGTAAGTATAGTCTTATAGAAAATTGATATTGGTCTCTCTTTGGTCACTTGAGTTACTTATTTATTCTTCCACTTTTCTATGGTGTATACAGTATTATGTACTGAAACCTGTAAAATTAATATAATATTGCTTTCTTAGAGCGAATCATAGAATTAGACATATATCTAAATCCACACCATTACTTCCAGGCCTCAACTCCAAAAACAAAAACAGAAAAAACATAGGGGGAGATTTATCAAACTGGTGTAAAGTATAATTGGCTCAGTTGCCCCTAGCAACCAATTAGATTCCACCTTTCATTTTTCAAAGAGTCTGTGAGGAATGAAATGTGGAATCTGATTGGTTGCCAGGGGTAACTAAGGCAATTCTACTTTACACCAGTTTGATAAATCTCCCCCATCGAGATTTATTGTCCGTGTATACTTTTCACTGAATAGTCACATGGGAATAAACTTTATTTCAAAACTATGTGAATGCTGGTGGCAAAGGGGCTTAACATGATTCTCACCCCCTCAACCTCATATTCATACTCCCTAAAAATAGCATCCCATAGCATGAAGTTATTGCTAGAGATGAGCAAAGTTTCCCAGGACTTGATCCAGCTTTTCATTGAATAGCAACTGCACAAGACTGACAGAGCAGACAGAGCAGCTCCGGCTGCACTTTACATTGTCGGCTATGGTGAATTGGAATGCGGGCATACCTGAATTTACACCCGAATGTGCCCGCATTCCAATTCAAAAGAAATTAAGTTCGTTCAGCTGCTACTGCAATACCAGCTGGGATGAACTTCCCTGACAGCGGCCGTTCTGCTTGTCAGGAGTGCTTGC
This sequence comes from Dendropsophus ebraccatus, assembly GCF_027789765.1. Taxonomy (NCBI): domain Eukaryota; kingdom Metazoa; phylum Chordata; class Amphibia; order Anura; family Hylidae; genus Dendropsophus; species Dendropsophus ebraccatus. The sequence continues at coordinate 47,727,315 of NC_091458.1, forward strand.
CATTAAAGGGACATTTACAGAACCGGGGAGGCCGACTCAGACACTGCTGCAAATGATGATCGCTCAGTGGGCCCAGTTTATTGCAGGAGCGGGCCACTGGGCCCCTGAGGCCGTGGGCCCCATAGCAGTCGCTATGGCTGCTACAGTGGTAGTTACACCCCTGTTCAAAAGAAAGACGGAGGTGTTACAGATGAAATCAGAATATTTGATATAAATAAAAGGTTTATTGAGAAATCAAGATTATATAAAATAAAAAATTAAAATATAGGGGTGCAGTTAAAATATACCATCCCCAAGGCCAGGGTCTGCATAAAATTCCCTGTCAGCCTCCTGGGTCATATATGTGCATGGATGAACATCTTTTGCAGATCGTGATGTGTGCAAAAATACAGGTAATAATCCAACTGCAGTTATATAGGAAGCATAGCACAGATGATGAAGTGACAACGTTTAAACAGCTTCACAATAATATTAGAAAGTAAAAACACAGCTGGAATCACTGGAATTAGTATCTGGAATATTTCTTTATATTTGCCTCCTAAATTACACCTGAGGTGTTTTATATCTCATTTAATGTTACCATAATAATAAAATGGAACTGTTAGATTTTTATATTATTAGCAATTTGTTTAATGTTTAACTGTACGTTTTATGAATGAAACTGTAAGTCATGTTAGAAAGTAAGGTAAAAAATTGGTATAATGCGAGAATATAGAGAATATAAAGGCCATCCTGAGAGGGCCCCTCTGCACATAAGAAAACTCTGGTATTATAAAGAGCACCTGGTAGGTGGGATATTCTGGTGGAAACTTTCAGCGGGGCACAGGAGCTCTAAGTTACACCTCTGGCTATGATCTCAGTATTGAATTAAGCAGATTATTATTATTATTATGCATGCCCTATGTCAGGGGTGGGGAACCTCCGGCCCGCAGGCCGCATCCGGCCCCTGAGAGCCCCCAATGCGGCCCGCGGCTGCTCTGTGACGTGCGCCGCTGTGGTTGGGAAGGAGCCGGCATACACAGCATCTTCCTGACAGCTGCCAGACACAGGAGGATGCTGTGAGTGCCACCCCCTTCCCCACCACAGCGGCGCACATCTTCCTTCTCCTGCGGGCTACCAGGGACAGGCACTGGGGTTAACTTGGCTAATAGGGAAAGGCACTGGGGTTAACTTGGTTACCAGGGACAGGCACTGGGGTTAACAAGGCTACCAGGGACAGGCACTGGGGTTAACAAGGCTACCAGGGACAGGCACTGGGTGTTAACTAGGCTTCCAGGGACAGGCACTGGGGTTAACTGGGCTACCAGGGACAGGCACTGGGGTTAACTAGGCTACCAGGCACATGACTGGGGGTTAACTAGGCTACCAGGGACATGACTGGGGGGGGGGGGGGGGGTAACTAGGCCTACTAGAGGCATCACTGGGGGTTAACTAGGATACCAGGGACATGACTGGGGAAGGGGGGGCAACTAGACATAGCAGAGGCATCACTGGGGGTTAACTAGACTACCAGGGACATCAGTAAGGGGTTAACTACAGCTACCAGGGGCATCACTGGAGGCTAACTCTGGCTACCGGGCAGTACTAAGGATTCACATCAGGTACAAGGGGCATCAAAGAGGGTTAACTACAAAAGCAGGGGCATTAGGGGAACAATACTTTGCCTTGCCCCGGGTGCTGCAAACCCACGCTACTAACTGCCATGCACGGTATGCGGTCCTCAAATAATTTTATTAATGCCTGACTGGCCCTCGACATGGAAAAGGTTCCCCACCTCTACCCTATGTGATGTGGATTTTGCTGCAGAGTTTATTTATTACAAAGGACACATGATCAGCTTATCCCTCTATGTGCAAATATTTATTTTCTTAATTTACACAGATTACCAATATACACCTATTACTGGAAATGCTTATAAAGTGATTTTTTTCCCTGCACGTACTACTGCATCAAGGCTTCACTTCCTGGATAACATGGTGATGTCACTTCCTGGATAACATAGTGATGTCATGACCCGACTCCCAGAGCTGTGCAGGCTTTGGCTGCTGGAGAGGATGATGGCAGAGGGATGCTCAGTGTCCCTCCAGTGTCCTGTGTCCCTCAGTGTCCCCCTGCCATCATCCTCTGCAGCAGCCACAGCCTGCACAGCTCTGGGAGTCGGGTCGTGTTATCCAGGAAGTGACATCACCATTTTATCCAGGAAGTGAAGCCTTGATGCAGTAGTAAGTGCAGGGGAAAAAGCACTTTATAAGCATTTCCCATAATAAGTGTATATTGGTGATTTGTATAACTTTTGGGGGGCAATACAATACTTTAATAAAAAAAAAATGATGGACTTCTCCTTTAACTCTTTGAGGACCAGGCCCAAAATGACCCAGTGGACTGCGCAAATTTTGATCTTTGCACTTTCGTTTTTCCCTCCTCCCCTTCTAAGAGCTCTAGCACTTTCAGTTTTCTATCTACAAGGCCATGTAATGGCTTGTTTGTTACAGGAATAGTTGTACTTTGTAATGGCGTCTTTCATTTTACCATAACATGTATGACGGAATCCCAAATATATTATTTATGAAGATATAAATAGGTGAAATCGTAAAAAAGAATGCAATATGGCAACGTTTGGGGGGGTTCCTGTGTCTACGTAATGCACTATATGGTAAAAGCGACATGATACTATTACTCTATAGGTCAGTCCGAACACAACCATATGCAGGTTTACACAGATTTTCTAATGTTCTATATATTTTTTTAATATTGTGACGCTTATAATGGTTTTATTTTTTCACCTACGGGCTGTGTGTGGTGTCATTTTTTCCGCCATGATCTCTAGTTTTTATTAATATCATATTTGTCAAGATCGGACGTTTTGATCACTTTTTAAAAAAAAATTTATATATAATGTAACAAAATCTGTAATCCGCACAATTTTTTCCCTCTTTTCTTGTATGCCGTTCACCCTTCGCAATGACACTTGTTGTATTTTAATAGATCGGACAATTACGCACGCTACGGTATATTATATGTTTATTTATTTATTTTTATATGTTTTATTTATATAATGGGAAAGGGGGGTGATTTTGACTTTTATTGGGGGAGGGGTTTTGGGGTAGTGTGTTAGTGATTTTTAAGTTGTTTTTTTTTTACACATTTTAAGTCCCTTTGGGGGACTTGTACATACATAACTTTGATTTTTACACTGATCACTGCTATGCCATAGGCATAGAACTGATCAGTGTTATCGGCGCTCTGCTCATTGAGCCTGCCTGTGCAGGCTCAGTGACCAGAGCGCCGATCGGACCACATGGAGGCAGGTGAGAGACCTCCGGCGGTCTGTTTCAACGATCAGGACCCCCGCAGTCCCACTCCGGGGGTCTTGATCGGGAAGTGACAGGGGACTCCCCCTGTCACTTTACACTTAAACGCCGCTGAAGCATGTCATTAACAGTGAGGTGCCGGCTGCTGATTGCAGCCGGCCCCCACCTGCTATGAAGCGCGCTCCGCTCCGGAGTGCGCTTCATAGCTCAGGACGTACCAGTACGTCCAGGGTCAATTGGGGACAGACTTCCAGGACGTACCGGTACGTCCTAGGTCGCCTAGGGGTTAATTCCTACCGCCTTTATTATCACAAAATGTATACCCTGTTTTCTTAGGTATATTTGATATGCAGTCTGTAAATAGTAATGGTATATTGATGACTAGCAGCCAAATGCTTTGTGCTTTAAAGGGAATCTAACAGTCGGTTAGGTGGTCCTGGTGATCGTTGCACTGCAGCATTATTAAGTAACTTTCAAAGTGGTCTGCTGCACTGGGTCCCTTAGCCATCGGTGCCTGCTAATCGTCTTCTGATGAATAGTCAGATCACTCCAGGCTGCTGTTTACTGCACTGCAGAGAATATTCATCAGTAGACTTTCTGCAAGAGCCGGTGGGCAGTTGGATCAGTGCAGTGAGGGTTAAAGGACCACCCCCAGTGCACCGAATGTCCTAATTTACATATTGACAAAAGATAAAGCTACCCAATAGCGCTGCAGTGCCCTAACATAATAAGGGTGGATCTTTCAACATGTTGAAAGACAACAATCAGCAGACATCATTTATGTCGGCTGATCATTGCCTTTTAACATTACCTATTACACCAAGCGATTATCAGCCGTAACAGCCAAACAGCATAACAGACGATATTCAGCCACATACAGTTGATAATCACTTGATATAATAGAGCCTTTACTCTAATAGTCGCCTCTGTCCCCTGTTGTACTTAATAAGTGATACCTCTGTGTTCTAACAATTCGGTATTCGGGCCACAATTTCCTTCAAAGTTTTGTTCGGTATTAGAACTTTGCTCAGTATCCGAACAAACCTGGGGGAAAGTTATCGGAGAGGTTCGGGTACCACTGTTTAGAGCAGGGAATGTCTTCATTATGAAGAGATTCCCCGCTCCTCTAAACAGGGTTTCCCAGCCAGAAGCAGAAAACTTCTGCTCCAGGGGGCCCTGTCTGTACCACTGCTGAGCCGGATCAGTTTGCCAGCCAGGCAGGGGTTTAAGTTGTGATGCTGTGCAGAGAATCATCTCTTAACCCCGTCAGAGGAGCAGAACATCAAAATGAGGTACTCCTCTTTGGATAGGTTTCGCTAACTCTTCCTGGCTCCTGTCTATGTATTTGTGTGCACTGCAGCCTCCTCAGCAGCCGTACAGACAGGGTCCCCTCTAGAGAAGTAAACCCTGTCTGTAGCTGGGACTCCCCACTCCTGCAGTAAGGAGCAGTGTGCAATGCACTGCTTGTTTCTGGAACAGCTTTTAAGATTAAGTTCGAGAACAGAGGTATTACTGTAGTGTCCCCAGTTGCTGTATTAGATATTTATCTTTATCCTCTATTACTGTATCTATAGCAGGGGCGTAGCTAGGGGTTCAGCCTAGGGGGGGCGAGTGAGTCTGAGTGGGCCCCCAACCAACCTTACCCATAGGGAACCTCAGCAGGTGACAAGGCTTTCTGAATAATAAAGGGAATATTCTTCTACATTACTCATAGTGGATAAGGATAAAGAGCAGTGTAAGAGGCTTCTGTACATTTCACATATAGAACCACAAAAAAATGTAAAGGGCTTAAGATTAGAAAAATATAGCTGCCTTCTTCCACAGACAGCACCTCTCTTGTCCTTAGTTTGGGCTCGTTCACACTGAGCAAAAGCAGCTGAATCAGCACTGAAATTTCAGCCATTAAAACAGGTGCAAAGCGAATTTCCATTGTGTTGAATGGAAATTCTGCTCTGCAGTTCACACGGTGGAATTTCCGCACTGAACGTTCCGCGGCTAATCCGCTTTCCGCCAGAAGAATAAACATGTTCATTCTTCCGCTAGCGGAAGCCTATACAAACCAAGGGGGCTCTGATTTTCAGTTTCAGCGCAGAATGCGCGCGTATTCAGCGCGGAATACAAGCGTAATACAAGCGGAAATTACGCGCTGAATCAGCGCGAAAATGGGGGGAAAAGGGGGGGGGGAGGATTCTAGTATATATTCTGGTATAGTCTAGTTTACTCGCCAAATACTCGCTGAATTTCAGCGCTGAATGCATGCGTATTTAGTGCGGATTCCTCGAGTATTCCGTGCTGAATTTGTCAAGAGCTGATTACGAGCTGAACACTTTCCTAGCGGAATACGCAGGGATTCTGCTTACTTTCTGCTTATATTCTGCTCGGAATTCAGCGTCAGTTGATTTCAGGCAGAAATATTTCCTCGCGTAATCCGCCCCTTTTGCTCTGTGTGAACATAGCCTTTGTGTGTGGTATTCGACTGAAGTGAATAGTGCCAAGTTGTAATACCACACACAACCTAAGAGCAGGGGTGGCGCTGTTTTGGAAGAAAGCAACTATTTTTTTTTAAATTCTGGAGAACCCTTTTAACCAGATTATCTTTGCCTAAAAATAATAGTGGTATAGGTAATATGTTTTTAGACATTAAGGCTATGTTCACACTGCGTATGAGTCCGGCCGCATTTCGTACGCCGGCGTACATGTGCGGCTAAAACTACGGGCGTCGGAAAAATCGACAGGCGGCCCGATGCGTACGAACCGCGAACATACGCCCGTAGTAGAGTTATGCTTCCCTAGCTTGATTCGAAGCGATCTGAAACAGGTCATTTACTTGGAAATCTTCGCCCAGCCCAATAAAACACACAGAACCTTTTGGATCGAAAAATCAAGTTCAATTTGGCTGAAATAAGTACTTCGTACGGGACCGCATGGAAATCCACGGCCGTGAGTTTCAACATTTCCGTCCTCAAACAATGGTCTTGTTCATTTTTCACGGCGCCGCATACGATCCGGCCGTAAGCTCATACGTAGTGTGCATTGTGCGGGCGTATATCGTATACTTTCAAGCGACCACATCAACCTCAAAACTACGTGCAGAAACATACGCAGTGTGAACATAGCCTCAAAGAGGTGAGCTGGTTGTGATCATACATGTACAATCCAAGATATGTGATGAGCTGCTAGATATCCATTTCCTATCTATCTCTATCTATCTATCTCTATCTATCTATCATCCTTCTATCTATCTATCTATCATCCTTCTATCTATCTACCTATCTATCTATCTATCTATCTATCTATCTATCTCCTATCTATCTATCTCCTATCTATCTATCTATCTATCTATCTATCTATCTATCTATCTATCTATCACATTACAGGAGGAGATATAAGAGGACAATGATCACATGTCCTTCATGCACCAGCATCTTCTCAGCCCCGTCCCCTCATGACATCACATCAGGTCCTTCATCCACAAGAATCCTCTCCAGTTCTCAGCCCCGCCCCCTTATGACGTCACCACAGGTCCTTCCTCATTGCTCTGCAAGCTGTCTGCAAAAGAAATAGCTTTTGCAGACAGCATTAAGCCTCTGAGACCTCAGTGGGCCCCTGCCAGTGTGGGCCCAGGAGCCACTGCCCCCCTGCACCCCCCAAATTTCGCTTATGATCAATAGTCACCCCTGTTACTGTACCTGATCTTCATCTCTGTCCCCGTTACTGAACCTGATCTTCATGCCTGTCCCCTGTTGCTGTACCTGATCATCGCTCTTGTTACTGTATCCTATTGTCACCGCTGTTAGCGTATCTGATCTTCACTCCAGTTAATGTATGAACCAAAATTTACTACTTACATTTTGTCAAGAGAAAACAATCTTAGAATCGCTTGGATAAGTTTAAGTTTCACTAAGTAATTAACACAAAAAAACAAGGCTGGTTAGATTTTAAAAAAAATTGGCTTGGTCCTTATTGTCAAATCCAGTCCTCACCGATTTTAGGCTCTAAACTGTTCACAAATGAGTATCAATATAATAACTGAAATACACAGATACAATCCATAGACTCTGGATCACTCTTTACTTCTATAGCTATTCCACCTTTTATATCTACATCTCTTTGCTGTATTGTTGCAGTGTCTAGCTTGGCTGTAGTAGAAGCTGTCAATCCATATGAACAGAGCACACTGTTATTACTGGGTGAGATACAGATGGGTAAGGTGTTGGCATTCTGCCTTCCAGTGTCTATATCCGTGCCAGAAGGAAGTGACAAGGTGAGGAGTAATAAATCCTGAAAATCATTACACTACATGAGCATGGAAGGAGAGAAAAGAGACATAAAAAGAGCACATGCATTAAAATAATGAGGCAACAATTTAAAGAACAATAAACTACAGTGAGTAAAGATTTAAGATACAATGAGGTAATATACTGTATAGTAGACTATGGACAAAAACTTCTTGCATACATAGACTAGTAGATATTAAATATTATAATTTTACAAATTCAAAGAAAATATTTTTTTAAAAAACAACTTTTTATATATATATATATATATATATATATATATATATATATATATATATTTAGTTCAATCAATTATACTGCCATGATTATGGGGGGCAGCCATTTTGCCTGACCTGCTTTGGGAACAGACGGCTGTGATTTTATTACCTTCTATTGGAGTGTGTTGTATGTCTGGTCTGTGACCTATTCTGGAGATACATTGCGGGGAGGGGGAGGAGGTGAGATGAGACCAACACCTTTTGTGCATGGTGTGATCCTGTGTTATCTGCCTCCAGCTTTATAATAGAAGCGTTACCATTCATTGTTTTCTTGCTCGTGATGATGTGATGACTGCTCAGAAATAATCTCTGCAGAGCAGGAAGTGTCATACAATTGTGAGGCTCTGAGGGTCAGGGAATGTGTCCGCAGAAAGTCAGCGACTGTTTGAATCAATTGTTTATGTTAAACATATTTTTTTTAAGCGTTTTAAGTGATTTTTCTAATTTTCCATCTTACTGTCTATATTATAAAATACTATCTTGCATTTCTAAAAGTAACAGCTTACGGAAAAAAACTTTTTTAGTATCTGTTAGTATCTGTTATCTATTAGTATCAATCTGTAGCTGAAATATGGAAGCTGCACGGCTGAAGTGTCTCAAAGGGTTATTGTATTTATGTGTACCAGATTCTGTGAACCAGTAGGATCCTTGCTTTCTTCTATCCTATCACTGCTTCCCTTTCTGTTTTTTTGTTGCACTCTTTCCACCCAATCACAACGCACCTTACACACTGGTTAGGAAGTTAGTCCCTTGGGTGAGGAGGAGTCTTAGTTGAGATTCTGCAGAGAAAGGACGCAGCTCAGATAGCTCTCCACAGTGGTTCTACCTGGGCCCAGGCCCTCTGTCAGGTCCCCCCTAACAAGTCACAGTCTTAGGGCCCTATTCCACAGTAACGATAATCGGCTAAATCGGCCCCATTTTGCCCGATTCGGCCGATTATCGTTCGGTGAAATAGAGAGAACGATCAGCCGATGATCGTGTCATCGGCTGATCGTTCATTTAGGGCCAGAACTAAAATCATCGCCCCCCCCACCGCGCATCGCTATGGTTGAATAGCAGTGCACGGCGGGCGACCGACGATTTCAGAAGCAGCAGCATCATACATTACCTGTCAGGTCTTCTCCGCGCTGTCTTCATCCCCGGGTCCCGCACGCTCTATCTTCTGAATGGCCGGTCAGCTGACGGAGCGCTCAGCCAATCACAGGCCGGGACCGCCGCGGCCTGTGATTGGCTGAGTGTGGCCTGTCAGCTGACCGGCCATTCGGAAGATAGAGCGCGCGGGACTCGGGGATGAGGACAGCGTGGAGAAGAAGCCCTGCAGGTAATGTATTACTGCTGCTGCAAGGGCTGCAAGGACATCGGTAACGATGTCCTTGCAGCCCTCGCTCAACGATCATCGGCCCAGTAAACGAGCGAGTTTACATCGTTGATCGGGCCCTCCTCGGCCCGTGGAATAGGACCCTTAGTCAGTCCCCTGCATGGATAAGATGCGGAACAGTGCCCTCTTACAAACTTCTTTACTGAAGCACCCCCACACTGTGTGATGCAGTGCTGAACCCTTCAGGAGAGGACTAGCCAACAGATCATCTCAACCCACGCCGAGGACTAGGAGTTACAACAGTGCAGGACAGTATCCATTACAAAGCCAAAGAGCTAGGAACAGATCCGGGCGGAGCAAAGTTACTGGAAAGTCTATGAACTTCATCTCAAAGCGTGAGTGTCAGCAGGAAACCCTCAGCACTCTGCTCATCCCAGGTAACTAAGTCTGGGGCTTGTGTCGCCTATTAGTACGGTTCAGCCAAAGCTAGTGGGCATCAGGTGGTTTAAAGACTATAGGAAAGTTAATACACTGGCACAGGTTGTTGTGTTCTTCTTCTTCTACAAGTATTCTTCTATACACTCCAACATCCCGGCAGAGTACATTACTACTTGGGTTGAGACTCTCACGGCACCCTCCTCTCTACTACGCTACCTCAGTACAACTCTCTCAATTCTACTACATCCTACTCTGCACTTACCACACAGATCTGGTGGTTCTATGTTCGAGTATTTATTGGAACTGTATCAAGTCTATATCAAAATCCATTGTATTACCTGCTGCACCTTTACAAGTAGTAAACCAAGTCAACGCTATCAACTGAGTCTGTGATTATTCACTACCACCTGCACAGCATTCACTCCGCAACCTTGGGACATCTCCGCTTTCTGTGGGTGACGGGTCCTACTATTATTCGGGAGGGTCATTACACCGCTCTGGCCACATGTGACAACAATATCCCAAGGGACCTGGCAGCAACCCGACAGGACACCGACCACAGGGGAAAAGGGTACAACTGTCCCTATACCTTAAAAGCAGGGGTGCCATCACACCTGTGTGCCCACAGGCGTCTGGCCACTGGTGTCACATGACAAAACCCAAAGGTCCAGCTGTATCTTAGCCATCCACCACAGTAGTGGTGTCACACTTCCATCTAGCAAGTGACCGGTCGTCCCACCGCTACAACATCATACGGGGGCTCACCACAGATTAGTCAGAAGTACAAGCAAATTTTTGCGTTTTTTTTTCCTCCTCGCCTTCTAAGAGCTATAATTTTTTTATTTTTCCATGTAAGAATTTTTTTTTTTAGGAACAGGTGTACTTTTTAATGGCGCCTTCCAATCCGCCATAAAATTAATGATGAAACCCCCAAAATATCATTTGTGGGGCGAAATTAGGATAAAAAGTACAATTCCGCAAATTTTGGGGGGCTTCTGTGTTTACGTAATGCATTTTAATGTAAAACTGACATGATATATTTACTATATAGGTCACTCTGAATACAGCGATATGCAGTTTATATAGCTTTTCTTATGTTTTACTATTTTTATTAACAGTAAAGTTTCTTTTGCAAATAGTTGTGATTACAATGGCCCTATTCTGACTCTTATAGCGCATTTATTTTATCACCTATGGGGCTGGTTGGGGCACCATTTTTTGCGCCCTGATCTCCAATTTTTGCTAGTACTATGTTTGTGTAGATTGGACTTATTGATCACTTTTTATAAATTTTTTATATTTAAAATGTACAGCTTACCGCTTTTTGTTCACGCTGTTCCCCGTGTGGGAATAATATTGTTTTATTTTAATACATGATCACTGTCTGGCCCCTCTGCCCTGTCCGCCCCTCTTATCCTCATGAGGCTTTGAAGGTATTTATTACTATACTTTATGATGATTGGTGATGATTGGTCTGCTCTGTCAGGGCTGCTTTCTTTCAGTTGCAGCTTCAGATGCACAGTAAACACAGTCCTGTGTTTACTGTGAAATATAGTAATGATCAGCAGTGGGAAGAACAAAGGCTAAGGGGGTGGGTACAAACAGACCAATGCGGGAGAAGCAGTGCATGATGGTGCCATCTTGGAAATAGACTGGCTTTTAGAAAAACTTGTAACTCAGAAATGGCTGCTAGATGGCTCAAAATACTCAAAAGTACTTGGTGAGTAAGCCCAGCTAGAATTGGGAGCATTTCATTTTTTAGCTCTTGGAGTATGCCTTTAAGTTCACTCATCTGTACTTTACTGTCTGTGCTCCCCTGGTGTCCTCCTTCCCTGGTCTCCGGGGTCCCCTGCAGCTGCCTCCAGCTCACTCAGTCAATCAATGACGTAGATGGAACAGAGCCGTTGCCACTGATTGGCTTGGAGGTTTGCCACTCCAGAGAAGAGATTGAGAGCCTGCTCAGCCAGTGATTAGCCTACTCAGCCACAGCGCTATCCCGTCTCAGTCAGTGATTGGCTTAGTGGGCTGTCACTCTCATCTGAGGAGTGACATCTTACTCAGCCAATCACTGGCCACGGCTCTGTCCTTTCTTAGTCAGTGATTGGTTAAGTAGGCTGGAGGCGGTTGGACACACCGGAGACCAGGATAGCCTTTTTGTTTTTTATTGTACTAAATTGTGCAACCACCATCTTTACAAATTTGTTATGAACTTTGCAACAAATTCATTTTGGTACCGAACCAAATTTTGTGAAAAGTTTGTAATGAATCCTAGATAGTAAGATTTGCTTTGCTTATCTCATGTACAGGCAAGCCCAACAAGTAAATCAGTCATTCTGTGCTATTCAAGTGATTTGGGCAATACACATACAAAGCTATGTAGAAATTGTTGCTGCGAAGAAGAAAAGTCTAAGGGTCTAAAAACTCAGCAGTCCCAGCAGTAAGACATATATCATAACATATGCTATTTTTCTATTAAGAATACCCCTTAAAAGGATTACAATGCTGACAGGTCCTTAGACTGGAGAAACAGCTTCAATTTAGCAGTTGTCCTTGGGTCCTAACAATGGTTGCCAGTACTCATATATCCCCAGGACTTATGGTAGGTCAGAATAGAAGGACCAATTAATAGTCATGCAAGAAATTCAGACAAGCTCATATTATTGTCAGAAACATAAAGAAAAAGGGCAGCTCTCCATTAGATGTCAGTGGCCGATTGGAGTAGCAGATGGTATGTTATGACCTTGCCTGTTCAGACCTCTGTGCAGTCCTCTGTCCATAAAGTATAGCCATGACTGTGCTTTTGGCCAGGATTCACTGTATGAATTGTATGTCTCCTTTGCACCAGTCTGAACTGTGTCTTATGCTAGTACTTGCTGTGTAGTGATCAACCGATTTCTACCAAATCCGTCTGGTTCCTTCTGCTAACGTAGTGCTGGGCTGCAGATATTTTAGAGTAGAGATGGACAGTTGCCTTTGCCACTCATCTCCATTCCTTGCCAGTCGGTGTTCTGTGTGATCTGGATGCCAGAGGGCTGGTCCAATCATGCTCTGGACAGTGACTTGGACATCTCATAAGAAGTCCACTTGTGCTCTAGCTCTTTGCTTGAGATAGTCTCTTGTAGCTTAAGCTACTGTAGCATTTTATATTAGATTGGATAGCTTGAAATTCTGACTTCTTTGCCTGCTGTTTTTTTACCATTCTGCTATCACCGTTTTGACCTGTATCTTCCTGAGTATTCTTTATTGTGTTTGTTTGTCTCGTCTTCTTCTGTGTTTTACTTACCTAGTGAAGGGAATGTCGCTCAGTTTTCCCCAACTGCCTAGGGTCGGACTGGCAAGTAGGCAAGACTCACACTTTCTGTCTGCCCCTGTCTTCCATCCAGGTCCCTGGTTCCCTTACATGGTAGTAGTTTTGCAGGATGACCAGTGGCGTAGCTACAGTGAAGGCAGGGAAGGCGACTGCTATGGGGCCCCTGCATGAAGGGGGCCCGAGGAAGCCTGCCCTGCCTTCATGGTAGGTACCCCGCTCCCCCAGGGGTCCAGAGAGGAAGAGGGACCCCCACTGCACTGTTCAGCCCCCTCACTGTAGTGCCGGGTGAGCGGGCTAAACAGAGAAGCAGGACCTGCCAGACGGCACAGGAGAGGGATTAAGGACCTTTGGGTCACATGACCCAAAGGTCCTCAATACCTATGTGAAGATCAGCCCGGACTACAGGAGGAGGAGGGGGAAGCCTGGGAGCTGTAAGTGCTGTGTATGTGTGTCAGTGTGTATATATATGTATCTGTGGGTATATGTATATGTCAGTGTGTGTATATATGTATCTGTGGGTATATATGTATATGTCAGTGTGTGTATGTATCTGTGGCTATATGTGTGTGTGTGTATGTCAGCAATGTCTGTAGCACTGGTGTATATGTGTGTTTGCTCCCAAAGATGTTCTGCAGCAGCTTCTATTAATGTTGGGCTCTAATAAAAGAACCCACCATTAATATCTGCTGCATTTTCTTTTATTTCTGGTTGAGTAGTTCTTATTACAATCAGATGATTTCCCTGTGTACAGTCTACTCATGGTGTATACATCAGCGCTAGTGTAATCACATTACAGTGTATATATGTGTGTATGTCAGTGGCGTATCTGTATATATGTTAATGGTGCCTCTGTGTGTGTATATGTGCGTCATTGTCTGTGTTTGGCGGGGGAGGGGGGGGGGCGTACAGGACTTATGGGGCCCCATACAGTTTTTTGCTATGGGGCCCCATGAATCCTAGCTACGCCCTGAGGATGACTCATATAATGTACAAACAAAAAAAACACACAACAGGATAACAATAACTAAAGAAGATATCTGACAACAGCAGGACCTGAAAACTCAATAAGCAGAAAAGTAAAGCACTCCAGAGACATTTCCAGTAGTACATGGCCAAACCCACATAAGGCAGACTGGACAGAACACAGCAGCAGAACACTAACCTGCAGACTTCATTAGCAAAAATTAAACTATACATAGGAATACCGACTGGAGGGACTAGAAATCTCATAGGGACAATCAATCAAACAAGCAGCACGACCAATACTGAAAACTAGGAAATGGATCCATTATATAGACTGAGGAAGCACCATTAAAGCTCAGGATGGACCCAGGCAAACACTACAACTGCTGCCAGAAAAAATAAACATAAAAGCAGAAGGATGTAAACACTTTAACCCTTTGAGGACCAAGCCCTAAATGACCCAGTGGACCGCGCAAATTTTGTTCTTTGCGTTTTCGTTTTTTCCTCCTCCCCTTCTAAGAGCTCTAGCACTTTCAGTTTTCTATCCACAATGCCATATGGGGGCTTGTTTGTTACAGGAATAGTTGTACTGTGTAATGGCACCTTTCATTTTACCATAACATGTATGACGGAACCCCAAATATATTATTTATGAAGATATAAGTTGGTGAAATCGTAAAAAAGAATGCAATATGGTAACGTTTGGGGAGTTCCTGTGTCTACGTAATACACTATATGGTAACAGCGACATGATACTATTATTCTATAGGTCAGCCCGAACACAACCATATGCAGGTTACACAGATTCTCTAATGTTATATATTTTTTTTATGAAATCCTTTTTTTTGGCAATTAATTATTAATAAAATGGGCCAATTGTGACGCTTATAACAGTTTTATTTTTTCACCTACGGGGCTGTATGGGGTGTCTTTTTTTCCGCCATGATCTCTAGTTTTTATTAATACCATATTTGTGAAGATCGGACGTTTTGCTCACTTTTTATATATATATATAATGTAACATAAAATCGGTAATCTGCGCACATTTTTCCCTCTTTTCATGTACGCCGTTCGCCATGACGCTTGTTATATTTTAATTGATTGGACAATTACGCACGCTACGGTATATTATATGTTTATTTATTTTTATATGTTTTATTTATATAATGGGAAAGGGGGGTGATTTCAACTTTTATTGGGGGAGGGGCAGTGGGGTAGTGTATTAGTGATTTTAACTTTTTTTTTTACACATTTGAAGTCCCTTTGTGGGACTTTTACATACATTACTTTGATTTTAACACTGATCATTGCCATGCCATAGGCATAGCATTAATCAGTGTTATCGGCGCTCTGCTCATTGAGCCTGCCTGTGCAGGCTCAGTGACCAGAGCGCTGATTGGACCGCGCGGAGGCAAGTGAGAGACCTCCGGCGGTCCGTTTAAACGATCGGGACCCTCGCAGTCACACTGTCCCCTCCCCCTGTCACTTACTCTTAAACGGTGCGGCCACGTTTAAGGAGTTAATGGCACGCTGCAGCGCGATTGCAACCGGCCCCCACCTTCTATGAAGTGTGCTCCACTCTGGAGCGCGCTTCATAGCTCAGGACGTACCGGTACGTCCTTGGTCGTTTGGGCACAGACTTCCAGGACGTACCGGTATGTCCTAAGTCGTCTAGGGGTTAAAGGGAATCTGTCCGTGCCTGGGCCCTACCTGAGGTGCAGTGTGCTGTAGTTGGCAGTCCCCTACTGAACATGTTACCTTGTGGTAATTTGTCTGTTAAATGAATTATGTGTCTCCTACTGTAATGAAAAGTCAAAGCGGAGTTGTGGCTCAGTGTTTGTGCCGCATTCTGGAACACCTCACTATTCCTTTCTTCTCCGTTTCCTCATGAGTAATCTCTGCTGCCCGGCCTCCTGCTTTTCACGCTTTCAGCCAGTGTCTCTGATTACACAGTCCTCTATTGGCAGTTAATGTCTGAAAGAAACACTCAGATATAGCTGAATCTTCAAACCCATATATGTTGGAGCTGTGGTCTAGGGGTGAATCACCGGTGTAGAGATAAACAGCAGGTTGTTTTTCCTTGGTTCAGTTCTCCTGATGGAAATGAAATATAGCTATATATTTTTTCTCATTATTGTATAAAAAATGTAATTTAAAAACTAATTTGGACCTGATTAGGAATTATGTGTAGTTTTACAAATGATACAATGATGAGAAAAAATAAATATAATTTACATCTGAGGAATTGAACCAAGGAAAAAAACTGCTGTTGGTCCACAGCTCCAACACATTTAAACTAGGAGATTGAACTATATCTCAGTGTGTCTTTTAGACATAAACTGTCTACAGAGAACACAAGCTGACAGCTGATCAGAAGGCCAGGCAGCAGAGATTATTCATGAAGAAGGATGAAGGAGGAGTGGTGAGGAGTGCCAGAATGTGGCACAAACACTGAGCCACAACTCCTCTTTGACTCTTCATTACAGTAGGGGACATGAGAGATTGTGTATAATCCACGGACAAATTACCAAAAGGTACCATGCTCACTAGTGGACTGCCAACTACAGCTTCTCTCTTCTTCTAGATTTATTGAGCTTTTTGCAGTGCACTATAGGAACTAGGGTTCTGACAAATCGTATACAGTTGTGTATGTATGGTAGCAGGTAATGAGTTTGCCCATGCAGTGTCTGTCCACATTGATGTGTTGATGAGGGCGAGGCACTATAAGTACAGGACTTTGGATCAGAGTAAGAATTTATTTTTATTTATTTTATTTTATTTATTAAGTTACAACTTTGGACCAATTACTGAACATTAATCTGTTAGATAAGATTTTGTAAAAAAAAATTATTTGAGGTCTATCCAAGCTATATTATGGTTTGTGAGTGCAGAGCATAGTACTTGCTTGCAGTCATATACATAAGGTATGCAACATTTCAATACATCTCTATAAGGTTAGTCTGTAATTAGAGATGAGCGAACCTCGAGCATGCTCAGGTTCCTCTGAATTCGATCATGCAACATTTGAATACCGTGGCCGAAGATCTGCAAACTTTGGGATCAATTAGATGCTTTGAAAACTTTACTTTCTTTAGATTATAGTGTACTCATTCACCATATGCCATACCTGAGTGGTATCACCTTATTTTCAATATTATTTTGTTTTAATAAGAATTTACACTTATAATAGTGGAAGATTGTTACACAGCAGCAACTCATGGGATACAAAGCCACCAGCATCTTTCTGCTTAGGTATCAGTGTAGTATACTTGTCACCTTGTTGGAGGGAGCAGTGTAGCACCCCAGAGGAGAGTGTGAGTGTGAGTGTCTGGGGATTTGCACATTTTGTAGCATGATAATACAGATCCACTAAGCTTGTGCCACACCAAACTATACATAGGAAGAAATATAGCACTTTATCTCTTTGCCTCCTAAGAAATTAAATAGCCACAACGCACATTTAGGCTATGTTCACACATAGTATTTCCATCAGTCTTTTTTTAACCAAAACCAGGAGTGGAACTGACAGGGCAAAATTATAATGGAAAGATTTGCAGTTTCTGTGTTTTCAACCAACTCCTGGTTTTAATTGAAAAAAGACTGACAGAAATACTATGTGTGGAACATAGCCTTAGGGTACTATTACACGGCCCGATTCGGCCGATTATTGTTCTGTGTAATAGAAACAGTGATCAGCTGATGATCGCTGTCATTGGCTGATGGTTGATATAGATTAGAACTTATAAGTGGCGGGCGCCGGCCGTGCACCGCTATGTGTAATAGCGGTGCGTGACTGGCGACTGACGATCTACATTACCTATCCATGCTCCAGGGCTGCGGTCCACTTCTCCCCGGGTCCCGCGCGCTCTAGCTGTCAGCTGATAGGCCGCTCAGCCAATCACAGACCGGGACAGTCGCGGCCTGTGACTGGCTAAGCAGCCTGTCAGCTGACAGGCCGCTCTAAAGCTAGAGCGCGCGGGACCGGGGAGAAGCGGACCGCAGCAGTAGCCCTGGAGCGTGGATAGGTAATAAATTGTTAAACGATTATCGGGCCGTGTAATAGGCCCAGTAAACGAGCGCCAATCTAGCAGATCAGCGCTCGTTTACAGTTGTTATCGGGCCCCATCGGCCCGTGTAATAGTACCCTTAGGCTCTCTTTGGTTGCAGACATAACTATATATAAAGATCCATCTAAATCACATCTGAATGTGTTCGTTTCTCCAGCATGTGTCCTATTTAGATAGATAGAACAATGCACATTCTCTGCGTCCATACTTGTAGATAGAATTTTTGGGGACTGGTTACTTTCATAGAATATTTCTAAGCATAACCATTTATAATGATGGGTATGCTTTCATGAGTGTCCTCCTATATAGTTTGTTGAAATAAACTAGTTAATTGTTGAAACACCTTTCACCACCTACCGTGTATAATATTCTATTTATACGGCACTGAGAGGACAAGAAGACATGTTCTATATTAGTAAGTGGATCCCACTGTCTAGGTGATGTGACTTGAGGCTTCAGGGTTGTTGGTAACAGATGGTGCTCTTTACCTAATCCATAGTAATAAAATATGGAGCAATTGAACTATTCACAACTGTACATACATTAACTTAATACTTGAACTATAATAACAATTAATACATATATCCATAGTATCCATGAATTTTAGAACAGTAGAATTAGGATATTTGTCACAAACAAGACTTAATACAGGAACATCATTATGGAAAGAAGCAAACCAAGATGACAGGTTTGGTGGTGACTTCTACCCCTGAAGGTTGGCCTATCATTTACAATGCCATTCATTGCCTTCTACAAAGTCATATAGCCACACAAAGCCACGTAGCTATATGGCCATAAATCACAGCAGACATAGGAAACTGCAGTTGACATAGACCGTGTAAGAAAATATGCAAAATAACAAAATAAAGAGGGTCTGCATGTCTTCAGTTTCACTTAACATTGTCTCAGTGGGTCATAGTATATAAACTTCAAGGTTACTTTAACTTTAAGGACATCTGTCATTTTGGGGCCAAATAACACCCATTATTTTAAAATAACGGATGGTATTTGGCCTCAAAATGATGGATGTCCAAAAAGATGGATGTGGAACGGGCAAAAGTGTTCACATTGTGTAAACGTAGCCTTAAAATACATTTTTTATTCTTGCTTTTTAAATAATATCATTGTGCAAAAACATATAGATCTTCTGTATAATTTGCTTGTAAAGATTCTACATTGTGCTATATGAGCCATATTTTCTCTATATACTTATTATCTGTGAGCTTTTCCTCCCCCAGGTCTACTATCTGAATTAGTCTGCAAACGTGTTCATAGCTTTGAAATGAAGTCATTTGGAATATTGGTTCTCTATATGATTACCACAGTTCCTTCTTTTGACTTTTCACCTGTGACCATCAACCATGTGGAATTCCCACATTCTCCATCTATCTCTCCCATTAGTTTGTCACCCAATATATTAATAACTCCACTATCCAGTTCTTATCAGGGAGAGACTCAGGTTCAGAGCAGTGGAGAGCAGTGGTGACTGCCCATTTTGACAATCCACAGACACCAACAATGTTTATAGGCTGCCAATGGGTCAACAAGAACTTGAGTGAACTAAAGGCCCTATTACTCGAAACGATTATCGGCCGTATACGTGGAATAGAAGTGGGGCAAGCAGGCCACTGCTGTCTTCTATGGGCTGCCCGGACGATCTAGCTATCAACCGGGCAGCCACCCGCAGCTCCCTGCGCCCCCCCCCCTCCCCTCCCGGCTCTTTCCCGCTCGCTGTCGACACGTGTAATAGCGCCAGTAGCGAGCAGGGAGTGAGGAGCAAGCGAGCACTGACAGCAATTGTTTGCTCCTCTGCGTCGTCCCATGTAATAGGGGTGACTGCCTCAGAGGCACAGACACTGTAGCCGTAAGAAGGAGGGGCAAGCTGCAGGCTGACAGAAAACTGTGCCTGTGCCTCCAAGACTATGAAGTATGAAGCACAGCATAGACACAGCTGAAGAAAGTACAAATGCAGTACCTGTTAATCTGCTCTGTGCTCTACTCTAGTCTTGCAGTCTCACAGGGACATTAGAAGGAATATTTCGGTGATATAGTGTATAGTGTAACATAGGGATAAATATAGACAGCATCCAGCAGGCTACACTTACCCCAATATTGTAAAGAGTAATATGGTATTTGGTAATACGCAGAGTAGGGAAGATGGCTAACATCAGTCCTGAGAGATATCACCACACAAACTGTCCTGCTCTATGTGCTAAAAGATGGGTTTCCTTTCCAGGCACAGCATCCATTTTGAATATAGTATAGGTATTATATTTTAGTATCCTGAAATAAAAATGTATTCCTTACTCCGTAATCCCATTCCCTGGCACCCTATACAGTCACTATTAGGCTATGTTCTCACAACTTAAAAAATAGAGAAAAGGCGGCCAATTTTAATATTTTAAACCTCCATTTTTGCCGCGATTTAACTGACTGCAATAGTAATGCATTGAAGTCAATGGGAAGAAGGACATCCAATGCAAAAAATGAATTGAATAACGGACGTTTTTACCGCGGACGCCAAAATAATGAACATTATGATTATATTTGGACGTCTTTTGCAAACATTTTTCTTTTTCCACCGTTCTTTCTCTGTTTTTACTAGTAAATTCAATGGACTTTTCAATTAAGCCACACCCACAGTCCAGTTAGTAATCCCAAACTAGAATAATGTGCAAACACCAGACAGCTAAATGACGTCCGTTATTTTAGACTCAAAATAACGGATGTCATTTTAAATGGAGCTGAAAAAACATTGTGTGAACATAGCCTAACATAGACATGAAATGCTGCAGTGTTCTATTGAAATCTACAGAAATGGGTTCCCAAACTTTCACTCACCACTGTGTGCCAGTCTAACTGGTAATCCATAGTGTGAAAGGTCTTGAAAATTCAAAAAATACAGATGTCTCAAAAACTTCTAGTTGGATTTCTTATTCATACAGAGGACATTTTTAACTTTAATGCCGCATTAACTTTGTTATAAATGTTTCCATTAATTAATATCATTACTAATTTCTGAATATTATAAAGCCGTATCCCTTGCTGAAGAATAGCTTTGTTTTATAATAAATGGAAGGAACAAAAGAAGTGCTCAGGAAGTAGAGAGAAAGCTTACAGTAAGAGATCAGCTAAAGGTGCTGCTGTCATATAGACAGTGCGGGCTGCGCACTCTCTCACCTGACCATCTGGCAGGGCACACACCGTAACCGTCCCAGCGGTCTGGTTTCCAGGGCAACACACCCTTGCTGTCCAGGGAAAGGGGAGGAGGGTCAGCAGTGAGACACCTCCTCCTTTACATGCATCAAGTCTGCATGTAGTCCAGGTTAAGGGTTCATCTCTGGTCTCCTCCCGGAGGACAATCTCTGAAAGGTAGACTTGTGGAGGATCATTGTGTGCATATTAAAACCAGCAGGTCTGCTTATGAAGTCGTGTAACAAAGGAAAAGACGATAAAATCTCGAGGTTATTAAATATGAACTTTTGATACAGAATATTAGTCATAGCGGCCAGGCGCAGCTGAAAATTATCCACTCTTTTTCTATGTAACAAAAATGAGAAAAATCAATTGTTGTTTGTTTGTTTTTTTAAACAATGTCATTCAATTCATTTGTGATAACAAGGAATCGTTCTCACTTCTTCATAATATATTGATGAAATAAAAGCTGGCAGCGATCGGGCTCTGGACTCTGAGCAGCTAATAGCAACATCTGCGTGGAGAGTGCATGTTCTCCCTGTGTTTGCATGGGTTTCCTTCGGGTCCTCCAGTTTTCTCCCACACTTCAAATACATACTGATAGGTTCATTGGCTCCAGTGTTTGAAATAGAGAAATTAGATTATATGTAACACTAGGAGCAAAAATGATTTGAAGAGTGGTAGAAATTACCATACAGTAATGCAATGGTGCTAGGTAAACAATGCAAAATATATTAATAAATAGGTTTAAAGTCTGTCATTTCAGGATACAGCCGGGGGAATGTGCAGAGAAGAGGCTCACTCCCCATCTGTCAATCAAACCTGACGGTCAGGTGTGGAGTGCACCGCCACGCACTCCTCCTGTATATATTTTGGGATCACAGTGGGTCTCAAGAGTGCGATCAGTAAGTAGATTTGGAGCAGGTGAAAATCACTGCACAGAAAACTCTGGAAAGTATATAGGAAATGCCCTCTCAATGCCAATCACTGAGCCACACATTGTCAGAACAGCAGGCAGTTGGGCAGATAATTCTAACTTTTTATAACTACCTCCTTATAATATACATGAGATGGTACAGGATACAACATGCAGTGTTTGAGTGAAATAAATAGCACCAAAAGGGTCTTTTAGCTGCAAGAAGAGAACGCTTGAAGGATTGTGCGTGGGTGCAGCTACCCCAGGGGAGTGTGTGGTATGAAAGCCAAGTGGGATACAGGTAGATGAATGATGAAGGTTGTAGTCTTTGGTTTGTCCCAGTATGATACACAGTAGTTACACTGGTTGGGCTCTACCAGGCATTCTATACTCTTTGGCCTGGCTAGGACTATGGTGGTAGTCCCTTGGACATTTCCTGTGGTATGTAAGTCCCCTGGCTAGTGTGGGTTGAAGTGCCTGTGATGGTGTGATACAAATATTATTAACCAGAGACTGGTGTAACTTGGAAACGGTACCCCATGGTTTTTCCTTAGTAAACAGATGGTTAACATGGTTGTCCACTTTAAGGCTATGTTCACACTACGTATATTTATGCTCGTAGTGTGAACCGCGAATATACGCACGTAGTTTTGAGGTTGATGCGTTTGCTTGAAAGTATACGATATACGCCCGCACAGTGCACACTACTTATGAACTTACGACCGGATCGTATACGCTGCCGTGAAAAATGAACAAGACCATTGTTTGAGGACAGAAATGTTCGAACTCACGGCCGTGGATTTACATGCGGTCCCGTACGAAGTACTTATTTCAGCCAAATTGAACTTGATTTTTCGATCCAAAAGGTTCTGTGTGGTTTATTGGGCTGGGCGAAGATTTCCAAGTAAATGACCTGCCTCAGATCGCTTCGAAACAAGCTAGGGAAGCATAAGTGTACTACGGGCGTATGTTCGCAGTGCGTACGCATCCGGCCGCATGTCGATTTTTCCCACGGCCGTAGTTTCAGCCACACATTTGCGGCAGCGTAAGAACTGCGGACAGATTCGTATGCAGTGTGAACATAGCCTAAGACAGAAACCCTTAGTCATTGCGCTTTATGAAGCACCCACTTCTCGAGTGAAAATGCCACACGAATAATGTATAAAAAGTGACCATAAAACCAAGATAACCAATAAAAAATTGATTTCATGGCACAAAAATGAGCCCTCACATCCCCAGCAACAAACTAAAAAAGTTATAGGGGTGTACCATCAGGTACATTTGCTTTAAGTATTACCCATGTATA
Source organism: Dendropsophus ebraccatus (assembly GCF_027789765.1). NCBI lineage: Eukaryota > Metazoa > Chordata > Amphibia > Anura > Hylidae > Dendropsophus > Dendropsophus ebraccatus. The sequence continues at coordinate 47,750,694 of NC_091458.1, forward strand.
GAATGGCGCCGGCGCAAGAAAGCCGCTACCGCAGTTCTTTTTTTGAACCGCTTCCCGTGTACGGCACTGTTCTATTCATGGGTATTGGGCCGGGGATGAAGCACTGGAGGCGGGCCGGCTTAAAACGAATGTACCTGATGGTACATTAACTTCAAGAAAATGTTAAAAATTTTAAATGTAGTAAACTAAAAAAAAAGTTTTCAAAGTTTTCAAAAGTGGCCAAGTTTTTAAAAGTGGCCAAAGCCAGAAGTGGATCCAGCAGAAAAAGAGTCTTTCCTTTATATTTCTCTTCTCTTTTAAGTCCACTTCTGGCTCTGATCCAAAATTTGACTGAACATTTCTGCACTTTTGATCACATCCATATGACATCCATGTTATCATTTTGAGATTCTGTATATGCTTCATGTATTGCTCACTTCAGGTCATAGCTGAAATCCGTTTAGGGTCAAGGCAGTCAGTTTACAATTTCAAAATGATTATTTTTTTCTCAGTTTCTAAACCCAGAAGAATTATGTCTTTAGGACAACTATCATGTTACATGACCTACATTCTACATCCTACGTTTCAGTTCATGGACAAGCACCTTCTTATTGCACTGTTCCCTATGATGGTAAAGCTTTTATTGTTTCTTTAGAACATTGCCTTAAAGAGGTTTTCTGGCAAAAAAAAAAATTGTTTAAAGGGCCAGTGTGTCAAGAAAAAAGAAAAATAGGTGATACTCACCTATACAATCTCCTACTGACTACTGATGGTGCCCAGGTTTCCACTTCTCCACTTCTTGGTGGTATGTTAGCATGCAGGAAGTGCTTTCTCAATGAATGGCTGGACATTATGGGGACTCATGTCACAGTCAGTGACTGTGCCTTTCCCGTATGTAGAGACATCATCAGGAAGCAATGAGTAGCAAGGACTTATGAATGGCAGGGGTGTAGATTGATCAGGAGGCTATTATTATTTGTCATTTTTATGGCACCCATTTTGCCAGAAAATTCCTTTAAAGGGATTATCCAGGCCTAGAAAACATGGCTGTTTTCTTCCAGAAACAGCACCACCCTTGTCTACAGTTTGGGTGTGGTTTTGCAGTTTAGTTCCATGAAGTTCTATGAATATTAATGTAACACCTGGATAGCTCCTTTAAATTCTGAGTCTGCATAGCCATTTCAAACTACCATATACCTTCCACGCAGTATTCTTTGTTTAGTTCAGACTTTGCCAAGAGTTTTTTTCTAATTTTATTGTATAATACTAAATAGTCTTAAGCAAGTGCTCATTACTCGAGTTCAGCATTTTTCAATGCTCGTAACTGATGGATATGGATTACTCGAGCATTTAACCAGGTGTACAGCGGAGGGTGCCTGGTTAGCCCATTGCATTTTTTCTTTCCGCCAGAGTTCTAATGTGTCTTGCAGAAACCCATTTAATTTTTTAGTTAACATTTTTGTATATTTTGTCCCTTGAAGGGGTGATTAAATGGAATATACATAAATTAGAATGAAAAGGTCTCAGGAAGACACTTGCAGCATCATACGGTTATCAGTTATTTAAGGTGCATGGCCACCCTTACCCAAGCACCACGAGGTGGCAGCAATCTAACAATTAATCTGAAAAAACAATGAAGGTGTGCACAATTTTACTACAGGTAAAATCTCATTTTAGTTTTAAGAAGCTCAAATGCTGGCTGCTAAAAAGACATTTTTAGGATTTCTGCTCTATAGGGAAGAAGTGTGATGACTACTGTATCATCAGATGATGAGACCAGCAAAGTAATACAATGGCAGAAAGTTAATTCATATAAGTGAGAAACTTGGGGGGGATTTATGAACTGGTATGCCGGTCTTAAATTAGCCAACCCCCCCCCCCCTTTTCCCCAGTCGAATTCACTATGAGGTGCACCGGTGAATCTTGCCAGGCACCCATCTCAGCGCCTGGTGTACCAAATCTATAGCTGCTGGAAGTATGCTACCTACAGTATGTCAGGGTTAAATGGATAGTTCACAGATGGCTGTGTTATGTTATCCACAATATTACTATAATAAATATTAATTAAAGTGTTAAACCCAGAATCCCGGTGGTTTTAGGACAAAATTACACTTGACTAAGCAAAAATATCCCAGGAACGTAGTGAAGTCTATTGTTATGTGTCTGGTTATTCAAATGTTTTCATCTCTCTGGACTTACATGAGGTTTATGATTCATTTCCAAAATGTAATGTTTTCCCTAAAAAGTCAATTTTACTAATAGATCAAGGAATTGTTAAGAAAACCAATGGATCAAATAAGGAAATGCACCATTAAATCCACTTTTCTTTTACAATTCTCTGATCTAAATTGTCACAGACTCCTCTGTCAGCGGAGAGCTGCAGTCCCATTATATCAACATTAGAGTTGTGCCTAAACAATGCGACCACGGTAGGTAAGTGGCCATTTGTCATACATTACTTATGTACCTCTCACCCAGAGTAATTTGTTCTGCACATGTAGCCCCATTGATCTTTTTTTCTGCATATTCCTATGAATTTTACAAATGAAATGTGATTGGACAGTAATGTGGGCTAGTGTATGAGCTTTCCAGAACTACTCTACTGCAGACTGTAGAGATATTACAGAAGCTTATAGCAACAGATCTAACACCAGAGATTATCTGACAGCCTAAACTGCTTAGTACTGCTCAATAATGCCATTTGTGTTTCTATAGAGATATAGGGGGGCAAGATTTCTTTTTTTTGTATGTGGGTAGAGTATTGGAGAGATATTAGAAGCTTGGCCTCACCCACTAGCTTAAGGACAACTGACAATTAGACATGATAAAGATGTTATATAGAAGTTATTTGATGGCCATAAATAGTTCTACTCCTTATGTACATACAAAACAGCTTATCCTGAAATGTTACCCAAATTGACAGGTATGCTTTAAACCATGTACCTTTTCACTCAAGCCTTTCTTTTAAATGGGGTTGTCCCACCTGCTGAATATTCAATTGACTACAGCTGATCCTGATTCAGCACAATGGGAGCTGTGCTGTGACTCAGCTGAACTGAATCAGCTTAGCTTTGCTGTGTCTCCCACTGAGCTTTCACATGTCTTCAGATGGAGATGTGTGTAAACTTATGCTGGGTTTACACGGGACGATAATTGGCCCGATCGCACGATTAACGATGTCGGAGTAACGATTTTTTTTATCTAACGATAAGCGTTTAGATGGTACGATATATCGTACGGAAAAATAGTTTTGCGATCGTTTTAAGATCGCCCGTGTTCGAAATTCCCAGCTCCCCTCTTCAGTGCATTGATTGGCTGAAGAGGGGAGCCAGGAATTTCAAACAGCTCCTCTTCAGCCAATCAGTGTTCCTCTTCAGCACTGATTGGCTGAAGAGGAGCCGTTTGAAATTCCCGGCTCCCCTCTTCAGCCAATCAGTGTTCCTCTTCAGCACTGATTGGCTGAAGAGGAGCCGTTTGAAATTCCCGGCTCCCCTCTTCAGCCAATCAATGCACGGCAGCACTGATTGGCTGAAGAGGAGCTGTTTGAAATTCCCGACTCTCCTCTTCAGCCAATCAGTGCTGCCGTGCATTGATTGGCTGAAGAGGGGAGCCGGGAATTTCAAACGGCTCCTCTTCAGCCAATCAGTGCTGAAGAGGAGCACTGATTGGCTGAAGAGGAGCTGTTTGAAATTCCCGGCTCCCCTCTTCAGCCAATCAATGCACTGAAGAGGGAAGCCAGGAATTTCGAACACCCGCTACGCCAAGCAGGTAAGGTATGCTCGTGGCTGGGGCGGCGATCGGAGCAGCGGCGGGGGTGGCGTTCGGAGCGGCGGCGGCGGGGGTGGCGATCGGAGCGGCGGGGGTGGCAATCCGGGTGGCAGGGGTGGCGATTGAGCCAGCGCAGGGGGCTGCGGATGAGCTGGGGGCCGGGCTGCGGGTGGCCGGACTTTCGCGACGACTGTTTACATGGGACGATCGGCGATTTTTTTGCGAACGATGATTTAAGAACAACTTAAAAGATCAAAATGAACGATTTCTCCCTCGTCGTTTGATCGTTCGCTGCGTTTACACGTACGATTATAGTTCGAATTAGATTGTTATCGTGCAAATTCGCACGATAATCGTTCCGTGTAAACCAGCATTAGAGGGAGAGGCAATAAAGTATACGTTCCACTCCCCAAGGACCCAACCACCCCACTGGCGTCTCAGCCCAGCCACAGCTATCAGAGTGGAGAGCAGTGGTTGGGAACCACGACAACATGTTATCAAAACTACAGTGAGACGAATGGCCAAACTTCATAAGTAAGCGATTTTGCTAATTCAAATCATTTGTAAAATTGCTTTCTTTTTCATTCCTTATCCAACAAAGATTTAGGTGATGGGAATACCACCGTAAGATATACTTACACCAGAAGACCCAAATATTATAAATGCCACCACCTGGCACCATGTGTGCTACCATAATATTCAGGTTCCGTTACACAACTTTGTATCATGTTGGACCTTTTAGCAATGTTTTATGTTTCAAATTGTAACTGTTCTTATTTTCCTTTATCTCCTGTAGGTCCGGGCCAGTGCTATTGCTCAGGACGCAGATCAGAACTATGACTATGCCAGCAACAGCGTAATACTTCACTTAGATGTGGGGGATGAGGTCTATGTAAAATTGGATGGTGGCAAAGTGCATGGTGGGAACACAAACAAATACAGTACCTTCTCTGGATTCATCATCTATCCTGACTGAGGAATAGGAAGAGCTGCAAACAATATCTTCATGAACACTTTCTTTGCCAGAAACTTGCAGAGCATTGCTCCAGTAACCCTTCACCTGCAAGTCTTACAGTGATGCTCCATATTACCTTTCCCCAGTGGTGACCTGCAGGACATATCTTAACCCCTTTTCTGCTAGAAATGGCTAGAATGCCTAATGACAATGGGGACTATTCTAGCAAAGGAGAGGTTAAAGAAAGAATTTCCCTACATCTGAGTGACCTGAGAAGCTTCTATTACCGGTGGCCAGAGATTATACTTATTTTTTTCTGATCTGCAGAACCTATTTATATTTGCCGGTTATCAGCCATTCACCTTGGAGATCATGAATAAGTCAGTGTCCCATCTTTTGTTGTCTTTGCAGGATATGGGAGCATGGGGGGACTAAACCTGGGGCAAATATCACATATAACTAAGGTGAACCATCTGTGTGCATGTGTGTAATTTATTGTGTGTCCCTAAGTATCAATATGCAGAAACCATATAAGTGCTGGGCCCTATAGGTGAAACAATGTAGTGGTTGTGAGCTGATGGAGTATATTTCATTTATAACTTTAAAGTTGACTTCATCCAAGTTTCAAGATGTCTTTGCAAATCTTAAAGAGGGTGTATTGGTAATGAGAAATATGCATTTGGGTCTTCTGCATCTGCCTTTCAGGACATAGTTTAGTCCATTATATCTACATCAGACATCTTTCTGTAAAGTTGTCCCTTCTTCTTGCCTTGTTACATGAGTATTCAAAGTATGCCAAAGTATTCAACATCAATGTACCAACAAGGTACTACAAGGGTACTGAAAAAAGTCTTTTTTAAGGTATGCTTTCTCATTAAACTCAATCTGTGTGTGCTCACTACTTCTACAGCAGATATAGAGCAAAATAATTCATATCAAAATCCCCAAATGTAGTGATGTCTGTTGTACGTGTGTTTGGGATGAATGAATGGATGAATGTAATGTGCACAATGGAACCTGAGCACCCAGTCCCACTCCTAATAAGGGAGATATAGAAGGGATATACACCAAGGGGAGGATTTATCAAAGGGTGTAAAATTTAGAGTGGTGCAAACTACCCACAGCAACCAATCACAGCTCAGCTTTAGGCAGTGCTGAAAGGAAAGCTGAGCTGTGATTGGTTGCTGTGGGCAGTTTGCACTAGTCTAAATTTTACACCCTTTGATAAATCTCCCCCCAAGTGTTGTACTGACTCTGGCCCTGAAAGTTGTGCTCTGGCTGTGCATGCTGCTGGGTTCAAGCCTCCACCTCTCTGTCCCACATCTCTGTGTTGTGCAGCGTGAAATATTGGAGTGTTTTGTACTACTAATAATAAAACACATGTGATTCCAAACCATCTATGAGGAGTTGGTGTCTCTAGCTTAATACATACTTGTATTAAAAAAAAAAATGTAAGAACCTATAACCTGGTTTGGTTACATTAACCAATTGAGAAAGGTGACAGGTAATTTTAGTATTCTCGCTACTGATATTCAGCCATTGAGAATGCTAATCTATGTCTCATTCTATTTCAAGGGCATCAGAGACAATCTTTTTGCTAGCAGTACTCACACATTGACTTCCTTTCCCTTGCTTGTCTGGCAAGTCACAGAACAGCACCTACTTTTCTCTGCTATGTCATGACAATGTCATGAAAGTGCATTGGACTAAGCAGACTGTTACTGCCCTGGGAATGCTTTACACAGTAAACTACTTTAGATGTCATGTGAGTTAGAGGGTTATTGATGCACAGGGTTTGCAAGAACTAAACAGCAGCAGCACAGCAAGAATAAGTTACACTAAGCCTTAAATTACTGCTAATAATAATATTGAAGGGAAGCCTGCAGCCTGAAAGGAGGTAGTAATTGTATGGGTGGTCAGATGTAAAGAGGAACCAGTCATTTACATTTCAGGTACAACCTAGACCCTCTGAAGGAGGCAGACAAGCCGCCAGCATGCACACAGCCCAGGCTCTCTTCATTTTTTTGAGCATAGCATAAGCTAAGACCTGCCCCACTTCCTGTGTCCCATCCTGGTCTCTCTGTTACTAGAAAGACACTGAGCCTAACAATAAGCAGCGGTAATAAGTGATAATAAGTCAGACACCTACTGGCTAAGACTTTAGGGTTTTTTGTGGGTAAGGAGTTATTTTTCCTTTATTTAATTCTGTTTACTGTATACCTTTGAAAAGATTTCAGATCTCTAGAAATTTTTAAGATCTCCTGTATTATGTGTGGGGCATGCCCTTTTTTCAGTGTGATGCCAAAAAACTACATTATATGACTGATTATGTGTAGTATTCATTTTACACCACTTTACCCCTTCTTGGTGGATGACTTGCTGCAGCCCTGTGAACAGGACATCACTAATGTATTGTACATTGGAGAGGTGGATTCTAAGACTAGAGTCATGTGATCATTTGGATGAAAAATCACTGTGCCACAGTGATTATATGGCCTGCAGGAGAAATAGGGCTCAGAGATATTTTATGAAAGGTAAGTGAATTAAAAACATGTTTTTTAAAGGTTAAAAAAGAGATGGATCAAGTAAAAGGTGTCAGAGCACACCTCACATTGTGTATTAGAAGCGGTATGAAATCAGAAAACAAAATGCTTGAATATGTTGGTGGTAGGTTAAAGTGAACTCTGGAATTTTTTTTTTCTTTTAAATCAACCGGTATTAGAAAGTTATAAAGATTTGTAATTCACTTCTATTTAAAGGGAACCAATCATCAAAAAAAATCATAATATGTGGTTATACCCCCTCTAAAACACTTTCCACACATGTATCTATAGCAGCTGCCCCTGCCCCACACACCCCAAAATAATACTTTGATCTTGTCCCCGCCGTATGCAAATTCCAGTAAGGTAGTCATGTGGGCGTTTCATCATTCCAAGTAGTCACATTCAGACCGAGTAGCCACGGCCTCGGGGGGGGGGGCGGGGTTTGGCTGTAGTCACGCCTCTATGGGTGTCATACACAGCCCCTGTTACTGCATCATCATAAGGGGCGGGGCTGGGACTGTGTAACTGAGATACAGCATAGTGGCTGCCTATCCCCCTGCACTGTGTATGTGTGACCTGTCCTCACACACAGGCAGCTGCTGCACACAGCCTCCCGGAATGGATTGTTCTACACCTGCAGAATCACCCACAGCAGGAGGAGGAGAGGGGAGAGGAGGGAGGGTGAGGCCGCTGCTGTCACAGGGAGATGGAGTCACACGGAGAACATGAAGAGAGAGGAGGGGGAGGGGTGATAAGAGCGTCCCTGAATGATTCTGCAGCCAGCTGCTGGTGTAGAACCATCCATTCCGGGAGGCTGTGTGCAGCAGCTGCCTGTGTGTGAGGACAGGTCACACATATACAGTGCAGGGGAATAGGCAGCCACTATGCTGTATCTCAGCTACACAGTCCTAGCCCCGCTCCCTATGATGATGCAGTAACAAGGGCTGTGTATGACACCCATAGAGGTGTGATTACAGCCAAAAACCGCCCACATGACTACCTTACTGGAATTTAGATACGGCGGGGACAAGATCAAAGTATGATTTTGGGGTGTGTGGAGCAGGGGCAGCTGCTATAGATACATGTGTGGGAAGTGTGTTGGAGGGTGTATAACCACATATTATTGGCCTAATATCGATCTTTCAGGTGATTGGTTCCCTTCAAAAATGGTATATTCTTTCCAGTCTGACACAGTGCTCTCTGCTGCCACCTCTGTCCATGTCTGGAACTGTCTAGAGCAGAAGCAAATCCCCATAGAAAACCTCTCCTGCTCCGGACAGTTCATGACACGGACAGAGGTGGCAGCAGAGAGCACTGTCAGACTGGAAAGAATAACCAACTTCCTGCAGCACCTTTAACAGCTGATAAGTACTGGAAGACTGGACATTTTTAAGTAGAAGTGAATTACAAATCTGTAGAACTTTCTGACACCAGTTGATTCAAAAGACCTACTACATACTGGGGGCATTTACAAAATAGGGGAACACCTACATTACCTACCTACTGGAGCAATTGCCTAATGAGGGATTACCTAACTACTGGGGACATCTACCCAATGGGGGGTTTACCCACCTACTGGGGACATTAACCTAATGGAGGGTTACCTACCCACTAGGGCTATCTGCCTAATGGGGGTTACCTACCTACTGAGGGCATTAACCTAATGGTGAAAACCTACCCACTGGGGGCATCTACTGAATTGGGGCAGAGGTCTTCCCACTGGTGGGCATCTACCTAATAGGGGGGAATATTTACCTACTGAGGGGTTCAATCTAATTGAGGGATTGACTCCGTACAGGGGGCCTCACCCAATGTGTTCACAGCACCCCTTGCTGCTCAGCATCTTTTTTATTTTGCCCCTTTAATGGTCTGAAAAGGTATGGTTAGATGTCCTTATCTTTGCAGGTCCTTCTGCATACATCTGTGTCTAGGGATCATTACACATCACAGTTTTATCACTTTCTGGCATTATTTGCAAGAAAACATACAAACATGTACACAGGAGTGTAAGACTAGAGGCTAAATTGCTTTTCCTTGCAGTCCTGGGAGAGATGTTGCATAAGGAGAGAGTGATGCTCATCTGAACTCATGGATAGATAATACCTACCAAAGCCGTGTAAGGCAGAACAACTGGTAACATGTTGGGAGTGAAGACTACGATGTCTGATTCATGCCAACAGTAGAGCTACTGAAGCACAAATTACTCAATTAGCAATAATGGCGGTAAATGAAAGGTGTCAAAACACAGACTGTATCACAACTTGCTGGGTATGGAGCTGTATATCTACAGGCGGCCATCTCAGAGAGGGAGAGGATGCATGTTTTGGGAGTGCAATGTCCAATAGCTTATTCAAAAAGAACATAAACCCCTTTGTCCCTTTTCATAGAGTTGGTGGGTATCTGACATTAACTTTCAAAGCAAACATTTATTTCAGATGCCATGAAATGCTGTGTCAGATTTTCAGAAGCAAATATATATGAGAAGTACAAAGTGGATAAAGTTCTATAAAAAGCTATGTTTTTCTAGAAATCAGTAGAGACCTAACATGGATCCATTGGGAGGATTCAATTAAAGTCTTATTTCCTGTTGGTATCCAGAGACCCAAACTTTTGGTTTAGCAGGAACTTTCCACTGATCTGGCTGTAGGCCGGTATGACAGGTACACTTTAAATACATATTTCCATCTTGTAAAGTGATGCTTTATGATCATGAGTGTCATACTGTACCTCTGGGAGGACACTACAATGCTGTTGAAGTTCCAGTTCAGTGATAATGGGCAGGCTGGGCTGCTTCTTTCTCCACTTGCTCTTCAATTTGTTTTATGCATTAGGTTTTTCTTTTTCATGTGATATCTGGATTATATGACCCCATTCTGTTTTTTCTGCAAAAATTTAGGTTGGGGATATTGCTTTTAGGGATGGTCCGAACAGAGTTCGGTTCGGGTTCGTACGAACCCGAACCCTCGGTAATGATTCCCGCTGTCTGCCCGCTCTGTGGAGCGGGCGGATCCAGCGGGAGGACCGCCTGGAAAACTGGGATACAGCCATAGCCATATCCACGGAGCGGGCAGACAGCGGGAATCTGCTGCCCAGCGTTCGGGTTCATACGAACCAAACCTCGGCAGGTTCGGACCATCCCTAATTGCTTTGTTATATTGTGATTTCTTTATATGTTTCACCCATAGCCGCTCATCTGCTGTACTACTATCATGGTTGTTACAGTACTTACATGTATTGCCCTGTGTCCATTGACTACTTTTTAGTGTTTTTATCTTAATTTATATTACTTATCAGGTGTGCACTTGCACATGCTTCACTTCTCTTTTCATTAGATCTATTTTGATATAGACGCATGTGTAGCACTCTCATTTTGAGGTGAGGAGTGAAATAACATGTTTGTGCGCCACCTAATACAACCGAGAGGTTTTAAGTTGAGTTCAAGATGTGGGTTTAAATTCTTGTCTCCTTTTAACAACAGTGAAATTGTGAATTTATCGTCTCTGACACAATGGGGCCGACTGGGAGCTTTAGCTGAGGTTAGCCCACTTGTTACCATTCCCTATTAACGTCTACAGAATCTTTTTGTTTGCAGCACACACTGGCTACATGCCAGGAATTTCTTGATTCCTGGGGACTAAAGGCTTCCAGCTTATATAGAACTAGAAAAACTGGCAAATGGCCCCTGAAATCATGTTATTATATATTAGTCATACATAAGAGGCTGCCGGGAGGAATTCAGTCTGATAAGGAGACGGTAGCTTTGTCTGACTGGTATTGCCCTACAGATGGTGATACTGTAGTGATGTTCAACAAGACAATCAACAACTAGTACGCGCCCCACTACTAAGGACAGGACGAAGCTGTAGGCTAAGCCTTCATGGACTTGGCTTGCACCTTAAGTGTTTTATCCTTTGATGCTGAAAAATGTAGATGACTTTGGAAAAAGGGCTTTGAGGAATGACAGCACAAGTCTCTCCACTAATGGTTCAACCTCCTGGTAGAAAGTGGCAGCGGGATAAGTCCTTGTAACATCGGTGGAGGGATGTCGCATATTCTCTGTCTACCGCTTTATCGTCAAGAATGTACTTGTTTTCTGGCAGCACCATATGAAGTAGCAGCACTACTGGTGGAAAAAAAAGAAAGCATGAAACATGATATATTACTATTTTGTATATGCGGAATTATGTTTCCGGATGTTCGGAATGTAATATATTTTTTCAGCATGATGTAAGTGTTGAGAATTGTGTGTTCTTATACTGGATGTATGTTGAAGTTTGCAGATTACCAGTGAAGAACCAAAAAGTTTTTTTTATTAATTTGCTCAAACTCATCTACATTGCTGCCTAATATCATTTATCTTGTTCCTTGTAATTGTGGGTAAGTTTTCAGAATTCTCAGAGAATATGAAAGGGACATTCCATGTTATAAGTGATTAGTGTCCGATCATGGATTGTCAGTGCTGAGATCTCCCCTGATCTCGAGAACGGGAGCTTGAGTCTTGTTTAGGAATAGAGCAGAATTGTACATGCACATGCTCCATTCATTGTCTATGGAGATAGCAAAGACGTGCAAGACTCTGAAACAAGCCTTGGGTCCCCTTTCTTGAGAGGGGGTCCCGTGTTTTGACTTTGTACACCCATAGGCTATGTTCACACAACGTTTTTTCAGCTCCGTTTAAATGACGTCCGTTATTTTGAGTCTAAAATAATGTACTTTATTTAGCTGTCTGGCCTCTCCTTAGTGTAAGGTTTGTACATTATTCTAGTTTGGGGTTACTAATTGACCTAATTGAAAAGTCCATAGAATTCAATAGTAAAAACGGTGGAAAAAGAAAAACTGTGTGTAAACAGTAATGAAAAACGTCCGCTGTTTGCAAATGGCGTCCGAAAATAATGATCATTTTCATTATTTTGGCGTCCACAGTAAAACCATCAGTTTTTTAACACATTGTGTCATTGGACGTCCGTCTTCCCATTGACTTCGATGCATTGCCATTGCAGTCAGTTAAATTGCGGCAAAAACAGACTTTTTAAAAATATCAAAATCGGGCGCCTTTTCTTTAAGTTTGGCGTTGTGTAAACATAGCCATATAAAGTTTCTAACCATGGTTCAACAAGGTCAATAGAATTATAATTTTTTAGCTCATATAGGTTCCACTAACTCCTCCTGCAGATTATAGAATGGATTCTATAAAACAAGGGGTCTCTTACTTTGTCTTACTTTTTTCTAATGCTGCTATATGACCTGCCGGAAGCAATTTGTTTTTTCCAGTCTATTCTGTCTGTGTCAGGAACTGTCCAAAGCAGGAAAAGTTTTCTATAGGGATTTTCTACTGCTCTGGACAGTTCCTGTTATGGACAAAAGTGGCAGCAAAGAGCACTGTGTCAGACTGAAAAGAATAAACCACTTCCTGCAGGACATACAGCAGCTGATAAGTATGGGAAGACTGGATATTTTTAAATACAAACCATTTACAAATTTGTATAACATTCTGACACCAGTTGATGTGAATTTATTATTTTTTTTCGCAGGAGTAAAGTGGAGGGATTCTTTAAAAGAAGGTGGCTTGTGGGTTAGATGGTGGGGGTAGAGAATGTAGGAACAGTGGTTAAGGTAGTTTAGAAGACTGGGAAATGTTAGTAAATGTTGGGTTGGTGTAAAGGGTCAGAGCAGTTATGGAAATATGCTTATGTCTCTGCAGAACTCTGGGTACACTCCCAAAACCCGAGAGTCTCATCTGAACTTTAAATTAAAGTTAATATCCACCCCATTTGGAGACAGAAGCAAACAAAGCACAGGTAAGGTGTCAGGTGTTTGGGCAAGGGCTGCATTGACATTGCTAAAGCTGTCCATGTAGCCCTTACTGCCTGATTATCAGGCCATCTAATAGGTACAGTAAACGTGCGCCGATCTAGCTGATCGGCGCTTGTTTACTAAAGTGTTTGGGCCATAGTCGACACGTGTAATAGGACCTTGACTCATATGATTAAAAACATAAATTGGAAAGGGGGGTAGTTGATCATTATTAAATCCTCTTTAAACCTTACCTTAAAGGGAAAATTTAAATGTTGAGTCCACCTGGCTAGAAGTTTTATTGAAGGAAATGCCAAGTAGGGATGGTCCGAACCGAGTTTGGTTCGGGTTCGTACGAACCCGAACTCTCGGTAATGATTCCCGCTGTCTGCCCGCTCTGTGGAGCGGGCGGATCCAGCGGGAGGACCGCCTGGAAAACTGGGATACAGCCATAGCCATAGGCTGTATCCCAGTTTTCCAGGCGGTCCTCCCGCTGTATCCGCCCGCTCCACGGAGCCGGCAGACAGCGGGAATCTGATGCCGAGCGTTCGGGTTGAACCTACGAACCCGAACCTCGGCAGGTTCGGACCATCCCTAATGCCAAGCAATAAATGGGGTTTCTAGTGAGTTTCCAAAAAAACATGGAATCAACAGATAATAGACTACTACAGCAAATAGAGTAAGCTCTAACAAGTAAGTCTAATATAGCAACAGAATTTCTTAATAATAAAGTATTCCTGCCTTTTACATTTCTCCAGACTTTTTTGACTTATCGGGGTCAGCTCCCTAAGCCAACACTATTCCATATATTAATATCATAGCTAGAGGTCGTTGATTTTTTTTTTTTAATTATATGCCTAAATGTTGCATCTGATGTCTACTTCAAGATGACGTTAATATTTCTTTATGGATAACTCCAAAAATTTCTCAAAAAACCCTTTCTGTGGCTGATGCGGAGACCAATGTTTCAGGACCAGTGGGCAGGAAATGTAACCCCTGTTGTATATATTGATACTATATAAATACCAGAGACTAATAAATAACATTTACTGCTCTTCTTTTTACGTTTTTATGACTCCTGCTGAACAAGAGATGCGAGTGGTTGAGACAGGTTGCGTCTCTCAGGAGGAAGTCATGCTACGTGACCGTAAGATGGCATAATAAAATTGGTTTTCAATCTCTTTTAATCAATTTTGCTTCACTTCTCACTTACCGCTAACTAGGAATATGTACACAATTTCTATCGGCCTTGTAGGATGTGAATAAGTGAGAAATCGAAGGTCTTGGTCATGTTCTGGCCTGCAGAAGGGAAAGGGTTGAATTGTTTACAAGTCAGCACTCTTTAATCATCTGTAATATTTTCACCACACGCCACATTGTCCATAAAACCCGGTGGATCAATATAGGACGGAGCGACTAAGATCAGAGTGTTTGAGGATTAGCGCGGCTGCTTCTCAATGTAACTCTCTCTCTAGTATCTGCCACTAAACAAAGACATTGTCTGCAATGTTCCCCCAGGAGAGCCATCTTAATAGGCCTATGGGTTCAATATGCTTCGTCTGTTTCATCACTTAACTCTTTCAGTCAATGGGTAAAAGTAAGACTGGAGGATGGAGCAAGCATATTGAGTGACTTCTCGGTGTTCCTTACCGGAATATTCATGAGTATTATAATAATATGATGCAATGTTATATCCTACAACGTAAATCGGCTCCTAGACAGGCTTATATTATAAACCAGTAACTATACAAAGCAGTGTGGCAATATTGGACTATATGACTAGAAATCTGACTCCAGAATATTATATATTATCATAAAATAAGAAGAAGCACAGAAGTCCAATAGGTAACGATAAAATTGCCAAAAACTAATGTACTATTAAACAGGTAAAGACACGTCTATGTATTCATGAGCTAAAGAGTGAGGTTCCCTTTGGAATCTTTCTGTACAAGAAGCCCAACGTGTAGACGAAAATTGTGCAAAATATGCAAATGTCTCATAGAGGATATGGTAATGAAGTGGCTTCATTATACAGGTCTGAAATATCGGCAGGCAAGAATAAAAGTGAAAGGGTGATGCCAACACGAAAAGCAGGAAATAAGGAAATGGTTGGATGAGGCTGACTATAGGATAAAGCAGGAAATTATAATTATATTTGAAGGGGGGGGGTATTGAACGGTCCCCTTTTGTGTGCAAAACAAGTATATTTCTCCAAATTTACTAACACTGTCGAAGTGTCTTTAAATGGGCCAGATTTATAAATGTGGTCAACCTAAAGCGAATATACCACCAGCTACATGACTATGGGCTTTTTACATTAACAGACCGGCGTCACCAGTCTATTCCGAGGCACTGGTTGGACATGAAGCACTGAGGGCAGCCTGCCGGCTCCCAGTGTGAGGAAACCCCCTCCCTTCTGTGATGCAACTTCCTTAGAATCAATGTAGCTGCATCACAGAGGGGAGGGGGGCTTGAAGTTTTTTATTCCGAATTTTCAGCCAGATTAATTTTTCCGCGCCCTCTTTATATGCCCTGGTGGAAAAGCATGCACCACTTTTTCAACCAGAATTCTGTCAGACACATTGGTAAACCTGGGGTATTATGTGACTATATCCCGGGAGATACCAAATTCACAAATCCTTCTTACAATAATTTACCTATTTCTATTTGTGTTCACAGGAATTGACAGAATTTGCCAAGTGGATCCAAAGCAGAGAAATCATTTCACTTATACTGGCCCCATATAATTGTCAAGGTCCTCTAGTTCTTAATTTCATCTCTCCCCATTAATAATTTTTACATCGCAGTTAAGGATGGTCCGAACCTGCCGAGATTCGGGTTCGTATGAACCCAAATGCTCGGCAGCAGATTCCCGCTGTCTGGCATTTGAATTCAGTGACCTATGTACTGTAAGCTTGCTCTGACCCTGTATACCCATTGTACACCAGATTACTAACTGGTGGACTTTTAAAATTTGATATTTTTAAATCATGGCTTTTATGATCAAGTACCCAAAAATCTAAGACTCAGGAATGCTCAATATTTTTGCTTCTGGTTTTAATGAACCAGATCAGTGACCTGCCAGTGAACACGATAACCGCCAGGTTCTCAAAAGTTGTAGAATATTGATTTAGAAATTCTGCTTAACAGATTTCGCGAAAGCTGCTCCAAAAATAAAGTGAGCAATTATCTGTATCGCTGCCCCCAAAAGAAAGGACAAAACTGTAATATAATAGGATTTAGAAATGTAATAACTAACAAAAACAGAGCATATACATGGAAGACAGCAAGTAAGTCAAGAATATGAAAAGATTTTTCAGACGTGAATGTCTAGGGAAAAGAGACAGACAGCAATAAAATACTAGTTAAATTAAAAGCCAACAAATTTCAGTTTTGCTCTTTGTCATAACTTCCTGTTTTTGACTTTGAGTTTAAATTTTTTTTTTTTTTACACATGCTCATTACTAAAGCTGGCCAAACTCATTAGACTTAGGGTCCATTTACACAGAAAGATTATCTGACAGATTATCTGACAAAAATTTGAAGCCAAAGCCAGAAACAGACTGAGATTTCTCCTCTTTTCAAATCCATTCCGGGCTTTGGTTCAAATCTTTGACAGAATCTTTCTGTGTAAATGGACCCTTATGCTGGGTTTACACTGAACGATAATTGGCCCGATCGTACGATTAACGATGTTGGAGTAACGATTTTTTTTTCATAACGATCAGCGTTTAGACGGTACGATATATCGTATGGAAAAATCGTTGTGCGATTGTTTTGTGATCGCGCGCCCGCAGCCCGCCCCCCCGCTCGCAGCCCAGCCCCACGGTCAACCGCAGCCCCCTGCGCTGCCCCGATCGCCACCCCCACTGCCGCTCCGATCAAAGTTGTGTCCACTAGAAATATTTTGGCAGTGTGCAAAAACTGAAGCTTGTGTTATTAGACAGGTTTTTTATAATAAATTCAATAAGAATATGAGTTTTGACATTCATTTTCAAGCAGCCTGAGCCACTGTTAAAAATCTAAAATACTTTTAGGCTGTCAAGTCTAATTTAAAACTTAGGCTAGATCACTTATGTGTAATTTACAGAAGATGGTAGGCTAAAAAAGTCAAAATTAGCCATTTTGTCTGACCATTATCTTATATGTATAGCCAGCTTACAACTGCATTTATAGATACCTACATGAGCCTTTAAATAGGCCACAACTATCATTTAAGGATCGGTGTGCAGTCACTCTTGCCACCAGAAAATCAGGTAACTATGGACATGCACATAGACAGAGTATATACATTTAGGGGGGGATTTATGAAGACCAGCAGACAAGTACGCAGGTCTTACATTAAGCCCCACCCCTTTTTCGCATCAGGATTCACTAAGAGGCGTACGCCTCTTAGTGAATCCGGCTGTCTGGGCGCCCGAATCTGCGCCCCCGGCGTACCAAATCTACACCTGCTTCCAGCAGGTGTGGATTTGCATCATGATTTGCACCTGCGAGCAGGCGTAAATCATGATAAAAGAGGCACGGGAGGAGGCCACGCCTCCTCCCCGCCTCATCACGCCCCGCAAGCTCCGCCAGCCCACCTATCAGGCGAGCGTTGCACACAGGAGACGTACGCCAGGGAGGGGCGAATCTGCACCTTCTCCCTGGCGTACGCCTCTGACGCAAGCTTAGTAAATCCCCCCCTTAGTGATAAAGTGTCTGAAGATCATGTTGTTGTAAAAAGCTGGTAATCTCACACCATACATCTCAGAATATACAGTATCTAGAGATAAGTTATCAAAGGACACAAATGTAAATGGTTAGTAATGAACATTTAGGGGGAAATTTATTTTAAGGGTTTTGCGCCAATTTTTAGAGGAATAATTGGATTTTTCGCCCATTTTTGGTCTAAGCTCTATTTATGAACCAGTATTGAACAGGTGAATATTTTTTAGATGCAACTTTTTTTCAATCTGCCTGTTTTAAATATTCACCCAAAAGTTCACATAATCTGGGATTAGCGCCCAATTTATCATTTGTGACTTTTTAAAAAGTCACGCAAACAGGTGCAGGACTAGATCTGGTCAGTACCAGGTGAATATAATTGCGCAATTTTTGCATTTTTGCGACTTTTTACTTAGATACATTCACTATGGCAGTGCTACATTTTAATGAATCAGTCACAAGCTTTTGGAACAAAATATACACCAATCCTCATTAGAATAGTTGCACACATTAGACTCCTTAATAAATGTCCCTTTTAGCTCCTATATGCTGTTTATTGTTGGCCTTTACTGCCTTGCTGCACAACCCCAATGACAATGAAGCTTTCTGATGAGCCCTGAGTGAGTCCAGGATGTTTAACTTGGTTGTGTTGAGTTCACCAGAGCAGGACTCTCACTCTTTGAGAGGGATGAGAAGGGAACCCAAGCTGGGAAGCCCTAGGCATATGAAAATATGCTGTTATGGTTGTTATGTTGTTTCTTCAACCTCAAATGTTATCATTTTTTAATTATTTGGGACTTCATACTTTTCGTGTTGGTACTTACCATTATGGATATGGTAGATATGTAGTTATAACATAGTTATGTAAGCAGTGGGATGAAAACAAAATTAACCCCACTTAATCCAATAAAAAGAAAAAAATCTTCCTGACTCTTGCTGAAAAATCCCTGGATCAACATTGTACATTAAGGCCAGGGTCACACAACGTAAAAATAAAGGCTAAATACGGCTCTATTTGGATAAATACGGCCTGAAAAAAAGAACATAACCATTATTTCAGATCCTATTTATCCAATGTCAGTACCTGTTCAGAGCAGTAGCAGTAGCAGTTCCTGACATGGACAGAGGTGGCAGCAGAGAGCACTGTGTCGGACTGAAAAGAATACACCACTTCCTGCAGAACATACAGCAGCTGATAAGTACTTAAAGGCTCAAGGTTTTTGTTTATTTGTTTGTCTGTTTTTTATAGAAGTAGCTTACAAATCTGTATAATTATCTGACATCTGTTGATTTAAATAAAATTCTCTGGAGTATCATTTTAGTACTAGTAAACCTGATATTGTGTACATGCAAAATAATTACATTTTACTTTAATCCATAAGCCTTTTATGATTAACTACCTTAGCCATACCAGCATAGGAAGGATGAATCCTGGGACTCATTACGTTTTTTCCCTTTAGTTACCCATTTCCCCAGCTATTAGGAAACCTGTCTGACCATTATTCACAACTAGTCCAACAATTTGCTAATCCCTACATCCATATTTTTTCATTCAAGCGCATGAAACAATGAATGCTGTAGCTCACAGTCAGGTACGTAGCGTCTCTTGTTTGAGCCATCACTTTTGTCTTCCCCTGCTGTAACAGACAGAGGCAGTGAAGTGTGTCCCTCTAAACGCTGAGCATTCTCCCAGGATGACAGCACCAGTCCTGCCAGGAAGACTGACAGCTACTCTAAGACCAGGTCTGTATACTCTAAATTAGATGGATTGTAATGGAAGTGCTGACAGCAAGCGCCACTTTATCTATGTTTTATAGTATAGAATAAAGGGATCCATATTTGCATTTTGTGGTGACGGTAAATAAAGCTAGGGCTACACGGAGCTGTATGCAGTAAAACATTTTGCCACTGAGTATTCATATGTGCAGTTTTTATTAGGGATGTTGAAGCTATTTAAATATTACTCTGTGAAGGAAAAAGTAGTTATTATACTCAGATATAGCTCAGAAGACTGCTATTAGGCTGGAAGCACATTTTTTATGCAGTTTTTTTTTGTCAGAGGTGGATCCCTCTTTTATATTTCTCATTCCTCTGGAATCCCCTCCGGCCTTGGCTCAAAAATCTGCACTTTGATAAAGGGGTTTTCCGGAGAACACTTGCTCCCACTTGCCACCACAGAAGTATACCTTCCCCGACAACAGCCTTAAATGGGCACTGTCATTACCAATAAATAATTATAAGTCAGCAGGGGGTGATATACTACATTTTGCAATTTACTTTATTTATTGTTTTGCCTGAAATACAACGCTATACATTCAGCCAATAGGTGTCTCACTTACTAGAAAACTGCAGTTGAGACTCCATCACGAAGGCCATTTGGTCTTTAGTAACAGCAAAAAAGAGACCAAATGCAGGAAGTGAAGTCAATTGGTGAAGTGAAGATGAATGCTGATTGGTCAGCAACCGTGCACTGCTGTACAGTAAAATGCAGAAGCATGAGCAACACAAAGGGGCATTAACCCCTTAACGAAAACGGGCGTACATTTACGCCCTCACTGACTGGGACTTAACGCAGGAGGACGTAAATGTACGCCCTGGCGCGGTCCCGGGCTATGGAGCGGGCTCACAAGCTGAGCCCGCCCCATACCGGGTGAGGACCGGCTGCTATCTGCAGCCACGTCCCCACCCTCAATGACGGGCGCGCCTGCCATTGACCCCTTAAATGCCGCAATTGCACCACGACCGTTCGAGTATAAGTGACCGGAGCATCTCCGGGCACTTAACAGTCGGGACCCCCGCAGCGTGTCTGCGGGGGTCCCGATCGCTTTTCCTGACTGCCTGAGGTCTCTTACCTTCCTCTGTGCAGTCCTTGGATCGGTGTTCTGATTCAGCCTGCCACAGGCAGGCTGATTTAGAAGATCACAGATAACACTGATCTCTGCAATGCTATGGCATGGCAGGGATCAGTGTTACTGATCTAATATATGCAAGTGATAGTTCCCTAAGGGAACTATAATTATGGGCCAAAGTGTAAAAAAAATAAAAAATTGTTTTACAAAGTGCCCCAAAGCCCCTCCCCCAATAAAAGTGTAAATCACCCCCCCCCCTTCCCATTGCATACATAAAACACAGAAAACGTAATAAAGTTAATTAACATATTATACACCGTAGCGTGCGTAATCGTCCGATCTACTAAAATAAAACAATAGTTTTCCTGCACGGTGAACGGCGTGAAAAAAAAGCGGTAAAAATACACAGAGATTGCTTTTTTTAATGACATTTTATGTATAAAAAATTTAAGAAAAAGCGATCAATACATTTGATCTAGAAAAAAATGTTACTAATAAAAACTAGAGATCATGACGCAAAAAATGACACCCCATACGACCCCATAGGTGAAAAAATAAATGCGCTATAGGAGTCACAATAGGACCATTTTAAATATGCCTATTTGCAAATAAAAGTTTTACTGCTAATAAAAATAGTAAAACGTAAGAAAACCTAGTAACCATGCATATCGCTGTGTTCAGACCGACCTATAGAATAAAGGAAAAATTGCAGTTTTACCGCAAAGTGGATTACGTAAACATGGAAGCCCCGCAAAATTTGCCGAATCGCATTTTTTGACCCAAGTTCACCCCATAAATGATATTTTGGGGTTCCGTCATTCATTTATTGGCAGATTGAAAGATGCCATTATAAAGTACAGCTGCTCCTGAAAAAACAAGCCCTCACATGGCCCTGTAGGTGGAAAAATTAAAGCGTTATAGGTCTTAGAAGGAGAGGAGGAAAAAACAAAAACGCAAAAGTGACAATTTAAGGCCATTTCAGGCTCTGTCCTTAAGGGGGTTAAACGGCCACTGGAGCAGCAAAATTAAAAACAAAATGGACAGGATACAAAATTCAAGTGTTAACTATATATTTGCCATGACAGGTTCACTTTAAGTCTAGGGCTTTATGATGACTTTGGTCATACAACTACAAGTCCCATCCAAGTCATGCAACTAAAATATTTTATGTGACATTCTGTTGCGCGACTAGGGGTTGTCCAGCGGGAAAAAAATTCTTTCAAATCAACTATCAGAAAGTTATATAGATTTATAATTTACTTCTATTAAAAAAATGAAGTCTTCTCATATTTATTAGCTACTGTATGTCCTTCAGGAAATGTTGTTTTATTTTCAGTCTGACACAGTGCTCTCTGCTGACATATCTGGCCAAGACAGAAACTGTCCAGAGCAGGAGAGGTTTTCTATGGGGATTCATAGGAAACTGAGACAGAGTTCCTGTCTTGGCCAGAGATGTCAGCAGAGAGCACTGTGTCAGACTGAAAATAAAACAACATTTCCTGCATGACATATAGGAGCTAATAAGCATGAGAAAAGTTTAGATTTTTTTAATAGAAGTAACTTACAAATCTATATATCTGATACCAGTTTTTTTGTAAGAAAAAGATTTTCGCTGGATAACCCCTTTAATAAAGTTGTCACTAGATTGTTAACAAAATGGCCAAGTTGCAAAGGAATCAAAAGCAAATCACAGTCACACACAGCTTGCATTGAGGTATATGATAGCAAGGTCACATACAATTTAGCTGTGCCCAAAAATTCATCAACACCATGCAACACCATTCACTAACATTAGGTGTGATGTCACATGATATTGTGGGGTGACCAAAGTCATCAGGTAGTCCTAGCCTAAAAAAAAAGTATAATGATAATTTGCAGTTTGCTTGATGGGGGATTGAATGTGTTTTTAGAACCTGCAATTTCTGAGCAGAGCCATAAAAGTCTCAGTGTAGCCCTAGTCTTTTTTGATACTTCAAGTGGACTGTAACATCAACTAAATATACCCGTTTATAGACAGTATCAGAACATTAATTGATTGAAAGGGTCTCTACACTACAGTGTAATATTGTCCCGACACATGGTGTGACAGACAAAATGAAAAAGACATGTCTATCACATTCAGTAGGGACTGAAGAAAGGGGTTACAGGGGGGAAAAAAAAGAATCCTTTTTAACCCTTGTTGATCCAGAAAAGGCAAAACACCCTTAGGGTATGTTCACATAACATTTTGTGAGGCGAAAATGCAGCTGTATTTTGTTTATTACAGCTGTAAATAATATTCACGATCATTATTTACAGCTCTAATTATCAAAATTCAGCTGATTTTTCACCTAAAAAAACATTGTGCAAACATACTTATAATGTATGGTCTAATTTATCCAAAAACTTAAAAAGAAACAATACTGTCCTATATATTTTTAATTTTTAAATACCTAATATCATCAGCATTATAGGAGGTCCCCAGGGTCAGAGACTATCCAATGCATGCAGAATACCATTGACAAAGGTTGTTAAAGCCATGGGGATGGGGTCGGGGTCCTACTGTGAAGGCACCAACTCTGTCTGAAGAACTACAATTCCCAGCTGGCCCTACTACATCTGCCATCTCTCACGTGGTTGTGGGAGATATTCCCAGTCCAAACCTTAAAGTGGAACTCCGGATAAGAAAAACTTGTTTTGTATTAAAAGTACATTAAAAGTTATATAGATGTGTCTATACAATGTATTACCATATCTGTATGGTTCTGCCACACTGGTAGCTGATAGAAATCCAGGAAGTGAAAAAAAATGCCCCCTGTGCAAATCCACATTGTCTCCTGCTCCTGCTGCTATTCCCCCTTAGGAGACAAATCTTCCATGCTCTTGTCTCACATTGTGTGTGTTTGCCGAGATCAGGCTGAGGATGCAGACAGGGGGCAGGGCGTGATGTCACAGGAGGCTGGGCTGGATCCCCCAATCCCCTGAGTGATCCAACATATCTGAATGGCCAGAAGCAGGTGTTGTACTGATTTCTCTAATTGTGCAGAAGTGTGCAGTGAAATTAGGGCTGTGTTCACACATGTTGGAGTGTCATTGCATTACTGCAGTGTATTGACAAAAATGATGCAGTAACACAAGTAAATAATGCTTAACGGCAGAGAGGATCAGAGCCTTATTGTGGGGCTCAACTTCATAGATAACAGATGCGTGCTGTGTGGTGTTACAGGTAGAGAATACAGCGTGCTGTGTGGTGTTACAGGTAGAGAATACAGCGTGCTGTGTGGTGTTACAGGTTGAGAACACAGTGTGCTGTGTGGTGTTACAGGTAGAGAATACAGCGTGCTGTGTGGTGTTACAGGTAGAGAATACAGCGTGCTGTGTGGTGTTACAGGTAGAGAATACAGTGTTATGTGTGGCAGGGGAGTTGCTAGGGTCCTAAAACATCCGGGGCATGGGCCCTCGAGTTGACTTCTGCACTGACGTTACACACACACACGCACTATATATATGTGTGTGTGTGTGTGTGTGTGTGTATACATATCTTTTTTTAAAAACAGATGGTCATATAGGCTAGCATTTGAAATAGTGACGTTGTCGTCTTCTCTGATCTGAGTCGCTCACTTTTCTCTTTCTTTTCTATTCGGCCCAAGCCATAACCCGTCTCTTCAGAATCTGCCAGGAAAAACATTTTAGGCTCCTTGCTCCAGCACACACAGTAATTAGGTCTCCTCTGTGCCCTATCTGTGCTTCCATATAGTATAGGCCTTCTCTATACCCCACATAGTAGTAGACCCCCCCATCCCTCTGTGTCTGCCTAAATTATAGGCCTTAACTGTGCCTCCATATAGTATAGGTCCCCATGCAGCAGTCCTCGTGTAGTATATGGCCCCCTGTGCAACACACCCTATACAGTATATGCCCCCCCTTGTGAATCATACCCCATATATTATATGCCCCCCTCTGCTGTGCAGGATCTCCATATGGAATATCCCCCCTGCTGTGCAGCATCCCCATATAGAATATCCCCCTGCTCTGCACCCAAATATAGTAATAATGCTCCCTGCTCTGCTATCCCACATTGTAAAATGCCTTACTGTGCCCCCATATAGTAATATTACCCCCTGTGGCCTCCATATAGTAATAATGTCCCCTGATGTGCCCCCATACAGTAATTATGTCCCCTGCTGTGCACTCAAATATAGTAATAATGCCCACTGCTGTGCCCCCATATAGTAATAATGTCCCCATGCTGTGCCCCCATATAGTAATAATGTCCCCATGCTGTGCCCCCTATATAGTAATAATGTCTCCTGCTGTGCCCTCCGTATACTAATAATGCCTCCTGCTGTGTCCTCAATATAGTAATAATGCCCCCTGCTGTGCCCCCATATAGTAATAATGTCCCCATGCTGTGCCCCATATAGTAATAATGTCTCCTGCTGTGCCCTCCATATACTAATAATGCCTCCTGCTGTGTCCTCAATATAGTAATAGTCTCCCCCTGCTGTGCCCCTATATAGTAGTAATGCTCCTGCTGTGCACCCAAATATAGTAATGTCCCCTGCTGTGCCCCATATTGTTAAATGCCCTTACTGTGTCCCCATGTAGTAATAATGCCCCTTGCTGTGTCCCCCATAGTAAAAATTCTCCCACTGCTGTGCCCCTATATAGTAAAAATGCGCCTACTGTATCCACCATAGTAATAATGCGCCTGCTGTACCCACCATAGCAATAAAGTTCCCCCCTCTGCCTGCAATAAACCTGCCCCACACACTACCCCACCTACGCACACTACCCCACCTGACCCCCCTACACACACTCTCCCACCTGACCCCCCCTACGCACACTATCCCACCTGACCCCTCCTACGCACACTATCCCACCTGACCCCCCCTACCCACACTATCCCCGCCTGCCCCCCCCCCTACACACACTATCACACCTGACCTCCCCCCCCCCCCCCGTACACAAACACACTTACCCACCATCCCTTCTCACACATACACACTACCCCACCTGGCCGCCATCCTTACATACACACAGGGGCTGGCTGGCAGGCAAGTTTTAGCCTGGGGGGCAAGCACACAGCACTGACCCATGAGTCAAGGCCAGTCACTAGGGTACATTTGCCCCCCGAACACTATACGGGGGGCAAATGATACTAAAATACCATGACCACATATCACCACCACATAATGACTAACACCACTATACTGTATATAATACACTATATACAGACCATTTATACCCCCCTACAGCCAGCATATTATAGCACAGATACTGTACATCCAGTGAATCACAAGTGACCTGTTCTCTGATTGGCGTCTTCCTCTTCTGTTGTCTTCCCCACTTGGCCCAGGCTGTCATGATGACTTCTTCTGGTCCCAAGCCATCTCCACAGAATCTGTCGGACAGAATCTGTCAGAATCTTAGGCTCTGCACTTTTATAATACCTCCTACCCACCTCTATACAAGCGACTAGTTACTCCCTCCCCATATAGTAGCCAATTCCCCCATAGTGCCCCATATAGTAGCCAATCCCCCCATAGTGCCCCATATAGTAGCCAATCCCCCCATAGTACCCCATATAGTAGCCAATCCCCCCAATAGTGCCCTATATAGTAGCCAAACCCCCCATAGTGCCCCATATAGTAGCCAATACCCCCATAGTGCCCTATATAGTAGCCAATACCCCCATAGTGCCCTATATAGTAGCCAATACCCCCATAGTGCCCTATATAGTAGCCAATACACCATATAGTAGACAATCCTCCCATAGTGTCCCATATAGTAGCCAATACCCCCAATAGTGCCCTATATAGTAGCCAATACCCCCAATAGTGCCCTATATAGTAGCCAATCCCCCCATAGTGCCCCATATAGTAGCCAATCCCCCCAATAGGGCCCCATATAGTAGCCAATCCCTCCAATAATGCCCCATATAGTAGCCAATCCCCCAATAGTGCCCTATATAGTAGCCAATACCCCCATAGTGCCCTATATAGTAGCCAATACCCCATATAGTAGCCAATCCTCCCATAGTGTCCCATATAGTAGCCAATTCCCCCATAATGCCCCATATAGCATCCAATCCAGCCCCCTCCCCTAGCCCCTGTCCTACTAGTGACATTAGCCTGGCCCCCGCACTTCCCCACCAGAAAAAAAAAAAAAAACTCACCTGTCACCCCTTCCCAGCAGTTCCTTTCCCAGCAGCGCGCGGGCTCCTATGATCTTCCGGTGCAGGCTGCATAGTACAGAGACGCTGCTCACATCGCATGCCCCTGCAGCCTCTATAATTCATTATAGAGGCTGCCTAACACAACCGGCGCAGGCAGCGCCTCTGTACCATGCTGCCTGTGCCGGAAGATCACCGGAGACCACGTGCTGCCAGGAGAGGAACTGCAGCTGTAGCGCTGCTTGCTCCCAAAGTGTCTGGCAGCGGGCGGCCTCCTTTTGACTGCGCGGTGGCGGCTGTCAAAATATTCACCAGCTGGGTGCCGTAAATCGAGCGGGGAGAGAGGCGCCGCAGGAGCGTGGAGACGCTGCAGCAGTCCCTCCAATGGATGACGTCACTGAGCAGCCTGTCCCCAGCGTGTGGTGCGTCTGTGGGGTCCGGCCTCTGGGCGGGGGGAGTGAGGGGATAGAGAGAGCTGCCGGGCGCCCGTGCAACGTCCCTGACCCTGTAGCATAACGTTGGTAGGCAAAAGATTCGGGGCAGTGAATTTCCTATCCGGGGCACTGGCCCCGAATCTTAATGCCTAGCAACACCACTGCTGTGTGGTGTTACAGGTAAAGAATACAGTGTTCTGTGTGGTGTTACAGGTAGAGAATACAGCGTTCTGTGTGGTGTTACAGGTAGAGAATACAGCGCGCTGTGTGGTGTTACAGGTAGAGAATACAGCGCGCTGTGTGGTGTTACAGGTAGAGAATACAGCGCGCTGTGTGGTGTTACAGGTAGAGAATACAGCGCGCTGTGTGGTGTTACAGGTAGAGAATACAGTGTGCTGTGTGGTGTTACAGGCAGAGAATACAGTGTGCTGTGTGGTGTTACAGGCAGAGAATACAGTGTGCTGTGTGGTGTTACAGGCAGAGAATACAGTGTGCTGTGTGGTGTTACAGGTAGAGAATACAGCGTGCTGTGTGGTGTTACAGGTAGAGAATACAGCGTGCTGTGTGGTGTTACAGGTAGAGAATACAGCGTGCTGTGTGGTGTTACAGGCAGAGAATACAGTGTGCTGTGTGGTGTTACAGGTAGAGAATACAGCGTGCTGTGTGGTGTTACAGGTAGAGAATACAGTGTGCTGTGTGGTGTTACAGGTAGAGAATACAGTGCTGTGTGGTGTTACAGGTAGAGAATACAGTGCTGTGTGGTGTTACAGGCAGAGAATACAGCGTGCTGTGTGGTGTTACAGATAGAGAATACAGTGTGCTGTGTGGTGTTACAGGTAGAGAATACAGTGTTCTGTGTGCTGTTACAGGTAGAGAATACAGAAGGCTGTGTGGTGTTACAGCAGTGGCGGATTATAATGTGGGCGGTTTGGGCGGCCGCCCGGGGCCCGAGGCTCCGGGGGGGCCCGTGCCACGCCACTCTCTTGTGACTGCAAGCATTGTTTTCCTTGAGGTCACAAGAGTCCGGCTGTCCCCGGCTGATGTGCGGCTGCCTGGGGTGTCCCGTCCTATCCCCAGCAGCGCGCGCATCAGAGAGCTCCCCGTGCGCCTGTGGCTGTGACTTCCGGCGCATGGGGAGCTCTCTGATGCGCGCGCTGCCGGGGATAGGAAGGGACACCCCCGACAGCCGCGAATCAGCCGGGGACAGACTAGGAGGCAAGAGGCTCAACGGGGGAACGGATGGCAGGTGAGTTGTGTTGTGTTTTTTTGTGTGTTTTATCTGCTGTGCACAGGGGGGGGGGCCATCTATAAGGGGGGGAAGGGGGGACCATCTATAAGGGGGGAAGAGGGGGACCATCTATGAAGGGAGCCAGCTATGAGGGGGGAAGAGAGGGACCATCTATGGGGGGGGGGGAAGAGGGGGCCAGCTGACATCCTCTGTGCTGCTGTGACCTCCCCTATAGATCATCACCCTCCTCTCCTGAGATCCTCTGTGCTGCTGGGACCCTGCAACTTCCCCTATAAGATCAGCACCCTCCTCTCCTGATATCCTCTGTGCTGCTGTGACCCTGTGACCTCTCCTATAGATCAGCACCCTCCTCTCCTGACATCCTCTATGCTGCTGTGACCTCCCCTATAGATCAGCACCTCCTCTCCTGACATCCTCTGTGCTGCTGTGACCTCCCCTATAAGATCAGCACCCTCCTCTCCTGACATCCTCTGTGCTGCTGTGACCCTGTGACCTCCCCTATAAGATCAGCCCCCTCCTCTCCTGACAACCTCTGTGCAGCTGTGACCTTGAGGGGGGGGGGGGGGGGGGGACAGCAGGAAACCAGGTGGCAATGTGTTTATTGGGGGCAACAGTGGGTGAACAAATGGCAATATGTTTATTGGGGGCAGCGGAGGTGGGGTGGACAATGCTTACTGGGGGTAGCAGCAAGGGTCCAAACATTATGTTTATTGGGGCCAGCAGGGAGGGGAGGCAGGCAGTGTTTATTATTGGGGACAGCATGGGGGGTTGGGGGGGCAGTAGCGGATTATAATGTGGGTGGTTTGGGCGGATTGACCGGGGTGGGGGGCCAGGTTGGGTGGACAGCCCGGGGCCCAGGGTACATTTAATCCGCCACTGTGTTGCAGGTAGAGAATACAGGGTGCTGTGTGTGGTGTTACAGGTAGAGAATACAGGGTGCTGTGTGTAGTGTTACAGGTAGAGAATACAGGGTGCTGTGTGGTGTTACAGGTAGAGAATACAGGGTGCTGTGTGTGGTGTTACAGGTAGAGAATACAGGGTGCTGTGTGTGGTGTTACAGGTAGAGAATACAGGGTGCTGTGTGTGGTGTTACAGGTAGAGAATACAGCATGCTGTGTGGTGTTACAGGTAGAGAATACAGCGTGCTGTGTGGTGTCTGGGTCTGGTCCTGTGGCATGGGGGTTACAGGGCCGTTCCATGGCCTCCCTTTCCTGACTGTGCACACCTGCGGGGGTGGTGGTCGCTGACTGGCACAGTGTGGACTTAGTGTAGGGACCCATGTGTATCAGATACCTGCACGCAGTACATGGGGCAGTGTGGCTTGATCAATTCACATACAGAATTCTGATGTTTTTATGCAGCCGAGAGGTACTAGTATCAGCCATAGGTGTGAGGTGCAGCACTCTTTTTCTTCCCTGAACCGTATTTTGTTTCTCTCTTTTCTCCATGTTTTGCACTCCTCCTGGTGAGACCCACATGACTGCAATTAGCAGGAGACACCTGAGTGCTCATGGTTTTAATCCCTCCTGTCTGTCCCATTCTATCTTTGATAGCTATGGTGAGTGCAATACCTTATCCAGACTTGTGCTGTTTGGGGGCAGCTTCCTCCGCCGGTGGTGCTGGCTGGGTTTTGCTGTGGCATTTTTGGGTCTGGTCCTGTGGCATGGGGGTTACAGGGCCGTTTCATGGCCTCCCTTCCCTGACTGTGCACACCTGCGGGGGTGGTGGTCGCTGACTGGCACAGTGTGGACTTAGTGTAGGGACCCATGTGTATCAGATACCTGCACGCGGTACATGGGGCAGTGTGGCTTGATCAATTCACATACAGAATTCTGATGTTTTTTATGCAGCCGAGAGGTACTAGTATCAGCCATAGGTGTGAGGTGCAGCACTCTTTTTCTTCCCTGAACCGTATTTTGTTTCTCTTTTCTCCGTGTTTTGCACTCCTCCTGGTGAGACCCACATGACAGCAATTAGTAGGAGACACCTGAGTGCTCATGGTTTTAATCCCTCCTGTCTGTCCCATTCTATCTTTAATAGCTATGGCGAGTGCAATACCTTATCCAGACTTGTGCTGTTTGGGGGCAGCTTCCTCCGCCGGTGGTGCTGGCTGGAGTTTGGTGTGGCATTTTTGGGTCTGGTCCTGTGGCATGGGGGTTACAGGGCCGTTCCATGGCCTCCCATGGGACCACAATGACTACATGATGACATAAATTACTTCAAATAATTCAGTAACACAATGAAACTGCAATGTGTGAACACAGCCTAAATGTTCTGCAACAGATTTGGTCAGGGAATAGGCAGGGTGGGGGACTGTGATGAACAGCTGAGGGAAAGCAATGCATTCTGGAACCTGTAGTACTGTGTACAACTGATAAACCAGGAAGTACAGAAACACAAAACCGAACAAAATCCCCCAAAACAAATGGATTTTTGGTAGTTTCAAAAATGGAATATATAGGTAAGTAATGCTATATGCTTCTGCAGAAGTTTCATTTTTTTTTAACCTCTACCTGGAGTTCCCCTTTAAATAGGTTGAAACCTATAGACCTGCTAGATGCAAATGGAGAGTCACTTTAGTATACTGCGGCAAGTTATATATCAGTATACCGTTATTTTATCGCATTACAGCGATTTCAATAACTGCTCTGTAAGACATTAGCTGCTCTGCAGTGTCGCTCCCAGATAATTGAACAGGTTACTGCCAAGTACCCACACAGATTATAGGTGATCACTGGGTATCCACAGTGTGATCAGGAGATTGTGGGAATAGCTTCAATTAAAAAGAGATTTTCGGAGGAAGAACCCCCACCTACTAGAACCTTTTATATTACACCGCTTCCGGTAAAACCTACAAAGCTTCATTGAAGTGATTTACCGCTTCTGCTAAAACCAGTTTATCTGGTAGATCATTCACAGCTGGGTATAGCTCATGTAGTATTGTACCTTTTTCATAATAAGAGATTGAAACAGGTTTTTTTTTTTCTTTAACTTTGAGATAGCTCTTTTGCCTTTTTGCCTTTTAGGTGTAATGCTTTTCATAGTGTATGAATACGTCTGTACAAACTTCTCACCTCTTCTGGCAGGGAAATGTTATTGCACCTGCCCCGAACCCAAAGACCCATGGAAGGGCTCATCAGCCAATAAGGGGGAGATTTATCAAACATGGTGTAAAGTGAAACTGGCTCAGTTGCCCCTAGCAACCAATCAGATTCCACCTTTCATTTTCCAAAGAGTCTGTGAGGAATGATAGGTGGAATCTGATTGGTTGCTAGGGGCGACTGAGCCAGGTTCACTTTACACCATGTTCAGGCCCGGATTGGTAATCTGGCGGGCCGGGCAAATGCCCGCTGGGCCGCCAGATTACCAGTCAGTGGGGCCGCTGGTCCTGCTGTAAACTTGCATCGGCCCTCTGCAGTGGCTGAGAGAACAGTGTGGCCGGCCGCCGCGCTGTTCTCTCAGCCTCTGCCAGTGTGACTGGGCCGGAATATTCCTCCCCTGCTCCCCCCTCCCCTCTGCCTACTTCCCTATACCTCAGCATAACGGAGGTGCCGCATAGGCCGTCTGCTTCAACTTCCTCTCTCACATCTGACGTCATTTCCTGCAGGGGATCAGCTTCCTGGAGGAGAGAGGAGAAGAAGTTGCCCCACGCTGCAGCACTGAGAGGCTGCTGACTGAGGTGTCAGTCAGAGGGGGGCCCGGGCCTGTCATCTGCCCCCTGCTGGGCTGTGTGAGGAAGCAACCAAGTCTCCCTCCCCCTCACAGTGATTTCATCATCTCCTTCCTGCTCTGCAGTCGGAGGGGCAGGGGAGAACCATGCTGGCTGTGAGGGAGGAGGACCTGCCAGGACCAGAGAACTGAGGAGCTTAGTGATGAGAAGTAAGTGAGTGTATGTGTATGTGTGTTACTATATGGAGTGTGTTCAAGTGTGTAATGTACACAGTATATGTGTGTTCAGTATATAGTGTATGCATGCCTCTAGTATGTTTATGATGTATGTATATGTGTGTACAGTATATAGTGTATGCATGCCTCTAGTATGCTTATGATGTATGTATATGTGTGTACAGTATATAGTGTATACATGCCTCTGTAGTATGTTTATGATGTATCAATATATGTATAGTGTGTTTGTGTATTTGTATGTACAGTTTATAGTGTATACATGCTTCTGTAGTATGCTTATGATATATTGTATGCATGTATGTGCAGTAGGCATATGTGTATATAATTTTATGTTTGTACAGAATGTTCTCATATGATATGCATGTGTATAATAAAATTGTGCCTTCTTATTCTGACATATTGCACATACAGTATTACATATTTTTTGTATATGCAATATGGCAGAATATGAAAACACATTTTTGTATGAAGGAGATGCTGTCCTAGTTTATAGTCTCCATTGTGTGACAGGGATGCCATGGGTTGGTTGTAGTGTGCCCATCCCAGGGTATCGGCAGTACACAGCGCTACAGAAAGTGTATGCTGCCAGTGTTAGACACTTGCGCTGACATGTGACCATACCTGAACTGTAGCGTCAGCACAATCTGTTTAATGCCGGCTACATGTGTACGTACGTATGTATATATATATATGTATGTATGCACAGTGTGTGCTGGGTGTTTACACCACTGGAATAATCTGTAATAATCTGTAGTTAAAGGGGTAGTGCGGCGGTAAACAATTATTCACAGAATAACACACATTACAAAGTTATACAACTTTGTAATGTATGTTATGTCTGTGAATGGCCCCCTTCCCCGTGTCCCACCACCCCCACCTGTGTACCCGGAAGTGTGGTGCGCTATACATACCTGTCACGTGCCGACTCGTCTCCGATCTTCAGTCATCAGATGCTCAGCCGCGATTGGCTGAGCATAGTTATGCTCAGCCAATCGCGGCTGAGCATCTGGTGACACTGAAGAGGGTGGCCGGCACTCAGGACGGTCGGAGGGATTCGGCCCGGCCGTCCGAAGACGACATCGCTGACTGAAGATCGGAGACGAGTCGGCACGTGACAGGTATGTATAGCGCACCACACTTCCGGGTACACGGGTGGTGGTGGTGGGACACGGGAAAATGGGCCATTCACAGACATAACATACATTACAAAGTTGTATAACTTTGTAATGTGTGTTATTCTGTGAATAATTGTTTACCGCCGCACTACCCCTTTAAATGTGACTGTAAATATATGTAGGATTCCATAGACAAAAGTCCAGCACTTTCTTCCTATGTAATTATATTCACATCTTTATTGTAACTCCCTGATACAAGACGCCATCACCATCACATGATGCAGTTGTTGGTAACAAGGGTGTCTTACATTATGGATCTGTTATGAAGCTGTGAATTCTAATACACCAGAACGAGGTGCTGGACTTTTGTCTGTCAGGCTATGTTCACACACACTTTTTTGAGCCATAAGCCGCATTCACACGTTCCGTGTTCTGCACGGAACATGAATGTGGAATGCCTGTAACAGACTCTCCCCCGCCCGGACAGCATCTGTGATAAGATGCTGGGAGCGGGGGAACTGTACAGATATGCGCCGCACTGTAATGACAAAGCCGCACGGCTGCTTCATTACAGCATATCTGTACAGTTCCCCCGCTCCCAGCATCTTATCACAGATGCTGTCCGGGCGGGGGAGAGTCCGTTACAGGCATTTCACGTCCGTGTTCTGTGCAGAACACGGAACGTGTGAATGCGACCATACAGTAGCTGCTCATAAAGTCCTAAAAGGTCCATAACAGTTTATTATGTTCAATTAAACTTGATATTAAAATGGCTGTTTGCGCACACATGTAGTGACTTTATGGTCATAATCATCACTACAGAATTTAAAAGGATAATCCAGAATTAGAAAAACATGGTTGTTTTCTTCCAAAAACAGCGCCACCCTGTCCTCAGGTTGTGTGTGTTATTGTATTAGAACTCAGCTCCATTCACTTCCCTGGAAATAAGCTGCCTCTTTGCAAAGTGACACTAGTTGAGGGGCTATGCAGCTTTTAATATATCATCCGGTCATCAGTATTGTTCAATGGATAGTAGTCTGCAGCTACTACAGTATAGCCAGGGCCTGTGTGGGCCGCCATATCCATACACTTCATATATTGGTGACCTGGAGTGTATTTTTAATAGTGTCACCTTCATCTTCATGTTAAATTTATTATTTTATTGGGTATTAACAAACACAAATTTTTAATAATAGGGTCACGTCCAAGGTGTGAGTGGGGCATTGGCCCTTTTGTTAGGGAGGCCCCAGACACTTTGGCAAAGGTTACTTTGTGAAGCGATACACTTGGGTATGATGCTGGAACAAGGATCCTAAAATGTTTGTCTGGTAGATCCTACAGAGGGGAGTCACGGCCGGAGAAGTCTTCATGATAGGCGAGCAAGAAAAAGAGAACAACTTTAGCAAAAACGTCACTTGCAATTCATGCAGAGAAGACGCCTCCTGTAAGTCACTGGATGTAATTGCACTATAAGCACTCCTTTTATAATCATCCTTTTTATTACCAGCTGAAGTGTCACAGTGACAGCCGCAGCACCGCCATGTATGTAAATCAGTCAGAGCAGGAAGGCTCCTCCTCTGTGACACTTCAGCTGGTAAAGAAAAAGGATGATTATTAAAGTTTACACTGGACTAAAAGTCCTGTCACTGATACTGTATCTCCCCCGCACCTTTCTACAGCTCTGTACCTGGTATGGACCTCACAGATTCCCGTACATACCTAATCTATTGCGGATTTGGTGCTGCTGAAATACATAAATATGCACAAAAGATTTTTTCTTTTTTATGTGTTGATGGTAGGGTTCAATATTTAAGGAAGTAGTGAGTAGAATTCGCTACAGCATGTATAGTACAATGCTATCTCTAATTTATAAGGAAGGATATAGTATGTGGGCTGCTGAGGTTTGAGTTCCAGGGCTGATTTTAAGTCCCAGTCCGGCCCTGACCATGTTTGATAAATCTCCCCCATAGAGTTTATGTCTGTCTGTCTGAGGGCAGAATGAGTAGAGGAGGCCTGGGCAGTGGCTGCTGGCATAACTGGCTATTCTAGGTTCCCTGGTCATCCTCTGTCCTCTGCACTGAATCTTGACACCATTCAGCACTAGGACAGAGTGTGTGTTGACATGCTCATTGTCCTCAGTCTGAATGGCATCAGGATTCTATGTATAGTGGGATTTATGAAAATAATTAAAATTCATATTAAGGCTGCGTTCACACTATGTATATTTCAGTCAGTATTGCAAACAAAACCAGGAGTGGATTAAAAACACAGAAAGGATCTGTTCACACAATGGTGAAATTGAGTGGATGGCCGCCATATAACAGTAAATAACAGCCATTATTTCAATATAACAGCCGTTGTTCTACAATAACAGCAAATATTTGCCATTAAATTGCAGCCATCCACTCAATTTCAACATTGTGTGAACAGATCCTTTCTGTGTTTTTAATCCACTCCTGGTTTTGGTTGCAATACTGACTGAAGTATACTGACTGAAATATACGTAGTGTGAACGCAGCCCCAAAATCAATTATCGCATGTCTTTTATCATGTATCACTTAACGTCTTTAGGTCATGTTCAAACGGGCTTACAATAGCGGCCATTGTTGTGGCACCGCCATGTCAAACAACATTCGGGTGTGCCCGAACTCCAATTTACCATTGACCACAGTGTAGGTCTGGAAACCCTACTTTACTCTGTGAGCACAGGCTATTTTCTACAGACGCTCTTCATCCAAATGCGGCCATAGAAAATAGACATGTCAATTATTTTGTACGGCTGCAGTGTATACAATGTGTATACACTACGTCCATTGTCCCATTCACTGCAATTGACCTGAGTACTGTTAAACAACGTCCGTTGTTACAAACTGCGGCAAAGGCCGTTGTTTAACGCCCAAAACAGTGTGTGAACCTGGCCTAACTTAGCAAGGCCATCTGTCCAGATTTAGCAGTAAGGCACTCTGAGGGAGATTTATCAAACAAGGTGTAAAGTGAAACTGGCTCAGTTGCCCCTAGCAACCAATCAGATTCCACTTTTCATTCTTTCCAGACTCTTTGGAAACTTAAAGGTGGAATCTAACTGGTTGCTAGGGGCAACTGAGCCAGTTTCACTTTGCACCATGTTTGATAAATCTCCCCCTCTGTGTTAGGCATTTCTGTGTAATAAAGCTAAGAATACAATATGAATAAAACAGTTAAAAAAAAATCTAAATATAAAATGTGCAAAAAAATTGATAGAAAACACTATTTTAACAATGGTCATAGAACCTTAGTAAAAAAAAAAAAATAGCTTTCTAACCAGCAATAAAAAATATCCAGGTTATTAGGACGGGTTGCAACCTGAGGATTTTCCAGACTCTTTCTCCATAGCCAAGCTGTATGAGCATGCATTGCTTTATAATGCATTGATTTATAAAAATCAATGAATAATGAAGCCCCTCCCCCAACACAAGAAAGAGAACGTACAGAATAAGTCACTCCAAAGGAAAGACATGACCTTCATTAATTTTTTTTTAGCATAATA
The DNA here is from genome assembly GCF_027789765.1 of Dendropsophus ebraccatus. Classification (NCBI taxonomy): domain Eukaryota; kingdom Metazoa; phylum Chordata; class Amphibia; order Anura; family Hylidae; genus Dendropsophus; species Dendropsophus ebraccatus. The sequence continues at coordinate 47,787,672 of NC_091458.1, forward strand.
GGAGCACTTAACCCTTTAGCTGGAGATTTGAAAGAAGGATTTTGTATAATAAGGAGATTCGCTGTGACTGCTCTGCTCTCTGAAACAACTGGTCTGTAACTCAATATGCGCATGTTGATTATCGATAAGAAATGCAGGAACACTTCTCTGATCTGCGCTCTGTCACTGCAAAGTCACAGTCTTTCAATGCAGCATGCTGAAAAAAAAAAAGACAGTGGCAGATAGGAGTGACCACCACACAAAAAGAAAGTTTTTTTGTTACTTAAAAGTCTGTTTAATTGAAAGACTTTCTTTGCTGTTTTATTGCTGTTGCCTTGTATATGCAATATAAATATATCCATTACAAATTCATCAGCAACGTTTCAATAGCCTCTAGCGGCCATTGCCGCGAGAGGTGGTTGAAACGTCCCTGCTGAATTTGGAATTAAATAAACCCACGATTTGAGTTTTCTCACTACTTGTGAGTGCTGCTGGTTTATCTTTATTATTAGTGGATTAATATATTAGTGGATTATTGATCGCCGATCGCACCTGCTGGCAGTGTCAGACTGGCCCACCCCAGCCTTAGAACCTGCACTTTACACAGAGAGATTTATCGGACAGATTTTTGAAGCTAAAGCCAGGAACAGACTATAAACAGAGAACAGGCCATAAAGGAAAGACTGAGATTTCTCCTCTTTTCAAATCCAATCCTGACTTCAGTTTAAAAAAATCTGTCAGATAAATCTCTGTGTAAAGGCACCCTTACCCTGACTGACATGTCTTGCTAGGAGTACTGCTCCCATTCGGACATAGATAGCTAGATAGACACAAAAACCAAGATTCAGTATTAATTAGCATTCACTGCCAGTAAGTTTGTGCTTTGTTGGCAGGTTTATCTAACTGTTAGTACCCAGTTCACAACATAGAAAAAAGTTGAAATATTTTTTTTCAGCCCCAAGTTACACCACAGCTGTTTTAACATTTTCGACAGTATATGTGATAATTTACGAATAAATAACGTGATAATGATAAAAAAAAGGGAAGTGTGAAAAATGTGTATGTATTAGTTTATAGAATCACAACAGAAAAGCACATACTTTATGCTGCTTAAAGATCCTCTGTCAGGCAGCATTCAGCTCCACGCTTGTCTAGGAGTAGGTAGGGGAGGGGTGGGAGACTAGCAGGAGAAGCACATGGGAAAATGAATTAAATCATTAGTTAAAGGAGAAAGGCGTTTGTTCCTGGACAGGACCTCTCACCTTGGCTCCCGTCATTGCTTATTATAGATGCCCACACCGCCAATTAGCAGCACTTCCCATCCGCCTGGCAGGTGACAGGAGGAGGAGCAGGGGAGGGTCATTGGCAAAATATAAGAGTAATTAACTTTTGTTGGTGGGGGGTGGGAAGAATCCAAGTATAGCATTGAACCTGTCACCAGAGGAATCGATTTTCAGCTAGAAGAAATCCCGGTCATACAATACATGCATTCTTCTATGATACATGTGAGTGATACAAAATGGGTTTATTAGATTTCAACATCTAAGATATAAAAGAAAGCAAAGTAGCGCACTGAACTCCACATTCAAACCCCTGATCAGAGGGCTGAAAGGGAGCATTCACTATTATAGAAGGTGTCATAGAGCTGGTTGACAGAATGTGATGTTTAAAGCGAATGTACCAGCAGTACATTCACTTTAAAGGGGTAGTACGGCGCTAAACATTTATTCACAAAATAACACACCTTACAAAGTTATTACAAATTTTGTAATGTGTGTTATGTATGTGAATGGCCCCCTTCCCCGCGTTCCCCCCCCCCACCCCGGAAGAGTGGTACATGATACTCACCGCATTTGTGTCGACCCCCGGCCGCCATCTTGGGACAATGATGACATCTTCAGGAGGCTGGCCGAACCGCTCCAGCCGTCCCACATGCCTGCCCCCCTTTGCCGCATCATAGCATAACTGTGCTGAGCCAATCGCGGCTGAGCAGCTGATGACCCAGCAAAGGGGGCCGGCATGAGGGACGGCTGGAGCGGTTCGGCCGGCCTCCCAAAGATGTCGACATTGTCCCAAGATGGCGGCCAGGGGTCGACAAGAATGTGGTGAGTATAATGCACCACACTTCCGGGGGTGGGGGGGGGGAACACGGGGAAGGGGGACATTCACATACATAACACACATTACAAAGTTGTATAAATGTTTAGCGCCGCACTATCCCTTTAAGGTTCCCACATGCATAGAACAGCGCCATCGCAGGGATGCCACAGTTAAAAAAAAAAAAGGAGCAGTGCATCGGCTTCCCAGTTCTCATGTATGGTGCTGTTCTATTCCCGTGCACCGGCTGGGGCTGAAGCACTGGAGTTAAGTCGGCCTGTCGCCAGTGGGAGAAAACCTCCGCCCTTCTATGATGTGACTCCATTAGAATTAATGAAGCCGCATCACAGAGGGACGGGGGTTACCTCCCAATGGGCATTGACCGGCCCGCCTCTAGTGCTTCAGCCCCAGCCGGGCTGTGGTTCAAAAAAAGGAACGTGGCATCGACTTCCCTGTACTGGTGCCATTCTTTCCTTGTGGGAATGTACTGCTGGTGCAGTCGCTCTAACAAACAATATACCATCTTTAATTAAGTCAAATCGGGAGTAAACAGTGAACACTAAAATACATGACTTGGCAACTTACAGACTGAGGTGGAAAAAATATGCCCTCGAAATTTTCAGATGATGTATTCCATAGTTATCAAATAGTTTAGACTTTTTGAAGCTACTTAAAAAAAGAACTTTTTGCCTGTATAATCCATACCCACCACTAGTATTCCTGTAGTGTCATCTGTTTCATTCCAGCTCAGTTGCATCCATTCATTTCATTATTGCTTCTGGGTCACGTGACCACCACCAGAATAATACATGGCTGAATGTGTTACAGGAAGTGACCTGCCCTGGGTAGCTGACTTCCTGTGAACTACGGTTGACATTATCATCTATTAGATCTCCCCTGGCAGCTCCTAGACCCCTCTCTTCCCAACCCAGCTCTATCTGTTGCTGTTGATGTAGGTCCCCATACACCTGCAATGTACTTGTCCAATATGAAAGTACTATCAGAAGTAACCTGTACATTTGTGTAGTGGATATGGGCCAAATAATGTATCTGGAACTCATAGCTTTTAGATATTATCTCAGTTAATTCCCAATATAATAACTGTGAACTTTTTGCTATGTATAGAATCTCACATTCAGTATCCTGCATATACAGTTTATCAGAGTTTGTCATTTTCAGGAGACATCTTGCCAAAACCTTACAAACACTTTCATATTTTGTGTGAATTTTCTGAAATACAGAAATCTGCAAATAAATAGTAAAAAAAAAAAATGGTATCAGTGGTATATATTATATAGTTATATTAACCCTTTCATGACCCAGCTCAAAATGGCGTAAATGACCACACCGATTTTCACTCTTTCATTTTTGTTTTTTCCTCCTCGCCTTCTAAGAGCTAGTGCACTTTTACTTCTCCATGTACAGGGCCTTTCAGACAGAGTCATACTCTATGAGAAGATCTACGAAAGCGATCAGGACCTCCTCACTCACACTGCGGGGGTCCCAACCACTGATGTAAACAAGTCCCTAACTACAACTTTGTAATACCAGGAGAATTAATCACAGTGAGCTCATTAGCAACTTTACCTCAGATTAACATTCCCAGCAGTACAAAGAAGCTACAAAGTTGCAGATAAAGCCCGCCAGGAACTTGTTTACATAATCCATCTCAGAAGGGAGGGGAAGTAGGGGGAGACAGAAAGAAAGGCTTACACGCAGTTTTTGTGTCTTTAGTAGAAAGCAGCAGCCCAAAACTGGGGGAAGAAAACTGAATACATAATAACAAGCATGAAATGAATTTTTAGTCTCACCAAAAGTTATGTTCAAGTGGAATACCCCTTTTAATTTTTCCTTTTCTGATCATATATAGATGTCCATGCTCTGTTAATGTTCATTGTACACATACCATGACAGGCTATCCTAGGGGAATTAATTTCCTTCATCCCTATAAGAATACCATATGTTCTGAGCATAATAAGAACCTATACATAAAAATATTACCCCTAGGAAAAAATACACCTAAATGACCCATTCTGATTACAGCACGCATATTAACAATATTAGAAATTAGTGGCATATAAGAGTTTCAGTCAGTTGAGAGTTAGTCTTTTTACAGAGAGGATGTGTTCAGCTTGGTCTCCCCTCTGGAGGGGACTAGATTAAAATTAAATTTTTTCAGTCTCAACGCCACTGGATAGGACCAGCTTAATTTGTTTCTTTTTGTGGCTCTGTCCACTCTGGAGAGGACCAGCAGGATAAGTTTTGCCCGGGATTATTTGGGGCATGGCAGCTCCTGCAGAGTAAGGATTAAACCTCATAGCAGCATCCTAGTCCACTTTCTGAGGTAGATAAAGAATTTCTACAGAGAAAAAGAGACTAAAGCCCCTATTCCACCGGTCGTCTAGAGGAGCAAATGAGCACTCTCAGCGCTCGTTTGCGCCTCGTTCCCCGCTCGCTGCCGCCGCTATTCATCACGGCTGCAGCGAGCGGGTGAGTGCGGGAGGGGCGGCGGGGAGCTGCGGGGGGGCTGCCCGGGGGATCGCTGATCGTCCGGGCAGCCCACAGGATACAGCAGCGTCTGCTGCCGATGCTCCTATTCCACGGAGCGAAGGCAGCAGATTGTTGCTGTATCAGTCGCATGTTTTTTCAACATGTTGAAAAACAAGCGACTGCAACGATCAGCCGACATGAACGATGTCGGCTGATCATTGCACTCTATTCCACGGGACGATTATCGTTCGTAGTGGCCGATATCGTCCGAATACGAACGACATTCGACTGTGAAGAGAAGTTTTACAGGAGCCCCATCGCATACTAGGACCTTTCAGTGCTTCAGACACCTAGGCTGTATCCCTGTTTTCCAGGCGGTACTCGGGCAGTCTCCACCTTCCCCACGGAATGGAAAGGCATCGGAAATCAAATGCTGAAGGTTCGAGTTCAATCAAACCTAAGATTCCCTGATGTTCGATCACCTCTATTCAGGAGTACACTGCCCCTAGCAACCAATCAGATTCCACCTTTCATTCCTCACATACTCTTTGGAAAATGAAAGGTGGAATCTGATTGGTTGCTAGGGGCAACTGAGCCAGTTTCACTTTACACCATGTTTGATAAATCTCCCCATTGAGTCTAACTCTATAATCTTCACCTTTCTTCATTTTCAGATGATCTAATATGCAATTTGCAGGCTATTCCTAGTTTCAGATTTTCCCACCTGGATGTGTCCTCCCATAAACACATGAAAGGTGGAATCTGATTGGTTGCTAGGGGCAACTGAGCCAGTTTCACTTTACACCATGTTTGATAAATCTCCCCCATATTCGTACCCAGGGCCAATTCTAGCTTTTTTGCCGCCTGAGGCGAGAATTCACATGTCACCCCCACCCCGCACTGAAGATGATAAGTAAGTGGACTGGATCCTCTGCAGACATTGTGGACCTGCGGCAGATCTACTGTACGGTATTTCTGCACCAAAACAAACACATTTTAAATCTGTCGCATATATACAACGGTACCAGCAAAGTGTATGGTCTATAGAGTATACAGAAAATATGCCCATCCATATTGCCACCATACTTACTGGCCACATCCAGTATACTGAGAGATATGTCATGTACAGAACAAATAATACCACCACACCAGGAACATGTATTACCACCACACTGTGCTGGGTATCATCGTATTGTTAAAACCCAGTATATAAAGGGCCAATAGCAACGCTATACAAGGGACAAATCCTGACCACATATTACCACCGCCTAATGATGTCATACCACCATATTGTTACCGAATAAAACTCACATACATGGGGGCTAGGGTTGGCGTTTTGGGCGTTTTCTATTTCTATAAAGACACGTATATATACACACACAAGCACACACATACAGTATATACACACAGGCACATACATACATACATACATATATAGAGACACATACATTCACATATGTACATGCAGCCAGACACATATATACCCATTCAGACACACACACACACACACACGTGGTACACACAAGCACATACATACAGTGACATATACACATATGGACTTGAACAAACTGTACCTACAGAAAGACACATACAAGTACGTATACACAGGCATATACATACATACAATCTCATATACACACACTCAGGTACATATATACACAGTCACATATACACACACACTCAGGTACATGTATACACATACAGTCACATATACACACACACTCAGGTACATATATACACATACAGTCACATTTACACACACACAGGTAGATATATACACACATAGTCACATATACACACACACACACAGGCAGATATATACACACATACAGTCACATATACACACACTCAGGTAGATATATACACTCATACAGTCACATACACACACACTCAGGTATATACACATACAGTCACATACACACACACACTCATATATACACATACAGTCACATACACACTCAGGTATATACACATACAGTCACATACACACACAAACTCGTATATAAACATACAGTCTCATACACACACACTCAGGTATATACACATACAGTCACATACACACACACACTGATATATACACATACAGTCACATACACATACACTCAGGTATATGCACATAAAGTCACATACACACACACACTCGTATATACACATACAGTCACATACACACACACTCAGGTATATACACATACAGTCACATTATATATACATATACAGTGGTGCCTTGGATTACGAGCATAATTCGTTCCAGGACCATGCTTGTAATCCAAATCCACTCTTAAACCAAAGCAAATTTTCCCATAAGAAACATAGAGATGAAGACAATTGGGTCCACACCCCAAAAAAAAATGATTTAATATTCTGAATAACATGTAAAACAAACATTCAGAAACAGCAGAATATGTGATATTATAAGTTACTGTACAGTATTGGAGAGGATGGGAAACATAAGGGCGGACAAAGACTGCAGGGAGCATGAAGGAATGAGCAGGACATATGTGGGCACATAAATGCAGCGCTCTCTGTCTGGGGAGAGAGGGGTTGCACTTACAGCTATAAAGAGATTACCTCCACAGTCCTGTCCCCTGATGTAAGCCACAGCCTGAACTGAATCTGCTATCATTTGGAAGGTGAGGGAGACTTCCTGGGTGAGAGTACAGGGCTGTAGCCCCCGCTATGCAGACCATGCTGCTCCTCAACTTGCGCTCCCACCCAGTAGAGGGAGCTCTTAAACCAAAGCAATGCTCTTAAACCAAGTCACAATTTTGAAAAACTGTGAGCTCTTAAACCAAAACGCTCTTAAACCAAGTTACTCTTAAACCAAGGTACCACTGTATATATATACACACACACACACATTTAGGTACATATATACACACACTCACTCACTCAGGGACATATTTATACACATACAGTCACATATACACACACTCAGGTAGATATATACACTCATACAGTCACATACACACACACACTCAGGTATATACACATACAGTCACATATATACACATACACACACACTCAGGTACATATACAAACACACTCATTCAGGGACATATATATACACATACAGTCATATTTACACATACACAAACACAATGCTGAGGTACTTACAGAGTCCTCCTCCCCTCTCCTGTATGTTGTTGGGCTGTGTGTGGGCGGAGCTTCCTCCTGCAGTGGGAGGGACTGCCCAGTAACCCCCTGTATACTGTGCCTACACCTTGTGCAGCAGATCTCCTCCTCCTCCTGGAGCAGTGTAAGGTGGTCAGTCTTCACTTTGCCTCATGGCAGATGCAGCCCTGTTCGTACCTCACTTTCCTCAAGGAGGATCCCCTTGCTCCAGCAATAACTAGGAATATTGTTATACCAAAGACTGCGTCTCCATTCTCAAAGTTGCCAAGTAAAGTCTGTTTTATTTGCCTGCACCTTTGTGCCTAACTTATCCCTACATTCCAAGTGACCAGTCATTTGACAGGGTGTTATCTTTAGCCATAAAGTACTTAAAGGGAACCTGTCACCAAGATAATGCTATCTAATCTATAAGCATCATGATTTAGAGCAAAGAGAACTGAGCAGATTGATATATCTCTTTATGGGAAAAGATTCAGTATAAATTGTATCGTGTTGAATGAAATCCCTGCTCATTCTGTGATAAGGAGTCCAGTGGGTGGTGTCACTCAATAGACTGGACTCTTTATCATGGAAACTTCAGAGATAACAATCAATTAACTACAAGTTATACTGAATCTTTTCCCATAAACATATATGGCAATCTGCTCAGCTCCATCTACTATATAACAAAATGACAATAGCTTTGGTAGCATTTTCACATTTTTACGATGTACAAACAACGGCCGTTCCGCCATGAACAGCCATTGTTTAGTGCTACCTATAACCGGAATTAATGATCTTGAACAACAATTCCGGCTTTAAAAACGGCCATTCATGGTGGTGTTTTTTAACAGCATGTGAACATAGCTTCATGGTGAAGGAAGTTGCTCTCCTTATAACAACTTTGCAGGATGCTATGGTAGTAATAATAATACATATAAAATAACTCTGCCCCACGGCTACTCCGTCTTTGTGACTGCTCATCCGTCCATAATAAATTAATCTATATTATCATTACTATAGTTTACTGTAATGTATAGTTTGGTGACCAACTCCTTTCAGTGAAAAGATCCTATCCTATATCCTATACTATCCTATAACTTTTGTTGGTAAATACTTTCACTTTCGGTTAGCTTTCTGATACAGTGCACGCTCAGCTTATTGAACCTTGCTCTTTAAATAATATAAAAAACAGATGCAGACATTAAACAAATCACTTTTTTCCACTTTTCAGTAAAACAAAACTCTTTTTTGAAAAAAATCCCCGATCCATTAGGAGCAGGAAATAACAAAAGCGAACCCATTCGGTAGTTGTTATATATAATATGTGGCAGTGTGCTGTCTTGAAGGCTGGATACTATTACACTTGAAGTTAGAGAGCCTCAGGACTTGCTCGAGGCTCTCTTTGTGCAATGGGCATTGTGAGCTGAGAGTGCCTGAGGCAAAGCCTAGAGGTAGGTGAGTATTCGATCTTCATTGGCAACAAAGGGACACATTTTGTTATATATAATAAAGATATTGTTATGGTAAATGGTTCAGTGTGACAGATCAAAAAAAAGGGAAATATGCGGCAGCAGCTCACGGTCTCCCAGGCACTAACTTAAAGGGGGGGGGGGGGGGAGGAAAAGCATTGGACAGAAAAAAAACACAAATCCAGCTTTTCTTGTGTTATAATTTACAAATGCAGATTATTTTATTACTAACAAAGGTATAATATTATTTCTACAAAGAGATTCACTAGAGACATGAATACATTCATGGTATCCATTAACTAAGGGGTCCTGTCCATTCCAATGTAGAATTGTGTGCTGTAATATGCACGTAATACACATAACAGACAGCTCTACAGCAGTGGGTTCAACTTGGAGGCAAGCAGACAGCCTAGGGTCACGTCTGTGTTAGCGGCTTTAAGGACATGCCTGCTTATATTGATTTCTATGTGAGCAAGCTCGTCCTTTAAGCCACCAGCATGGCCCTAGCTCTAGGCAGTCTACGTGTCCATTCTCTGTATAAGATTGTCATGAAGTCTATATTACTAAGTGTAAGTACTCCATACGTAGCTCTGTTATACATTTTTATAATATTCCCAGCAAAGGCATGCTTAGCTAAAAGAGAAGGTCCCAAGACCACTGGATCTAGCTCATGGCCAGACAGGTTGCGAAGGAACTTGATGTCTGAAGCAGCCTGTTCAGCAAAGTATATTAGATCTGCCTCGCGACTGCCACCACAGAAGTCAGAACAAGGAGAAATGGATATTGATCCCATTTTGCTTGGCCTCAATATATCATGTAAGACTTTAGTCGGCAAAGCTTTACGCACTAGGCCTAAAGTCCTCCCTGGAGACCTCAGTGGTATCAGCGCTGACACAGATACACTCAGTGGTGGTGGTACACTCTAGCCTAACAAATACCTTGTGCCTTGTGGAGGGTAAACTTGGAAGGGCACAGGTGAGAATAAGACAGGTGCTTAAATGAAGCCACACATTACAAGACAAAGTAGAGGATGAGGACATGGAGAATAGGTCAAGGAGAAGCTTTCGTAGTGGGTTGTCTGAGCTGTTATTTCCTTTGTATCAAGACAGGACATATAAGAGGACATTTAACTCATGAGAAATCACAGGCAATAGCAACAGTGGCATCATTAAAAAAAAACTGTTGTTCCAGCCAAAAACCCAAGCTCTCATATGGCTGTATCTACCGAACGATGGAAAGGATACGGCTCTTAGTAGGTGTCAATAAAAATTGAGAAAAATTGCTTGGTCATTACAGCGGTAGCCCTACTTTAGCTTGTTATCTCCTATCGACTGGGACCCCATCATTCCCTAGAAAGTGGATGCAATCATTCCACAATGAATGGGTTGCTCAGTGCGCCTATCTGGCCTCCATGGTCTGTGTACCATTCATTCTCCATTGGGCCCCCAAATGCTTCTCGTGATTGCGGGGGTCCCAGTGGTTGGACCCTTAACAATCAGTATGTTTCTGCTATTCCAGAGATAGGGGAAAACAAGCTAAGATGGGACTACCCCTTATTAAAGACTGGCCACTAAAAGGTTAATACATAGTTACTGTAAAGCCTTTGTAGACCTGAGTAGACCAACCAAAATTGCAGTAGAAAGTGGTCCTGGAGTGGGGTGGTCTTCTCAAAAAAAAAAAAAAATGTCACTATTCAGACTATGGTGGACTGAAAATTTATCATTTGAAATCTGGTCTGGATAAAGAGGTGGTCTTCTCAAAGAGGTGGTCTTTATAAAAGGGCTTACTATAATTTCAAGGTGATATCGTGTGACACTGACAAGTAGATTACTGACGGTGGTTGTGGAGTGTCCAGTAGAAGGAACATCATACTAGGGGAGACCTAAGTACAGCACATAATACAGCTGAGGACAACATAAGGACTAGCATGAACAGATGAACACCTAGAATGACCTGTATCCCATCTGTTATAGGTTAGAGCAGATGTATGGCAAACACAAAACACAATGGAAAATGTTGGGGTCGATGACTGACTACTTTTTACTCTGCTTGTTCATATTACAGAGAATCCATGAGGTGGATATGATAGACATTATCCGATTACTCTTCTGTTTATTACACCTAATGGATACTTATCCTACAGGAAAACACATCTGGCTCTTCCCAGGATTCTTACTCTGTATTCTGTATCCTATAGTCTTTTTTTTTTTCAGACACCTTTTTTTAAGCAATACTGGTATTGGCACTGAGTATTTTGTTCTTCTTTTATTGCATTCACTCTGTGGGATAAATAACATTATATTGTAATAGCTCAGACATTTCTGGACACAGAACTTATTATACTAATATACAAATACTATACTAATTTATGTAGTGCGATGTAGCTAAAATGATGACTTTATATTTGGGAGTCACTCCACCTGTTATACTCTTCTCTTGGGCCCTAAGTACTTATTGCCAAAAGATAACCCAGAGCAAAAAAAAAAACCACAAACTGTACAGAAACCAACTACAATTCTTAGGATTTTAGTTACTGTTTTACTTTTTTAAGTACACAAAAACAGAAAAGTGCAACAGCATGCTGCAAATGATAAGACATAAGGTTAATATAGATATTTAGAATTGCAACACCATTATAGAAAAAAAACTGACAGAACATTAAAAACACCAAAAGAACACATGGGAGGCTGACAAACGTGGACTGCTATTATAATACAGGAGCCATACATAGTCACAAAGTGAATCTGTCAGCTACAATTCACATTTCAAACTGCTCACATTATAGATAGATAGATAGATAGATAGATAGATAGATAGATAGATAGATAAATAGATAGCTGTTATGTGGTATGCCACGCGGGGAGGAAGCAGGCCCAGGTTGCCACTATGCCAGATGGTATGGTCACGGTTATGGCACGAGGGTATATGGCTAATCCACGGGAACCTGACCACGCGGGCCACCAATTCTTCGTTGCCCCTAGTCAAGGTACCAATGATGAGACCAATGCCAGGGTTCGGAAACAACGGTAGTTGTATGTTTATTGGAACAGCAACACTAGTAGCAATAGTCTCTGGATGCAACTAGGAATAATCAACTTGGCAATTAGTTATAACTGAAGAGATGGGTGGTGTTGCAATAGGCCGTATATATATAAATGGCTTTTTTCGTTAGGACGAATCTTTGTTGAGGATGGGAGTAGTAGTTCCCTTGAGATAATGATGCTGGGTGTAGTAATGATGTGGAGAATACTTGCAGTTAGCGATGAGGAGACTATGGAGACTTAGAAGATGAACCCAGATCTTAGAATATACAGGAATCTTGAAGAATATGCCAGGTCTTGCCTGGACCGAAATGAGTTTTGAGATATCTGACAGAGGAGTGTCCGCACCACGAGGCTGGCGGTACCGGACCTTCTCTTCACAGGACCAGAGAAAAAAAAACGACCTTCTCCCTTGAGGACTAGGGAGGAACTGACTAAACCCCAAGCCAAAAGCTCGATGGCTATTGGAGTTGCTATGGCAGCTGGGGAAGTCACGTGATACTAGGCCTCTTGCATCACCAAACCACATGACCAACAAATATGCAAATCGATATACATAACAGCATTATGATAATATAAGATGCAATACTAGACTTAAACACTGGGGGGCAACATAAAACAAGCTTTTGCAGTGGCCATTAAACTTTCCCAGCACTACACCAAGCAGGATATCTGTATAAAGAGAAAGAAACTCCGTGCTGGGACACTGCAGTTAGGTCAAGGAGACACATGGTACCTTTCTTATAGCCATCTGTGCTTCCAAAACATACAAAAATGCTTTTATTCTCTGGTGCAAAATGTAAATTAGGTGTCCCCAAGACCCTAAAGGGCTGTAACACCCCCCCCCCCCCCCCCCCCCATTCCTAAGCCTTTCTTGATTGACAGTTAGCTGGAAGTGGAGGTCAGCTTCCAAGTCTTGCACAATATGTATGCAGGGCACAGGAAGGAGATTTGGAAGTAGAGATCAGCACTAGGAGATGACAATCAAGCAGGAATAGGGATATGAGGGGGAGTAAAGATGCATAGTAGCCCTCAGCTCTGTAGATGTTTGGAACACCCCTTTGACACTTGGCACCAGAGAACAGAGGCATTTTATGGTGGCACAAATGGATATATGAAAGGTACCATGTGTCTCTTTGCCCTGACAGCTAAAAGTGCCAGCACTTTGGAATTTAAATTGCTGAGAGATTCCATTTAAAGAGATTTCCCAGTCAAAGAAAAATTGGTCACTAATGCATATATAGCAATTCTAAAATCTACACTCACCGGCCACTTTATTAGGTACACCATGCTAGTAATGGGTTGGACCCCCTTTTGCCTTCAGAACTGCCTCAATTCTTCGTGGCATAGATACAACAAGGTGCTGGAAGCATTCCTCAGAGATTTTGGTCCATATTGACATGATGGCATCACACAGTTGCCGCAGATTTGTCGGCTGCACATCCATGATGCGAATCTCCCGTTCCACCACATCCTAAAGATGCTCTATTGGATTGAGATCTGGTGACTGTGGAGGCCATTTGAGTACAGTAAACTCATTTTCATGTTCAAGCAGAAATCGAGACTCATCAGACCAGGCAACGTTTTTCCAATCTTCTACTGTCCAATTTCGATGAGCTTGTGCAAATTGTAGCCTCAGTTTCCTGTTCTTAGCTGAAAGGAGTGGCACCCGGTGTGGTCTTCTGCTGCTGTAGCCCATCTGCCTCAAAGTTGGACGTACTGTGCGTTCAGAGATGCTCTTCTGCCTACCTTGGTTGTAACGGTTGGCTATTTGAGTCACTGTTGCCTTTCTATCAGCTCGAACCAGTCTGCCCATTCTCCTCTGACCTCTGGCATCAACAAGGCATTTCCGCCCACAGAACTGCCGCTCACTGGATGTTTTTTCTTTTTCGGACCATTCTCTGTAAACCCTAGAGATGGTTGTGCGTGAAAATCCCAGTAGATCAACGGTTTCTGAAATACTCAGACCAGCCCTTCTGGCACCAACAACCATGCCACGTTCAAAGGCACTCAAATCACCTTTCTTCCCCATACTGATGCTCGGTTTGAACTGCAGGAGATTGTCTTTACCATGTCTACATCACGCCATGTGATTGGCTGATTAGAAATTAAGTGGTAACGTGCAGTTGGACAGGTGTACCTAATAAAGTGGCCGGTGAGTGTATATGTTCTTTGGTAATGGGGTGCAGTCCTAAGATTTGCTTCATTTGCTGGAAGTCCTGTTGTTCCTCCATTCACCCTCATATGTTGTCTCTGCCCCTTTGCATGATGAGCAAGTTCTCTCCTATTTGAGATAACCTGTCACAGTACACCTGACATACAGGGCTTCTCTCCTCTTCAGCACAACAGTGAAACATGCAAGTGTCTTATTTATCAAGCCTTCTCCATCGCCTTTTGAAGTGCAATAATAATTCGTTCATATGGTTAGCTCTGGGGTAGAAAAATGAGGAGGTGCAAATTTATATATTGTCCCAATACCACAGAAGGAAGAGCCCTGACTACTTACTGCATGAGACCCAGAAATTTCTAATATTATCTGCTATACAATCTATTTACCCATATCAATTCCAACAGCCATGAGAGGAGATATCAGCGCACTGGGAGTGCTGGGCCATCTCTAGTGCACCAGAGAAGCGAATTAGAATATAACGAAAAATAGAAATCTCTGCAGAACAGGGGAGCGGATCCCTAAATGAATCAGCCTGGCAGCAATGACCAGGAACTATAAAAACTCTGCATATGTGCTGGTAGATTCACTTTAATAAATGCCCATTAAATGTAAGCTTTTCCCATAGAATATAGCCCCAGCTGCCAAATACTTTGACATATGCTTACTGTGCCTACTAACAAGTTGGGATTTTCCAAAGCTGAGGTTACTACTACTACAGGGATCAGCAATCTATACATACTCTGCATACAGCTCCTATAGCAATATATGTGCTAGTATAGATAGTATAGGAAGTATACCACCACAGAAAGGTCAGACAGTCCATGCTGTATACTGAAGGAATAGATTACTACACAGTCTAATAGAACAAAATACAGAGCTGAGCCAAAAGACCAGATCCACTTGTAAGGAGAAAATGGAAGTGGACGTTCTAAAGATACCTTAATAAAATACAGAGCAGTGTTCTGCAGCAGTCCTCAAGGAACCTGAACAGGCCACCTCTCCAGGTTGTAATTTTTTTACACAATTAACATATGCGTTTCTTTTATAAGAAATCTTGACTGTTAATGATGAAAACATCATTATCCGGCTTTTCTAGAAAGACCTTCACTATTGAGCTCAATGCTTTATATAATTTAAAAGCTAGGAATTCCATAGTGGTCATACTGTATGATGCTGCATTGTGCTAATGGTAATCTGTTCAACGGGTGAATTTTAATTCTCTCCTAATATATGGCCATCCGGTATGTACAATATCACAGGGAACAGGTTCTACGGTCTCCAGAGGTGGTCTGGTCAGCAGACTCTTGTACGTTCCGTCATTCCAGCCGCAGAGGTGACTCTCTTCGTGCCTATGAATATCTTTCAACCTCTCTGTATTCTCCCCCTCCCTTTTTTTTTCCTCACATCATTGCTCAGGTAGAAGTATTAAAAAAACAAAAAAAAACCTCCATTTTCAGTCAGGTCCAGAGCCCTCCCTTCATCTCCTCCAGGAATTGGATGAACAAAAAGAGAGGCCAGACTTCTCCATTATTAACACCTTATAGCCAAAGAGGGCAATGCACTGGGATACGGCCCCAGGCTTATAAAACTAACACAACAAGGTAGATAATTCTAGAAATACACTAGGCAATGAGTTAAGGGATGCCCATAGTGCTGCGTCATATTTGTAAGTTGTATTATAGATGTGTGGAAAGTCTATAGTATATTTGTATGTAATGAATGCCCTGCTGGCTACCATTAACCATGCCGACCTCCTTGCTGTAAAGTCAGCTGTCCATGTCCTAAACATAGGCTTTTACATGGAGTAATGAAGCAGGTTGTATCCTGGGAGCTTATTAAAGTATTGCACACACACACACACACCCTGGCTAACACAACGCCAGCTCAGTGAGTGATGTCAAAGGCACTCAGCAATGTCAGCTCCTCGCACCAGACCTAAAGTGAGCCAGACATGGGGTGGGGAATGAGGGGGAAGCATTCTCTGACTAGATCTTCTCCCTGAGGAGTTCCTGCAATCCCCTCCATAAATCCAGGGCTCTGCTCTTATCCCTCCATCCAGAGCATTGATCTGAAAGTGTACAGAGTGAGGATTAAATTGAAACAGAGAAGGGAGGGTCAGACCAGACCCGGAGACCCCATGAGAATGAGGCTTTAGGTACTGAATATGCTACCAGCAGAGTGCAATATCTATAGGAGTGACTGGAAGGTTCTTAAAACTGCTTCAGGAGGATCTACATTAAATACAACATCTGGCTTAACACAAGACCACCATGGGATGGCTGACTGCTTGGTATACAGAATCATCGGCTCATGACAAAAGTGGCCAAAAGCAACACAAACAGCCACAATGAGTTTAGGGGTTTATTACAGAAGTATATTCGGTTGTGACGCAGATACTGGCAGATTTGGATTTCCTGTTCTGTCCTTAGAGGGATAAAGTAAGATGTCAGTCAAT
The DNA here is from genome assembly GCF_027789765.1 of Dendropsophus ebraccatus. Lineage (NCBI taxonomy): Eukaryota > Metazoa > Chordata > Amphibia > Anura > Hylidae > Dendropsophus > Dendropsophus ebraccatus. The sequence goes on from NC_091458.1 coordinate 47,804,487, forward strand.
TGCAAGTCTGCAAAAAGTTTAAAGGCCAGGGACAAGAGTGGGGAGTTTCGAAGTTAAAAAAAAAAAACTTTCCTTAATGGCTGACATTGTCTATCCATGTCTGATCTTTTTTTAAGTCTTCTTTATACATGCAAAGACAATGTGGATTTCCATTGATTTATGCATCAAAATCTCTGTGCCTTTACCATATAGGAAAACGCAAACGTCATTACTTTGATGCTGCCTGAACCATGAATCCTTGGGATCAGGGGCGTAGCTAGGGGTTCAGCCTAGGGGGGGAGAGTTAGTCTCAGTGGGCCCCCAACCAATTATGTTACCCATAGGGAACCTCAGCAGATGACAATGCTTTCTGAATAGTAAAGGGTATTTTCTACTACATTATTCATAGTCAACAGGGACTGAGAACAGTGGAAAAGACTTTCTACATTTCACATGTATAACCGTGTAAAAATTAAAGGGGTTATCCAGCATTACAAAAACATAGCTGCCTTTTTCCAGAAACAGCACCACCCTCCTCCAAAGCTTGGATGTGGTAGTGCAGCTCAGTTCCACTAAAAGAGAATAGAACCAAGTTGTAATACCAGAAACAACATAGAGGAAGCTATAGCGCTGTTTTTGTTTTTATTAGCCATCCATCCATCCATTCATTCTTCTATTTCTTTATCTCATATTTATCTGTCTAATATCTATTAGACCAGTGATTTTCAACCTTTTTTGAGCCGCGGCACACTTTTTATACTTAAAAAATCCCGGGGCACACCACCAACCAAAATGGCACAAAATGACATTAAAACAGTACATATTCTATATATAGTTAATAATATAGATTCTAAATGTATGTCTCCTCACTCAGTGTGAAACCTGGGCCTGTTTTCTTCTCCCCCCCCCCCTGTGCTTCTCTCCACCATACTTCTCCCCCCTACTTCTCTCATGTGCTTCTCTCCACCATACTTCTCCCCCCTGCTTCTCTCCTGTGCTTCTCTCCACCATACTTCTCCCCCCTGCTTCTCTCCTGTGCTTCTCTCCCCCATGCTTATCTCCTGTGCTTCTCTCCCCCATGCTTCTCTCCACCATACTTCTCCCCCCTGCTTCTCTCCCCCATGCTTCTCTCCCCCATGCTTCTCTCCACCATACTTCTCCCCCTGCTTCTCTCCTGTGCTTCTCTCCACCATACTTTTCCCCCTTGCTTCTCTCCTGTGCTTCTCTCCCCCATGCTTCTCTCCACCATACTTCTCCCCCCTGCTTCTCTCCACCATACTTCTCCCCCATGCTTCTCTCCACCATACTTCTCCCCCTGCTTCTCTCCCCCATGCTTCTCTCCACCATACTTCTCCCCCTGCTTCTCTCCACCATACTTCTCTCCTGTGCTTCTCTCCCCCATGCTTCTCTCCTGTGCTTCTCTCCACCATACTTCTCCCCCCTGCTTCTCTCCTGTGCTTCTGTCCACCATACTTCTCTCCAGTATACTTCTCCCCCCTGCTTCTCTCCTGTGCTTCTCTCCACCACATGCTTCTCTCCTGTGCTTCTCTCCACCATACTTCTCCCCCCTGCTTCTCTCCACCATACTTCTCCCCCCTGCTTCTCTCCTGTGCTTCTCTCCACCATACTTCTCTCCCCCCTGCTTCTCTCCGCTGTTTCTCTCCCCCATCCCCAGGTTTCTCTCCCCCCCCCCTTCCTCCTCACCTCCTCCGAGATGGTCGCCGCTGCTGTCCGCCTCACCTATTGGCCGCCCGTAGGGCCCGGACATGCTCCTCCAATCAGCGGAGACCGGGAGTGTGGTGCGCTGCGGCGCACCACGTGACCGCCCACATTACAATCCACCACTGATCGCTGCGCATTGCCGGGGAACAAAACACAGGGGCACCATAGTTTGGGCAACTTTCCCCGCGGCACACCCGACCATGTGTCGCGGCACACTGGTTGTAAATCACTGTATTAGACAGCATGACTACACCATAGCTGATAGTCAATGACCAAATAGGCAATACCTGAAGGGTATACCTGTAATACTAAGAGTAAATGTATAGTACAAACGCTGGGTAATAACAATAAATAGTAATTTGCAGTTCAAGGCAACTATACTAAATAACCTATATACAAAAAAACAGACTACTGCAACATAACTAAATGTAATAATTACTTTACTAATTCATAGAAACAATACATCACAATACATTAAATATGTAGGAGAAATCAGCCCTGATAATCATGGTGTACAGGGTATATGAGAGCAGCCAATTTATGCCTCCATGTAGTATTTAGACCCAATTCTAGCCCTCATATAGTTTACAGGGTCCCTCTATGCTCTCATATAGTAAAAAAGGCCACCATCTATACCCTAACATAGTACATTATTTCCCCTTGTTCCTCCATATAGAAGATAGACCCTCCCTGTGCACCCCCATATGGTAGTGAGGCCCCTCTGTACCTTCTTATTGAAATTCAGCTTCTCTGTGCACCCACATAGTAGTTAGGCCTTCTGTGCCCCAATATAGTTATTATTTCGCTCTGTTTCGTGTGGTAGTAGTTAGGGCTCTCTGTGCCCTCATATAGAAGTTAGACTCCCCTCTGCGCATCTATCAGTCAATCCCCCCCCCCCCTCAAGGTAGTATCTTCCATGTAGGCATCCCCTCTAGCACCATCTCATGTAGGTAATCCCCCTGGTATGTATTCACCACCCAACAACCCCCCCCCCCCCAGCAGTAATCTTCCTGGTAATCCTCCTGGTGGTTAGACACCACCACCACTGTGAGTAGACTGTATCTCCAAATAAGATACCCCCTTTACACATCCCATACCCCAATCCCCATAGATGACATCCTTCTCAGGAGATAGCCCCACCCACCCCCATAATCTATCAATCAAATCTGGTGGGTGGGGAGAACCTACCGAGGACCACCCTAATTTCTTATATTCAGGCAGCAATAAAGTAATGGTTTTTTTTCAAAGGTTTCTTTAAAAAAAAAACATTCATTTTAGTGGGAGGTGTGGTATTGTAAGAAAAATGTTATTGTTTCCCCACGCAGTCCTACTTTGAAACACCCAGTGAAATCAGTAGGAACTTCAGATCCCTTCTTACAACAGCTTATATCAGGGAAATCTGCAGTCCGCAAGTTGTAAGCACAATGACAAAGCAAAAGACAAAAGCAAGGGTATGAATAGGTAGGAGAGGAGCCCAGACAGGAGGCAGACCATTACTGCTACCACAGCATCACAACTGGACTGGGCATGGTGGGTTTGGTAACAAACTTAAAGGGGTATTCCCCCAAAAAAATTTTTGCATTAATACGTTGCCCACCCGTAGCTTTCCATCTTTCCACTATCAATTTATTGTGGATTCTGCACAGTTTTGCTGTTATCTAGGTGCATTCACCCCCACTGAATGCATAGAATCATCAACTCTCAGTCCACTCCGACACGCTGCCTGCTCCTGGCCCCGACCCTCCGAGACGGCATCACGTGTCCTCCATCTCTTCAATGCGCTGTCTTCTAACCCTGCCCATTGAAGCAAGGGAGGACACTGACAGCCGCAGATTAGTGTCTCCCTCCCCCCAGGTCACCTTTGTGCCCCCACCCCCGGGCCCCATCACCGGCAGCCGCGGCACCCGCACCCCCCCCAAGGGGAATACCCCTTTAAGTTTTTCCATGGTGCAGCCATGACAGGAACTGATTTATAGATTTTTTTTTTGCATGTTTTTTGCCCATAAGACAAAAAAACAAAGCCTAAATGTGTATTCTCACCTTGCAATGGTATGACATATGAATAACATATGCTATAGCACTAAGATTAGCCTGGGTCTGACCCCTCGGACCCCCACCAATCAGCAGAACAAAGATCCTATCAGATTAGTCCCTGCACAGCGTCACCCATGGCCAGAGAACTAAAGTACAGCTCCATTCAAGTGGTTAAGAATGCCACAAACCTGTAAAAGAGCAGTGGAGTAGGAGAATTGGTCGCTCTACTGATCAGAAAGTAGTGGGATGTCCTTATTAGAGATGAGCGAACCTCAAGCATGCTCGAGTCCATCCAAACCCGAACTTTCGGCATTTGATTAGCAGTGGCTGCTGAAGTTAGATAAAGCCCTAAGGCTATGTGGAAATCATGGATATAGTCATTGGCTGCATCCATGTTTTCCAGACAACCTTAGGGCTTTATCCAAGTTTAGCAGCCACTGCTAATCAAATGCCGAACGTTCGGGTTTGGATGGACTCGAGCATGCTTGAGGTTCGCTCATCTCTAGTCCTTACAATATGCAATCACCTACTAGCATGAAAATACCCCAGTTGGAATCAAACATGCAATTTTTTAAAGCCAAACACAGGAGCAGTGACAATGGAGATGGTACTTTATTTTTTTTTTTCACATCCACTCCTGGCTTTGCTTCAAATAACTACAGATTCCACAGAAACAGGATGTGTGATTCCAGCCTAAACATAAAAAGTGTGACCATAAACAAAAAATGAAAGTCTCCAAAGCTATGCATTGCCCTGCAAGGATTTATGCCCCTAAAGCTCATAATCAATCAGGTTACACTCCTATAAAACATACATTTTATTTTATACTGCTTTCCAATGCATCCCTAGGGAAGACTATACACTGCAAGACGATAAAATTATATATCAATGTGTGTCCTGGTTATAGTTTTCACTGGGTTTTCATGATTTAGGTGTGTATTTACGCATCAAACAATGTTGATCAAATTTTATGATGTCATGAAATAACAGCTTTTTCCCATAGGCATTTGCCCTTCTTACAAGGCATGTTTGTGTTTTTCAGCTCTTTGGCAGTTTTGATAAATTGCAGAATGTTGAGTGTTTAGCGGTGAATGCCCCCCCCCCCCCCCTGCAGTCCTGTTTTTACTCCCATAGATTTCTTTGGGGTGGGGAAACCTCAGGGGAAAAAAAATCTGAGGATGCCGTGCATCAGTCCCAGAAATCTACACCAGATTTTTGCCATGATGTTTTTTCACTTTTTTTTTTTTTTTTTTTTTCAATGCAGGATAACATGGTGTTTTGTCTTCCTAACTTGGCATTTACCTATAGGCTTCTCTATGGGGAAAACTTTCAACCACTGATCTATAGTCCAAGGGTAATAATAGTACAAACCCAGTCTTCTGGTAAGACACAAAAAAAATATGTAAAATACAGCTATGGAGACTAAAGTTTAATTTATAAGAGTCTGAATCAAAAAGGTTCTTAGGGAACGCAGTGTAAATATAGGATTCTTCATATGCCTTATAATAATTCTATTAAAAAGGCAGCTACAGACAGATCTGTTAATACCATATGCTGGTGAACACAAAGGCACCAGACTGCACCTCGGCAGGCCCCGGAGCTAATATAGTGCATCGGCTCATTACGTACCCACTGGTATAGTTTACAGCATTGAGCACTTTAGCATGGGGATTTGTTTACCTGCACAGGACACTTTTTTTGTAGTCACCACTGTGATTATATTAAGGCACTTTGTGATTTACGCACTTTAATACCCAGATCAAGTCATTCCCTTTTTGTTTGTCATTCCCCTGATGATAATTGGTATATCCAATAGAAACGGGCTACGTCGGGAGGCAGATATAGGGTTTCTATAAGGATTGGATTTCAAAGGATAGATCGGGGCAGGGGTCGCCCTTGTTAGGGCGAGTGCCCCGACGGACCCTGTGCGAGCAGGGGTAGAATCATATATACACACACACGTACTTAGGGGCAGATAGGGAGAGAAAAGAAGGCCTGCTAATTGTGAGTGTATACTCCTGCTCTATACTGGACCATGGAGTGACACACCATGAACAAGCTGGACAACTGAATGGGTGAGATCGTATCTTTATTCTTTATTACCGCATTCATTAACCTTGGTGTGGATTAGGGTCCAGGAGTGCCACGTGGTTGGTGCGTGGCCTTGTAGAATTACACCTGTACTTTGTGTTCGCCAGCATATGGTATTAATTGTTTGTGGGGGTTTTCTATTTTTAATTGTATTATTAAAAGTTGAAGTTTTAATGGTGTTTTCCCCAATTATCCTTAGTAGGTATCTTTGGTTTATATATGATTGCCGTAAGGGGAATTTATTCCAGCGTTTAGCTGGATTTGGCATTTTTTTACAGACAGATCTGACCATACCAGGTCTCAGTAAATAGAACATTGGCTTCTCTTCACAGTTTGGTTCTACAACACCTACCCTTGTATTTTCCCACTCCGCCTCCACTGTTGATAGCTTGTTATAAAGAGTTAGCGCATAGCATTAGGCTACACGTTGTCCATTCTTACACCACTAAATTAGGGTGAAGTCTGCAACGGACTCAGTTACTGTTGTAGCCCTGGTTTGAGGTTACCAATACACAGCTGCCCCCTGCTGGTCAGCAGACTTCTAACAGATTTTGAAAGCCCTGCGTTAAACTTGATTCTTCTAAACCAGCTCTTATGGCATAAGCCACAAATACAGAAATCCTCTCTTCCGGACTGTAAATTCTTTGTCCGGACAGGGTGTTATTTAAAGTGTACCTGTCGTTATAACTTTCAAAATCTAAATCAACAGTAGATGTAATATAAAGCAAGTTTGCCATATACATTAATTTTTTTCAACAGGACTTCATGTTTTCTGACTTTTTTCTCAAAAAACAGGAAACAGTCAGAAAACAGGAGTTCTGTGTATCCCAGGCCATCTGAGCGCTCACAGAGAGAAGGCAGTCATGTGACTGATGGACACATTGAGCAGGGACACATTGAGCAGGGACTGGCCGGAATTCCTGTCTTTTTTTTTTTTTTTTTCAACCAGCACAAGTCAGAAAATCTGTCTTCAGGAGACTGGACCTGGATTTCTGGTAAGTTCAGCTTTGTTTTACAGCATGATAACAAAAAATAATGAATGTAAATTGCAAACTTGCTTTATATCACATCTACTGTTGATTTAGATTTTGAAAGTTATAAAGACAGTGACAATTGAGGGTTATGTTTAACCCCTAGACCAGTGATTTTCAACCTTTTTTGAGCCGCGGCACACTTTGTATACTTAAAAAATCCCGGGGCACACCACCAACCAAAATAGCACAAAATCACACTAAAACAGTACATATTATACATTTATACTATTATATATTATAGTATTTATACTCACTCAGTGTGAAACCTGGGCCTGTTTTCTTCTCCCCCCTGTGCTTCTCTCCTGTGCTTCTCTCCACCATACTTCTCCCCCCCTGCTTCTCTCCACCAAACTTCTCTCCCCATGTTTCTCTCCCTCATCCCCATGTTTCTCTCCGCTGTTTCTCTCCCCCATCCCCATGTTTCTCTCCCCCCTGCTTCTCTCCCCCATTGTTTTCTCCTGTTTCACAGGGGCACCATAGTTTGGGGAGCTTTCCCCGCGGCACACCCGACCATGTGTCGCGGCACACTAGTGTGCCACGGCACACTGGTTGAAAATCACTGCCCTAGACAACTAAGGACGTACTGGTACACCCTGGAAGTCTGTGCCCAGACGACCCTGGGCGTACTGGTACGTCCTGACCGATGAAGCACGCTCCGAAGCGGAGCGCACTTCATAGGAGGTGGGGGCCGGCTGCAGTGAGCAGCCCGGCCCTCACTGTTAATCACAGGCTGCAGCGAGTCATTAACCCCATAAATGCCACATTTAAGTGTAAGTGACAGGGGCAGTCCCCTGTCACTTAACGATCGTTCTTATAACGGACCATCGGAGGTCTCTCACCTGCCTCCGTGCAGTCCGATCGGCGATCTGCTCACTGAGCCTGCACAGGCAGGCTCAATGAGCAGATCACCTATAACACTGATCAATGCTATGCCTATGGCATAGCAGTGATCAGTGTGTATAGTGTAATAAATGAATGTAAAGTATATTAAAATCTATTAAAATTAATGGGCTCTGCGAAGTGATCGTAGAGCCCCAATGGTAGCCAAGGAAACCGAAAGCACCAGGCTTCCGGTTTCCTGGATACAGAGGCTGGCGGGGGGAAAGGAGGGAAGGCTGGGCGCGCGCCCGTGAGCTCTGCCCCCTCCCCTTTCCCCTGCCGCTGTTACAAGATAGTAACAGCGGCAGGGGACATTATGATCCCATAAGCTGATGTCCAAACACAACCTGGGCATTGAGGCATCAATGACCCCAGGATGTGAAAGGGTTAATGTAATTTTTACCTTTTTTTTTTTTTTTTTTTGAGTGCTGGAAACACATTACCCTATGACTGGAGGTATGGTGCCAGTATTTCTGAAGTGTGTGCCAAGATTGGATGAACGGACATCCATCAGGAGATCACAGTGGCAGGACACTGACTGATCTAATATGCAAGCATTTTGGTGTAGAATAATTACGTGTCATACCTTGCATCAAGTGAGGGTCCTGAGGATCCTGTGTCATTACAAATACAGTGGTTTGCAATAAATTAGAATATCAACAAAAAGTTTTTTTTTTTTCCCAGTAGTTCAATTCAAACAGTGACCTCATATATTCAATAGAGTTATTACATACAGAGTGAACTTTTTCAATCGTTTTATTTCTGTTAAAGTTAATGATTAAGGATTACAGCCAAGTCAGTATTTCAGAAAATTAGAATATTATATAAAACAAACTGAAAAAATGTTTTTAACACAGAAATGTTGACCAAATGAAAAGTCTGTACACTAAATGCCCTCAATACTTGGTCGGGGCACCTTTAAAATGAATGACGGCATCAATGTGGCAGTGTGGCATGGAGGCGATCAGCTGATGGCACTGCAGAGGTGTTCTTATAGCCCAAGTTGCTTTGATAGCGGCCTTCAGCCCGTCTGCATTGTTGGCTCTGGTGTCTTTCATCTTCCTCTTGACAATACCCCATAAATTCTCTATGGGGTTTAGGTCTGGCGAGTTTGCTGGCCAATCAAGCACAGTGATCCTGTGGTTAGTAAACCAGGTATTGGTACTTTTGGCAGTGTGGACAGGTGCCAAATCCTGCTGGAAGATGAAAATTCCATCTCCAAAAACCTTTTCAGCACAGGGAAGCATGAAGTGCTCTAAGATGTCCTGGTAGACGGCAGCGTTGACTTTGATGTTGATGAAACACAGTGAACCTACACCAGTAGATGACATGGCTCCCCAAACCATCACTGATTGTGGAAACTTCACACTAGACCTCAAGCAGCTTGGATTGTGTACCTCTCCACTCTTCCTCCAGACTCTGGGACCTTGATTTCCTAATGAAATGCAAAATTTAGTTTCATCTGAAATCAGCACCTTGGACCACTGATCAACAGTCCAGTTCTTCTTCTCCTTGGCCCAGATAAGACGCTTCTGTTGTTTATTGGTCAGGAGTGGCTTGACACATGGAATGCAACACTTGTAGCCCATGTCCTGGATACGTCTGTATGTGGTGGCTTTTGAAGCAATGACTCCAGCAGCAGTCCACTCTTTGTGAATCTCTCCCAAAATTTTGAATGGCATTTTTGTTACAATCCTGTTAAGACTGACGTTTTCCCAGGTGCTTGTGCACCTTTTTCTACCACACTTTTTCCTTCTACTCAACTTTCCATTAATATGCTCTGATAAAGCACTCTGAGAACAGCCAGCTTCTTTAGCAATGAACTTTTGTGGCTTACCCTCCTAGTGGAGTGTGTGAATGACTGCCTTCTGGACATCTGTCTAGTCAGCAGACTTTCCCATGATTAAGTTGCATATTGAACCAGACTAAGGGACCTTTTATAACACTTAGGAAGCCACTGCAGGTGTTTTGGGTTAATTATTCTAATTTTATAAAATACTGACTTTTGGGTTTTTCTTGGCTGTAATCCATAATTAACTATAACAGAAATAAACGCTTAAAAAAAGTTTACTCTGTATGTAATGACTAGAAAATATGAGGTCACTTTTTGAATTGAATTACTGAAAAAAAACCTTTTGTTGATATTCTAGTTTATTGCAAACCCCCGTACCTCTTATGGGTCAAGGAAAGCCATTAATAAACCTTCAACACATGGCAGAAGGTCGTCTGGAGTGACAAGTCCTGTTTCTGTTGAACCAGGATCCAAAACTGGCAAATTTAACAGCATTGAGGTTCATCAGGTTGAGAACATACCCAGCTGGTGATTAGACCACAAACCTTCAATAGTAAAAGCTAGAAGTACCTGTTGGCTAACCATCTGCACCCATGGATTTCAGGAGGGCTTCCCTAACCACAGGGCCATCTTTTTTAACAGGACACTGCTTGGTGTCATCAGGCTCAGGTCACAATGGTTGGGAACACAACAATGAAATCTCTACCCTTCCTTGTACCCCAGGCATGAATAAAGCTAATTGTGGAGGATGTTTGTCACCCTGTGTAATCAGTTCCTTGACATCTGCAGGGCACGTTCACCCAAAAAGGTGGACAGACCTGAAATGCAGTGATCAGTGCATACTTTGTGTATGATTTCTATAATAGATTTAAAGACCTGTACAGGTCCATAGGTACCCTGTGAGTTACGGTTTGGTATCTCATACTCTATTCCACCTTTGAGGCCAGACAAAGAAAACTCAGCACTGTACTATGCCCCATAGAGCCAATTGGCCGCATGGCCAACCCACTGGTCTGTGCCAAAGGGGGACACACACGTCTCCAGTATTTGTGACAGGTGAGGGTCCCAGCATATGAATAAAGGTGTGTGTAAGCAGCAATAGAAAATGCATTTCATCATACCTTTAAATATAAATAGTGTTTTATTTATTTTTACATTACACAAAGAAATTAACTACTAAAATACATAGCTTTAGGGGTCCTGGAAAATGTCATACTGAATTCTTATGAGAAAAATAGACAAAATACATCCTTGGCCGTTTCCATCTCAGAGCAAAGTTACTGGCAAACAGATAGGACTTTATCCCTAGACAATACTGGCAGCACAAGTAGTGGCTGATATTAATACCCACCCTCTGTATCAGAGGAACATGGAGAAAATAAAAACCCCAAGCCATAGGTCTAAGAGCACTGTATGCACTATGTAGTAAACTGGGAATCTGAATGTACAGGCATGGTTTATTATGGCACATGATAGGCTGCCATTGCTTGCTCTGTAGGAAAGTGCAGACAGAGCATTGTCCTGGGAAAGACCGTTCAAGCAATCAGGGTTCTCCAGGGATGATTGGAGTAAAGTGCTGAAAGAGAAAAGAAAACAGGATATAAAATACTTTATAGGATATGAATGAAGCAGCTCAATGAGAAGCATACACATCGCTTACATGGTGAAATGGAGAGCGGCACCCACATGAAAGTTGCTAAATCAAGTAGAAGTTTTAATCCCACAATGCAATGTTTGTTTCTTCAAGCATGTAAAAGCCTGGATAAGAATTCATATGCGTGCAGCTCCCCATTCTGCTTTATTCTGTTTGCATACATGGGTAAGATGGTGTGAGCCCAATAAGAGGAGTCTATGACTACTACACATGAGCTATGGAGTACTGTACTTCCGAATGTACTAGGCTATTAACAAACAAAGAACTACATTACATGGCCCTTACCCATTTAGAGCACTTAAGTAGGTATTCCACTCAAACATAACTTTTGATATGTTTCTGCCCATGGTGAGTAACAATTCATTCCATACTTACTATCTATTCAGTCTCCTGTGTGTGAGCCTTTGGGTGCATTTACACAGAGATTTATCTGACAGACGTTTGAAGCCAAAGCCAGGAATGGACAATAAACAGAGAACATGTCATAAAGGAAAGACTGAGATTTCTCCTCTTTTCAAATCCATTCCTGGCTTTGGCTTCAAACATCTGTCAGATAAATCTCTGTGTAAACACATCATTTCTCTCCCCCTCCTCCCTCCTGAGAGCTGATATAAACAAGTCCCTGACCGGCTTTATCTGCAACATAGTAGCTCCTTTGTAATGGGGGGGAGGGTTATTCTGAGGTCAAGTTGCTAATGAACTCATTAATCATCCCAGCATTACAAAGAAGCTACAATGTTGCAGATAAAGCTTGCCAGGGACTTGATTACATCAGCCGCTTCAGAAGAGAGGTGGAAGGAGTGGGAGACAAGAGAGAAAAGCTTACACACAGATTTGTGTTTTAGCAGAAAGTAGCAGCTCAGAGTTGGGGTAAGGCGACTTAATAGATAAGTATGGAATGAATTGTTAGTCTCCCTAGGGACAGCAACATAACAAAAGGTTAAGTTGGAGTGGAATAATCCTTTAAGTGTCCCAAAAGAGTATACCCCTTTAAGAATAAAGTTTAATTGGAATTTCCCTGCAAATGTACATAATTACACTTACCAGAGCTTCTTGCCTCTCCAGGAGACTGGACACAGGATCAGTGCAGTTCCTGTAAGAACTGACTGCCCCTCGAGATGTGTAGAAGGCACATTCCTCATCTAGACAGGTCTCCCAAAACCTCTGTTTTGCTGACAAAGCAGCTTGTATTCTTAATCGTGCAATATCAGGCAAAGAGTAAGAACCTGAATGAAGATAAAAACATGAATACAGAGTAAACAGATACTAAAGAAGCTGGTCTACAATGTACAATTATCAACAATCTATCCAACAGCAATGAAACACCTATATAGCAGATATTTTATACTATTAGGGCATGACAGGGCCACCTTAAACAGGTTCAACCATCAAGTTTAGAGGATTTCCTTAAAAAGGACAACTCCGGCGCTGATTAAAAAAAAACAAAAAACTGAAGCTCCAGTTGGTGTCTTCATATTTTTTTCACTTCCTGGTTTGGGCTTTCCCATGATGCACTTTGTCTCCTGTGATGTTTAACTGACTCTGACTAAGCAAGCTGTAAGCCATTTAACAATTGTCCTTTAAACACTCAGATCAGTGAAATGTATTGCACTGATCGACACAATCAGCGATAAACTAGAACAGATATGTCACAGCAGCCACATAGGGCTAGAGATAAAATAAACTCACAGCAACCACATCATGTTGGAGAAGCAACTGGGCTCCTGAACCAGCAACAATGTGCTATGTAACTACCAGATACTGCGATCAGCATTCACAATGCTATGTGTGGTACAACTGTAAAATCTATGTAGCACACAACTGGAATACAAAGAAAACCTACCGTCATGGCTAGTTCAAAAAACAAAAATTACAGCCTGCTGGTGCTGCAAAACAGACTGCACTATACTCACCTCACTCTGTCCAGTGCTGATGCTCCACTCTGCCCCAGTCCCTCTGTATACTTAGCCTGATGACAGCCCCCCTGTATACTTAGCCTGATGACAGCCCCCTCCTCTGCTGGTAATGTTCCAATTGCAGTCAACTGGCTGCAGTGGGTTCGGTACATCAGAAAAGCATCAACAAAAGTAAGCACAATGAATGGAGTATAGAGATAGAGCTGGCGTTAGAACAGACAAGATGGGTATGCTGCAATATACTGTTTTGCAGCCTTAACAGGCTGTAGGTTAGATTTTTAAGTGAATGATAATACCCATTTAAAAAGGGCTTTCCCCACAATTATTATGTAGGGTACAGGTACCGTTTATGAAGGAGTTTGGGGCAGGCATGCACAGATACACTCTATCCACAAGTACTGAGTAGTGGGGATGCAAGTGATATCAACCAAGTGAATGGTGTGGCAGAAAGCATGCCTGACCTCTGCTCCATTTATTCTCAATGGTACATCTAAATATATCCAATGACAATGTTTGGTTATGCTTGGAAGTCCCATAAAAAGTGACTACTGTGGTGGCCAAGCATACGGGCTGCCACCTCTTTTACTCTAAGGCAGGCATGTCCAAAGTCCGGCCCGCGGGCCATTTGCGGCCCGCGTTCCGAACTTTTACGGCCCCCCAGGTATCCGGCAGCAACAGATACCTTGCGCCACGCCACTCTAGTGCACAGAAAAGGAAAGGCGAAATCTCGCGATGTCCGAGATTTCGGCTTTCCTTTCCCGTGCACTAGAGCAGTGTTTTTCAACCAGTGTGCCGCGGGCGCCGTCCCCCTCACCTACTGGCCCGGATGTGCTCCTCCAATCAGGGGAGACCATGAGCGTGGTGCGTGGCGCACCACGCTCCCGGTCTCCCCTGATTGGAGGAGCACGTCCGGGCCAGTAGGTGAGGGGGACGGCGCCCGCGGCGAGCATCTCAAGGAAGGTGAGCAGGGATGGGGGAGAAACAGGAGAGAAGCAGGGGGGAGAGAAACATGAGGATGGGGGAGAAGCAGGGGGGAGAAGCGGGAGAGAAGCAGGGGGGAGAAAAACATGGGGATGGGGGAGAAAAACAGGGATATCCCTTTTGTGTTTATCGAAACAGGCCCAGGTTTCACACTGAGTGAGTATAAATACATTTAGAATCTATATTATTAACTATATGTATAATATGTACTGTTTTAGTGTAATTTTGTGCCATTTTGTTTGGTGGTGTGCCCCAGGATTTTTTAAGTATAAAAAGTGTGCCGTTTTCAATAAACTTTGTAAAAAAAAGTTTATTTGCATTCATTTTAATGGTCCAAAGAATGTCAAGCAAAATGGTCGGCCCTCGCACATGTTCACTTCATCAAATTTGGAACTCTTCGAAAAAAAAGTTTGGACATGCCTGCTCTAAGGGTAGCTTCACACACATACCGGATCCGCAGCGGATTTCACACTGCCATTTGCAGCGAAATCCTGGTATAGTGAAGGTCTATGGGGTCACATACCCGCAGCAGAATTTTCATTCCACTGCAGATGTGTTACCCGGCCCCTTTAACCCCCCCGCATCCTGCAGCCCCCGGCCCGAATCAAAGATTACTTATTGGCTGATGGGGGCCAACGGGAGGCGGGGCCTCACACAGCCGCGGTGCTGAGCAGGTAATGTATGCTGCGGGACGTTAAAGGGGCCGGGTCACATACTGGCAGCGGAATGAAAATTCTGCTGCGAGTATGTGACCCCATAGAACTTCACACTACCAGGATCAGCAGCGGATTTCGCTGCAAACACGCAGAGTGAAATCCGCTGCGGATCCGGTAAGTGTGAAGCTACCCTAAGGACAACTGACCCCTTTTCTCATGATCGGTAGTGGAACAAGTAGTTCAGACAGTTAGCACCTATTCTGTGGGGAGGTGATCACTTTAAACCTTGGGATAACTCTTTTAAGCATGTTGTTATCTCCCAATACAAACTAAAAGGAGATGCAATGGCAAACTTTTTATATAGACTTTTTAAAGATTTTTTTTGTATATATTATCCCCCTTTATGCTGCCTTACAATATAGGAGTATACATTGATGTATCTTACCCAAAGTGCGAGACTCCAGAGCTTGTACAGCTGGATGGGAGAGAAAGGAGAGCGGCACAGCTGCCTTCAGACTAGATTCAAATCTTGGATACTGCACAGGAGGGTCAGCAGGATGGGTGAGTGATAAAAGTGCAGGATGGTCAATGTTCCTATGTATTTGTGAGTCCTGTAACACCCCAGCAGATGCAGCTACATCAGCATTATTAACAGAGTTCTCGGACACCGCTGCACCCAATCCCTCATGTACAATGGTTGTCAGGCTTTCAGATCCTTTCAAGCGATCAGATTCTTCAGCTGGGTCCTGCTAACACATGAATAATATAAATGTCCTGAGTAACACATGAATGATATAAATGTTACTACAACTTATTGCATTCAAAACTGCATTAAACAGTGGTCTTCGATAAGCTGGTCTGCACGGGGATGGCTAGTATACATATGACGGATGCCTGGAAATCTAGCTTGGATAAAGGGGTGATCCGTGAGCCTACGTTTAGGCTGTGTGCACAGAGGGACAATCATAGCTTGAGGTAGAGGTAAATAGGATATGACAGCAGTATAATAGAATAGTAGTTACATTCTTGTATACATTGAGCAGTTTTAGAGCAAAGATATTCTTCAACATAGAACGCAATATTGTACCAGTTATATTATTGTACATACGAGACAGTATATCTGTTATATTTTTGTACATAGGTAATAAAAATAAGAAAAATAAAAACATGTCAGTTTTTAGGCGCCTAAAATACCACCACAAAATTATAGCGAACAGGAATAGGTTTATAAAGATGCCCCCATATGGATTCTACACTGATGAATTATGTATTAAACGACGAAATTAATCTTTTAACACTGTTTACATTGTATGCAAATGAGATTTTACCAGGCATGGAGGTGCAGGATCTTAGTTCTGCCCACCACAGCTTGAGTGACATCCCTGAGCACTGGAGATAGAAAGCAATGGTGGAAACACCCGGGGACATCACTCATGCATGGAAGAAGCTCATTTACATCCGATGCAAGCACTGATAAAAGCATAATAATTTATACAGAATATGATATTACTTTCTACACAAAGTTGTAATGAGAAAGCCGTTTACTAGCTGTATAAGGTACTTGGGGCTGTTTGTGTGGCAGGTATGTGCTCACATGTTCGTTTTTTTTTTATTTCACAACTGACTTTTAGCTCTTAAATTTGTGAGTTTAGTGACCAATCCTTAATACATGATGCCCAAGGATTACAAACTAACCCAATTTGGTATTCAATGGTTTTGTATGTCTATTCATACAGAACAGGTTTCATCTGTTAAATTTATTTTTATAAACATAGCCTTTAAACCATTGTTAATAGGACTCAAGAAACCAAGTTCTATTTTATAAAAAAAAAAATTAGTCTATACTATATTTAGTAGCAATGTCAATGTTTAGTGACCGGGTGGTAATTGTTTAAAAAAATAATAATTAATTACACTTCCAGCAGATGTGGTTGGTAAATCACAGTATACTTACAGAGTATGGAGTATAAACCACTAATACTTAGACCCTGATGAGAGAGGCTCACCTTTTTCTTGTCAGTTTCTTCACCATCTAAGAATAACCGCACTGCCACTTCTTCCTATAGAAAAAGTAAATGAAATTAAATGTAAAGGACCAGTAACTTCATAGCGCCTTGGAAACATCGAAATATACTCAACTTCAGTGGTAAAAAAAAAAATTCTGACTTTTAAGGCTTGACAATAAGGCTACTATTGCAGACAGAACAGCCAAAATGGGTATGCACACAGTGCCACTATTACAGTGCAACCATCCAGAGCTATGATATTTCTTTATATTGAAAGGCTAGTTGTGATCTTCAGTTTTTTCCCTTTTCACCAGTTTTACATCTCTTCAGATGCCAGCTGTAGAGTAGCTGCTAAGATCTTAGATCCTGCTCTCCTACCTCTCTGAGGCAACACCCTCAGAACTTGCAGCAGCACAGAGGGCATTATATAGCATCACTGAGCAGTGCAATGTAAGGTTATGTTCACATCTAGTTTTTGGTCCCACTATGGCCTACACGTCAGGAATCAGAAAAAAAGGATGCTGACGTAGAGGTAAAACTAGCACTGGAACAGCATATCTGTGTACCTAGCTCTCTCCTTGCACTTTCTTCCTAGCTCCCTCTCCCATTCCAATGGACTTCTATGGGTATTGTAACCTTATCTCTTAGTGAAGCTAAAAGTTAATATCCTCTCTGCTGTACTGATTATCCTTAAAAAGGAGAAGTCCAGTGAAAACTTTTATTAAATTATTGTATTACCCTTTAAAAGTTATACAAATCACCAATACACACTTATTACGGGAAATGCACATAAAAGTGCTTTTTTCCCTGCACTTACTACTGTATCAAGGCTTTACTTCCTGGATAACATGGTGATGTCACTTCCTGGATAACATGGTGATGTCACGACCCGACTCCCAGAGCTGTGCGGGCTGTGGCTGCTGGAGAGGATGATGGCAGAGGGACACTGAGGGACACAGGGCACTGGAGGGACACTGAGCATCCCTCTGCCATCATCCTCTCCAGCAGCCACAGCCCGCATAGCTCTGGGAGTAGGGTCATGACATCACCATGTTTAATTTAATAAACACTTTCGCTGGACTTCTCCTTTAATAAACAGTCAGATGGGGGACAAGAAGTAAAGGAGAATGATAAGTGAGAGGAAAGCAATTTTCTTAATAAGCAAGTTTCCTATATTCACTTTTACTATTGATATAAGCAAAGCTAAAATGACATCTGAACTTTGAATAAAGACATTTTTTTTACTATTGCTGCATTTGTAACACAAGGTTCAATTGTACTTTAAACTGCAAAGAGATGGCGCCAAAAAAACAGCACATTTACAGTAACCTCAAAAGGATAATAAAGTACGTTACGGCTTTCTGCAGGGAAAAAAACTGCACCCAAGCACAAAATAATCTGCATCCTTAAGATGATCAAGGGCACAACTGACCAAGTTTTGGCTACCTTAGAGTAGTTATTTGTGCGCAATAGGGTTAGTTCATAATGGCATTAAAATTATTTATTTATTATTTTTTAGAAAACACTTCACTATTATACTCACTATTTTGGGTTCATTCTCAAACACAGGAGGGGACTGATCTGCCCATTTCACAGTCGATCTTGTTGAAGGCTGTGTTAAAGAGACACAACAAAAACCATTAAGAAACAAAATCTGATATTTTATTGTTTTTGTAGGAAAACAGACCCTCTCACACAACCTTCTGAAGGTGGAGCTATGATAAATGCCTACATTTAGTACACCAACCATACAACATACCTTGGTGTCTGACAGATCAGCCTCTAGTTTCTTATTTGCCATCTCTAGTGCTAAAGCGCGTGGGGTTTTCGGAAAGAATAGCTGTTTCGAAGAAGAGTACGGCTGGGAGAACTTCTACAAAAAAAAAAAAAAAAAAGAAATTTAAACAATAAAATAAATTCACATTAACCCTTTGAGGACCAGACCCAAAATGACCCAGTGGACCGCGCAAATATTGATCTTAGTGTTTTCGTTTTTCCCTCCTCCCCTTCAAAGAGCTCTAGCACTCTCAGTTTTCTATCTACAGGGCCATATAAGTGCTTGTTTTTTAAAGGAATAGTTGTACTGTGTGATGGCATATTTCATTTTACCATAACATTTATGAAGATATAAATAGGTTAAATCATAAAAAAAGAATGCAATATGGTAACGTTTGGGGGGTTTCCTGTGTCTACGTAACGCACTATATGGTAAAAGCGACATGATACCACTATTCTATAGTTCATCCCGAACACAACCATATGTAGGTTTACACAGATTCTCTAATGTTATATGTATTTTTTTTTTTTTTTATGAAATTCTTTTTTTTGGCAATTATTTATTAATAAAATGGGCCTATTGTGACGCTTATAAACGGTGTTATTTTTTCACTTACGGGGCGTCGCGGCTGCGTTTAAGGAGTTAATGTCACGCTGCAGCCTGTCCAACTGAGGTGCAGGCTGCTCACTGCAGCCGGCCCCCACCACCTATGAAGCGCTCTCCGCTCCGGAGTGCGCTTTATAGCAGGAGAAACACCCAGGACGTACAGTTACGTCCAGGGTCGTCTGGTGACAGACTTCCATGGCGTAACTGTACGTCCAGGGGTTAAATGATTCAATATTTCATCTGTAATTATGAGATATACCGGTAAAGTGAAGACTGCTACTACTACTCAACATGTTTTGACAGATGTTTCTTCAATCAGTACTAAATAGCTCATTTTTGTTGACTTCTATGGTGGAGCTTTATAGGCATGCTCTTTGACTTGTGCAGAGTTCATTGTGCATGGAAGGGTGAAGGTAAGCTGTGATCATCACTTATTATGAATGGTCTGATCCCATCTTATCTATAGGAACCACCTTTCATGCTAATCCTGTCAGTGGTAGGAGAGAGACTGTTGAACACTTCTAAAAAGCATAGGAAGTGTTAGGCTATTAGGCCTAGTGGCCATAATTTAAAAATATTAAAAAGGTAGGAGAATGGAAATAAGTAAATTATAAAATAAATGAAATAAACCTTGGTCATACAGCTCACGCCCAAACCGTGCCAATCCAGCCCTGTATTGCGAAGCTACAAAACCCACAACCATTCCGGTCAGCTTCAGCTGAAGTTTGTCCTTAGGGCCCTATTCCACCAGCCGAATATCGTTCAGATTATTGTTAAATCGTTCGAATCTAAACGATAATCGTTCGGTTGAAATGCAGTTGAAACGATTAACGACCGAACGAGAAATCGTTGATCGCTTTATAAGACCTGAACCTATTTTTATCGTTGCTCGTTCGCAGAACGTTCGCATTGAATAAGACATCATTCGGTCGTTCGCAATAGCGAATAAAAAACTATCGCAATTACGATCATAAGTAACGATTATCATTCTATAGAAATAAGTGAATGTTTTCAGGTCTTTCGCAATAGCGGTCGTTTGAGATAGTTAATCGTTAACGATTATGCAAACGATAATCGTCCGGTGGAATAGGGCCCTTAGAACAATGATCCAATGCACACAGCAGCATCACACAAGAAACTGCAGACTATGACCTTGAGGCCCCATCAGAGGCTTAACTCCATATTGATCAGAGGTGATGAATAATTATTTACTGATGAGGTTTTAATTAATCTTTGGAAGAACTCTAGAAATTAATGTATGACTCACAATCCAAAAGTGTTATAAACAGAGGAAAAGGGCACATTAACCCTTTGCACCAACTTACCAAGTATAAACCTAGAGTATTTTATAAACACAGTATGTCCCTTTCTTAGTTTCTAGATGTTAAACCACACAACAGTGTGCGGAGTGCAAAACTGAAAGCAATGAAGGACCTTGGGGAGGGAGAATTGCTGTGGACCGTCTTCCCCCTCCTCCCCTCAAACACAATTCAGCTGGCAATAATATGGGGCTGTGTACAGTTCTGGCCATTTGCTATTTGTTAATGGCATTTTAGGTTGCAATGGTCCCAACAGAAATCTACAGTCACATAGATACACACCGTGGCCGAGGCATTTAACTGTTTGACTCTCTTAGCTGATCCACTAGAGGGCTTGTCCGTCACTGTCTTAGGAACTCGACAAGGGCTGAATATTATATCTGATATGTGAAAAGACAGAAGGTTAAATACTACTCTGGTATAAATCAGATACAGCAAATACATACATTGGATATTAGACATCTGACACAAAAAGGAGCATGAGGAACATTTGCTTTGTGTTGGGACCACACAGCTCCCAACCAGTCAGAGCTGGGTCTGGAAGTAATATGTTATTAAACATTGGGGGAGATAATTAGAACCTGTCCAATTCTTAGACATCTTAGACAGTGTAAACCTAGACTAGATAGCTAAAAGGGGTATTCCAGGGAACATGAACTTTTCCCCTATCCACAGGATAGGGGAAAAGTAGGAGATCGCAGGGGGTCCAACCTCTTCCTGTGGATAGGGCAAAAGTTCATTTTTCCTGGAATTCCTTTAAAAGACACACCAGAGTTTACAGGGTGACTATAGAGTGAATCCTTCCAAGCAACTGCTTCTCTTTACAACAGCATTATACCCTTGCCTATAGAGAGGGGGTTCTCTCTCCATAATTAAAATCCCTTAATAGAGAAGGCTACCGAAAGGTTTAATTCTGACAACTTTAGTTGCGTCAAAGCACATACAGTAGGAGTTATACTATCACATCGTTGCAAACACAAATTTAAAAAAAAAAAAAAAACACTTATCTACTGTTAAATGTAAAATAGCAAAATGCTTACCTTTGAGTGGCATTGCCATTGTAGACATGCGCCCAAAGCAAGGTTTTGGTGTTTTAGCTTGTGTTGGAACAGGACCTGAAGAAATCTGAAAATACATGAAAAGAAGTCTGTTCCTGTATTGATCTCTAACCAATGTGATAAAACGGCTCTCCAGACAACCTGAAAGTGGTCTTATCTTACCGTGACACTCTTTACGGGAACATTTCTACTCTGCACAGGGACTCTCTGAGCCAAGCTCAGCTTTCCACAATTCCCAAAAGCCACTCCAGTGTTAGAAAGTATACTGGCTAATGCCTGCGAATCTGCAACAAACTCTACAGAAACGACACCTGAAATTACACAATACTATAAACCACAAGACATACAAAAACAAAACAAAACACACACAAACACACACACACTACTGAAGGCTCAAAGAGAAATGATGCTGCTCACCCATCTTCATGGGATCAATTTTCCTTGTAGACAAATCCACTTCTAATGTATTCTTTTCACACCTAAAAATAAACTTGAATATAACCAACCCCCATCTGGCATCAGACCATGTACAATGTCACAAACACAATGGACCCTTCCTCCTGCATCAAGATGCACATAGTAGTGCATCTTTCTAATGACAGGGACACTTAGGGTATATTCACACGGGCGGGCTCGCAGCGAGATTCTCGCTGCGAGCCCCGCAGGTCCTGTCAGTTCCCATAAACTACATACTTGCTGCGGTCTAAACGACCGCAGCGAGTATGTAATTATACCGCGCTTAACCCCTTCTACTCCCGCCGGCTCCCCCGCTGTAAGCAGCATACATTACCTGTCCTTGCTGCACGGGTCCGGCGTCCTGCTCTCCCGTCTGGCCAATTAGTGTGTTGCCCAGCCGCAGCCACTGATTGGCCGGGCGGGAGAGCAGGACGCCGGACCCGTGCAGCAAGGACAGGTAATGTATGCTGCTTACAGCGGGGGAGCCGGCGGGAGTAGAAGGGGTTAAGCGCGGTATAATTACATACTCGCTGCGGTCGTTTAGACCGCAGCAAGTATGTAGTTTATGGGAACTGACAGGACCTGCGGGGCTCGCAGCGAGAATCTCGCTGCGAGCCCGCCCGTGTGAATATACCCTAACACCTCAATCTTAAAAACCCTCCTAGGACAACCTCTTTGCAATATTTGCATTAATACTTTGGTGAAGAACAAACTTTCACCCATATCAGCCATGCGTGCTTGTAACCCCTTAGGCACCAATGTTGGTCTTGGTTGCCTTTATAGTACACCCTCTGCACAATACGATTACAGAGACAGTTTCTGAGCTGGTCTTCTGCGTGCATCTATATAGTAGTTACACTAAGGCTCCGTTCACAAAGAGTAAAACTGGCGGAACTCCGCCAGCCTCCGTGTCATAATGACAGTTTAGGTTCGCGTGCCTCCTGTTTCCGCAATGAAGAATGGACACGTTCGTTCTTTAGCGTGGAGAGAGAGGAGGCACGTGAGCCTCCCATAGACTGCCTTAGAATACACAAGAGATTTTCAGTTTCCACTCCAACACCACATTGTAAAGTCCCATGTAAACCATAACACTTACCCATCTGCTGTTGCTGCAGAGTTTTCTCTACCTTCAGTGACTTGATCAGACATCACAGTAGTAACCTCCTGACTCCTGAGGGGTGGTGAAGTCACACTGGAGGCTTGTGCTTGGCCAGTCTGATTCATCTGCTGTAATACTGGATTCTCCTATACAAGTAACAAACATTGCCTTTCAGATTTCTGTTCACATATTTAAAAAAATCTTATTAGCGGTCAGAATTCCTGCTAACCTGTGACTGAAGCTCATCCCCCAGGTTGGAGGCTGCAAGTTCCTTTAGGCTACTGTCAGGGACATGCCTCTTCACCAGCGGATTCTGCTTAAACACAGGTTTTTGATCATTCACTGAAAGAGCAAAAGGTTGGGAAATTAACAGATCATTGGAAATGAATGTATAATAAAAAAATAAAAAAAATAGAATAAAGAAAAGTTTTTTTAATTCAGTATAATGCTCACAATGGCCTCTAGAAGGGACACAAAGTGAATACTGTTCCTGTCAGCTTTGCTGTGTAGCCTGAGACAGTCTCAACTGTTGTACTTTGCCATCACAGTCAGTCTCAGGGCAGCATGGCACATATCACACCACCACTTCATTCAAACAGGGCAGTTGGCAAAGCCTCACATTTTACATGGATTTATCTAGCGGTCAGTGGGGGTCTGATCACCCAGACCTCAAACCAATCAAACTTTTGGACATGACAAATAAAATGGTTGTCAGAGGACACATTTATTTTTACATACAACAGCACTGCAGCCAGTGATTGACTGATTAGGATGAGAGGGAACAGAAGGATCAGGGGAGGAGAGTATATTTATTTTTAACTTGCTTCCAGCAATAGCTAAAAAGCATTATGTCCCCAGAGGACCCATTTATAAGGTTTGTTATTTAAAAAACAAAAACAAAAAAAAAAAAAAAAAAAAAAAAAAAACAAACAAAAAAAAACACCTTCACAGGGTCTGGGTGTTCCCCAACTGATTGCTAACAAGGAGAATCATGTGGTTTTGCGCTTTACTCCCTGACTGGCTTTTTCTTGCAGAAGATGGACTACATTGGCAAACGGGGAAGGGTGAAGTGCTCAGCCGTATGCTTCTCGCTTCTTGTTCTGATCAAAAACTTTTTACGTGTCTCTCTAACATGTCAAAAAGACTTTATTAAATTGACAGACATTTTAATGACAGTTTTAATATACTGCTAGTATCCAAGACAAGGCAAGATAATTTACACACAGATAAGGCCCTGTATGAATCCTTCCTCACTGTCTGGTCACAGACTGTATTGTCTAGAGCAGCGTTTTCCAACCGGGGTGCCACGGCACACTGGTGTGCCGGGAGAACCTGCCAGGGGTGCCGCGGGATCCCGGTGGGAAATGTGCACTGTCACTTTAAGCATCTCGAGAAGCTGCGGCCGTGCAGCTTCTCGGGATGCCCAGAACACTTTGATGTTCCGCCCGCACTGTGAGCGGGCGGAACATTAAAGTGAGCATAATGTAGGAGCAGAAAGAGTCAGCATCCTGCTCCTACATTCCCTCCCATAGGCTGCCAGCACTTCATACCAGCAGCCTATGGGAGGCCGGGACGTGACCTCTCCGGCAGGCGTGATGATGTGACGTCATCACGCCTGCCGGACGTCCTGACCCCGCGGCTCGCAAGATGGAGCCAGAAGAGGAGGAGAGCTGCTGCCTGCAGCCACAGCGGGGATTAGGTGAGTAGGAGGTTTGTTTGTTTTTTTAGGGGCAGAGCAGGGGGCTTTATTAGTTCATAGGGGGCACCTCTGGGGGCATTATTAGTTCATAGGGGGCACCTCTGGGGGCATTATTAGTTCATAGGGGGCACCTCTGGGGGCATTATTAGTTCATAGGGGGCACCTCTGGGGGCATTATTAGTTCATAGGGGGCACCTCTGGGGGCATTATTAGTTCATAGGGGGCACCTCTGGGGGCATTATTAATTCATAGGGGGGCACATCTGGGGGCATTATTAGCTCATGGGGGCACCTCTTGGGGCATTATTAGTATATGGGGGCACCTCTGGGGGCATTATTAGCTCGTGGGGGCACCTCTGGGGGCATTATCAGTTCATAGGGGGCACCTCTGGGGGCATTATTAGTTCATAGGGGGCACCTCTGGGGGCATTATTAATTCATAGGGGGCACCTCTGGGGGCATTATTAATTCATAGGGGGCACCTCTGGGGACATTATTAATTCATAGGGGGCACCTCTAGGGGCATTATTAGCTCATGGGGGCACAGCAGGTGATCCTACATACAGGGGGCATCCCACATTCCCACTCGCTTTACTGCACATAACACCAAACAGCGCAGTTACTTTGGGAGCCTACAGGAGGGAGAAAGGAAAGGAAGTTGCTAGAAATGTGCGGTGCCTAAATTGTTTGTCTCGCAGGTTCTGAAGAGATGAAACGTATCTGGAAAGAATCATCATGGAGGTAGAATCATCATTTTGTAGAACATTATTTAGTAGGGGTGCCCCGAGGAAATTTTTTATTTTTCCAAGGGGTGCCCCCAGGTGGAAAAGGTTGGGAAGCACTGGTCTAGAGGACCATATTGAGGACAGAAAGCTGCAGATCTCTACATCGCTGTGTCTCCCACAGAGTACAAACGTCTCCAGGGACAGTCCACAAGGCCCGGAGACATGCGTGATCACGTCATGGCCTGGCCACCCCTCATGGAGTGGAGCTCGGTGGTCGGTAACCTAGGAAATGAGCTGTTAACAATAAAGCAAAGAGTTTGCAAAATTGATTTTTTTTTGTGCACTAAGAAACGTTTAGGCGATGAGAACAACCCTTTAAAATTACCGAATGTCAGTAAATTCTAAATTAAAAAGATGAATAATTTGAAAAACACAGATATGTATAAGTTATGTAGAATCAATTTACATCACTGTGTGCCTTGCACATACCTTTAGCCTGCATCTTGGAGAAACAAGACACCCTGTCCAAATTGGAGGATGCCGACTGGCTCCTTAGGACAGCATACATAGAACTTCTGACCATCTTTAAACAAAGGAAAAAACATGCAATGAGAAAAAACACAACACAAAAATAACATATGTATATCAAATGGACATTAATAGTTTTAAGTGTGTATTTCAGTGTATTTAAGTATGCCCCAAACTTATACGGCACCTGTTGGCATAGAATACTTTTCTAGTCGAATTCAAAGGCTAACAGTAGGTATAACGGTAGTGTTGGCTTTACCTGTGCAGGTCATACCCCTTCCACAGGAACCAAAGCAAAGAAAGAGGAAAAATAATAGAACCGCACCAACATATCCTGATCTGTGGACAAGCTAAACCCACCAAAGAAGGGATCACTGGTGCTCAGCGTCACTAGAATAAAGACCTTTTCCCCCCTTTAACCCTATGACAGCAACCTTGGAGGGTGCTGCCATGGGCTCAAACAAAAACAGTTACCTTTTCTTTGTCGGAATACTGTTACCAAAAGGGCACCACTGCAGGGCATGGCTTTGTGAACTGTCCTGCAGAGGAGGACATGTTACACAGAGGGATAAAGAGCCGGAGAGCTCTTTAGAGATAAAGAGCAGGTGGAGAGATAAAGAGCAGGCTAGGAGCCATCAGTATAGAAGCATGTCAGACGTGTCTGCAACTGCAGAAAATATAGGGGCTTGGACAAAAGGGCTGTAGAAGAGCCCAGTGGTTCTCTAGGCCAAAGAAACGCTGCAAAAGACGTATTAGTCTTACCGGTAAGACGGTTTCTCCGAAACCTTCACGACGGCACCACAGGAGTTAACTCTTGCCCTAGGGACAGGAAAAGCACACAGCGAGAGGTTAAAAGCCCCTCCCCTTCCCCCAGACACCAGAAGATTGGACGACGGCACCACAGGAGAAATACCAACAAATTACCTTAGGGAGGGACCACAGCTTGTAGAACTTTCCTACCAAACGCAAGGTCTTCGTTGCGTTGTAGCCTGTAGTGTCTCGTGAAGGTATGTGGAGTGGACCAGGTGGCTGCTTTGCAGATCTGCTCAATAGATGCACATGCCTTCTCTGCCCATGTTGTTGCTATAGCCCTGGTGGAATGGGCTTTGACCAGCAGTGGGGATGGTAGATCTTGTAGACTATAAGATTCAATTATAGCGTTTCTTATCCAACGAGCTAACACGCTCTTTGACACCTTTTTTCCCTTGTTTTTCCCCTGGAACTGAACGAAAAGCGACTGATCTTTCCTCCATGGTTCACATATTTTAAGGTAGTGTAAGACTGCTCTTCTTACATCAAGGGAATGTAACTTGTGTTCCAGGTCAGTCCTTGGTGAAGAACAAAAGGAGGGAAGAACTACGTCTTGAGATCTGTGAAAAGACGTTACTACCTTAGGTAAGAAATTTGGATCTGTTTTTAAGACAATTCTGTCTTCTTGGATCAGGCAGTAGGGTTCTCTAATAGTAAATGCCTGCATCTCTCCTACTCTTCTTGCTGACACAATTGCTACAAGAAAAGCGACTTTGTATGACAGAAATTTTAAGTCACATTCTGGTAATGGCTCGAAGGGACGTTGAGTCAGACCTTCAAGTACAATGTTTAGATCCCAGGGGGGGGAGGGGGGGAGTAAATTTTTAAATAGGAGGATTCTGTCTGACTGCACTCCTCATAAATCTTTTCACCCATGTGTTGTCAGCAATGTTGGAATCATAGATTGCTGATAAGGCAGAAATCTGCACCTTGAGGGTGGCTGGTTTTAAGCCTTTGTTTAGGCCTGCCTGAAGAAAATCCAGAATAAGCGGGATGTTGGGATCAGCAGGAAAGGCCAGCTTAGTCGGGCACCAGGCATTAAAGACTTTCCAGATTTTCAAATAGATTTTTGAGGTCACTGGTTTCCTGCTGTTCTGGATGGTAGAAATTACTGTATCTGAAAGCCCCTTGCTTCTAAGCATCTCCCGTTCAGGATCCATGCTGAAAGTTTTAGATTTGCAAGTCCTGGATGGAGAAGTGGACCCTGATGTAGAAGGACCGGGTCTGACGGCAGAAGCAAAGGAGGTTCCAGGGCCATCTTCTTCAGCATCCCAAACCAGGCTCTTTTGGGCCAGAATGGGACAATTAATATTACTGTCACCTCTTCCTTTAAGATCTTTTGTAATACCTTGGGTATTCGAGGAATAGGTGGGAACCCGTAGGCCAGGCTGAAGGTCCAGGTGTGAGCTAAAGCATCTATTCCTAACGGGTTTCCAATTGGTTGAAGGGAGAAGAAGTTCCTTGTCTTCTTGTTCCTGTGGTTCGCAAAGAGGTCTACCTGTGGTGGGCCCCATTTCCCCGTAATCATCTTGAAGACCGAATCCTTCAGGTTCCATTCCCCCGGCAATAGGACATGCCTGCTTAAGTAATCTGCCTGTGAATTTTCTATTCCCCGGAGATGAGTGGCTGTAACCGAGAGAAGGTTCTTTTCTGCCCAGCGAAATATCTTGTCCGAGATATATCGGAGGGAGTTTTGTTTTGTGCTCCCCTGGTGTCTCAGGTGCGCAACCACTGTTATATTGTCCATGAGGACATGAAGATGAGATCTCTGCAAGGTATCCTTGGCTTGTTGCAAAGACATCCATACCGCAAGGAGTTCCCTGTAGTTGGATGATCTTCCGGCTGTTTCCAGAGACCAAGTGCCCTGGTATAGAAAAGAGTCCACCTTCGCACCCCAACCTGACATGCTTGCATCCGTGGTAAGAATCCTCTTTGGAACTGGGTTCCAATGAACTCCCTTCCTCAGATTTGCCGGGTCTAACCACCAGTTTAGAGACTGACGGACTGATAACGGAATTTCCATTATCTTGTCTAGTCCCCACTTCTGTTTGTTCCAAGATGAGAGAATTTGGAACTGCAGATCTGTGGAGTGTGCCTGGCTCCATGGTACCGCTGGAATGCATGCGGTCATTGATCCCAGAACTGACATGGCTTCCCTGATACGACATGCTTTCTTCCTGCGAAACAATTTTATCTTTTCCATGAGAGCTTCCTCTTTCTCTGATGGAAGGAAAGACATTTGTTTTACTGAGTTGAGAAGATTTCCCAGGAAGATTTTTTCTGTACCTGGGTTGAGGTCTGATTTTTTGTCATTCAGGAACCATCCCAGCGAGAAGGAGGTTCCTGGTAAGTGATAGATCCTCTAGAAGCTTCCAGGAAGAGTTTGCTACTAGAAGAAGATCGTCTAAGTAGGCAATCACGTTGATACCCTGCAGATGTAGATAGGAAGTGACCTCGCTCATGATGCAGGTGAATATGCGTGGAGCTGACGAGATCCCGAAGGGAAAGGCGCAGAACTGAAAATGTTGTACCTTCCCGTCCATCTTGATGGCAAACCTTAGGTATTTTTGGGAGGATGGGTGAATCGGTACATGGTAATACGCGTCTCTTAAGTCGATTGACGCCATCATGGTGCCTGTTGGGATTAGAGGAGTTGTACTTTTTATTGACTCCATCTTGAACCTCCTGTATCTCACATATTTGTTTTACAGGTTTTAGGTTGATGATGAGTCTGTAGGTCCCATTGGGCTTGGGAACTAAGAATAGATTCGAGTAGTGTCCCCTCCAGAGTTGCTTCACTGGGACTGGGATCACTACTTTGGAGCTTATCAAGTTCCTGACACTTTGAGTAAGTTCCAACTGAAGGGATAGAGAGGATTGTTGGGAGATTCTGAACTTTTCAGGAGGAGATTGGATAAATTCTATCCTGTATCCTTCTCGGATTACATCTAGAATCCATTGATTCTTTGTGACCTCTGTCCAAGACTCCCAAAACTTGGACAGTATCCCCCCGACTGGAGCTATGTCATTGTTTGTCTTTTCCATCACGGGGCTTGAAAAAAATATTCGAATTCTTGCCCCCTTTGGAATAGCTCCAACGACCTCTTTTAGATTTCCCTTTATATTTGTCCTGATATTTAGGACGTTGAGTCTGCTCCTGTTTCTTTTGCGTTTTCTCCTCTGGGAGAGCCTTTTTCTTGTCGGATGATTTTTCTAGAAGCTTGTCTAAGGCTGACCCAAAAACATATTTGCCCTCAAAGGGTAGGCCACAAAGTTTGGATTTGGAGATTTTATCTCCCGTCCAATCTTTTAGCCATAAGGCCCGTCGGGCCGAGTTAATTAGGGCTCCATCCTTGGCAGCGACACGTATAGCTTCAGCTGAGGCGTCTGCTAAGAAGCCGATGGCGTCTTTTGGGAGAGGAAGAGAGTCAATTATATTATCCCTTGACATATTGCTCCTCAGATGTTCCTCTAATTGATTAACCCAGACATGCGATGCTCTGGCTACACAAGTAGCAGCTATATTGTTTTTAATTGAAAAAGTCACCGTCTCCCAGGACTTTTTCAATAAACTCTCGGCTTTTCGATCCATCGGATCGTGGAGTTGTGTGGAGTCTTCAAATGAAATAATAGTCTTTTTAGAGACTTTCGCCACCTGGGCGTCCACCAGAGGGACCTCCCATTCCTCAGTTTCCTCAGGATCAAAGGGAAGACGTCGCCTGATATCTGAGGGAACTGATATCCTCTTCTCGTTTTTTTTTCCATTCATCTGAAATTAGTTCCTTTATGGTTTTATGAATAGGAAACCCCAATCTCTTCTTTGCCTTAAGACCTGCGAATAACTGGTCTGCGGCCGAGATCTCCTCCTCCTTTTCCGCAAAACTTAATGCAGCTCTGACTGCTTTTAATAAAAGGGAAATTCGTTCAGAAGGAAAGAAATACTTCTTCCTTGTTTCCTGGGTGTCCGAAGCTTCAGACCAAACCCCAGAATCAGAAATCTGGCCCGATTCAACCTCAGATATTGAGGAGGAAGATGGAGACCTGTGTCTTTTAGATGTAATGGAAGACACTGAGGATCCCGAACATCCTGGAACAATCATTGCAGGAGTAATTTCAACCGGGGGAGCAGGAGGATCAACCCGCAGAGGAGGGAGAGGATTGATAACTGGTTCTGGAGCAGGAGCTGTTGCCACAGGCTGAGCGACTGGATTAGAACCTTTAATTTCATCTTTGATCATTTGCCTTATATCAGACAGAAAAGATGATCTATCCTCTTTTATGAATTCATTTATGCAGGACGTGCAAATGTTCAGTTTACATGATGATGGTAATCTAGTATTGCAATTAATGCATCTCCTTGCAGGTGGGGGAGGAGGTCTGGATTTCTCCTTCTCTTTCTGAGTGGCTTCTTTCTCCTAGGCATGAACACAGTACTTTAGAATCATGGCAGGAGAATGAGGAAGCCCCACCCCTAGTGAAACCAGCAGGTGGGCACCCAGAGAGAGAGAGGGTTGACATAGGTGGAAAACACATTTGCACCACAACCCCCCAGTGTAGCATAGAATGGCACACTTACCGCCGCTGGCGGGTGCGAAGGCATGTCTGCAGATGATGCTGGCGCTGAATCCATCTTGAAAGCAGACCTCAGGACGGGCGACCCGCAGAGAGGAGCCTGTCCTTTAAATGCACCGCCCGGCGTTCTTGTCGGCAGCCGAAGCATCCGCTTCCGGCGTGTGACGTCAGCGCGCCACGTTACGTCACGTGGGGACGCATGTCGGACTCCATGCCCCACTTCAGGCGGAACTAGTCGTAACCGGAAGTAGGCCGCGGCGGACGCTGAGAAGGCCGCACGCCTACCGGAGCCCAACCTGGACGTGTTGCCGCAGGGGAGAACTGAAGACCGCGGCCCCGCAATCCCCGCACGTCCCGTCACCGGAGGATGGCGAGCGAGCGGGCCTCCCCATACCCCCCCGCCAGCTGCCTCCAGGGAAGGAAGGGGATGAACCCAATCGATTCCCCTGGTAAGGGGGAATTTATTCTTCAAGGGGATCTCTTCACCTTCCGACGGATCCCCCACACCTCTCGTGCCTGCCCTTCAGGGACAGGAAAAGCACTGGTGTCTGGGGGAAGGGGAGGGGCTTTTAACCTCTCGCTGTGTGCTTTTCCTGTCCCTAGGGCAAGAGTTAACTCCTGTGGTGCCGTCGTGAAGGTGAGGAGAGAAAAAAATCCTACAGAGGCAGAAACCTTCCATGGCCTTAAAGAGATTGAGAGATAGAGAGGAGGGGGAAGCTAGACGTTAAGATGTTCCCCACCAACCTCCACGATCCAAAGTCCTTCTGCTAGAGGGCTGAGGGAGGAATGGGATGGCCGGCCATTTTAGTAAAAGAATATGGCAACACTTTCCAGTAGAACATCTTTGTGTACACAGGGTTGCCCTTCTGGTAACCTCTAAAAAGGTGGGGTTACTCCGCCAACAAGTGGACTGATTGAGAGGCAGGACATGAGGCAGAGCAGAAGATTGCCTGGTTTCCCATCATCTTCTCGATATTATAAATCATGTGCTACATGTCAGGAATCTTATGAAAAAAGGATGCTAAAGTTAACCCAACGTGTAGCCGAAGGTCTCGTTGACTTGAATAGGCAGGATATAGTCATTTTGCGACTACGTTCTGTTAATTTCCTGGAAGGATCAAGTCCTGCACAGAAGAAGTCATCCTAGACAGAACGTAGTCACAAAATGACTACATCCTGCCCATTCAAGTCAACGGGGTCGTCAGGCTAACCTTTTTTCAAAGGTTTCAGACGTGTGGCCCGGCATGGGTCAAGAACACAATGTGAGCCTAGCCTAAGAGATAGAAAAGTGAAACAACAACTTTATAAAACTCTAAATATTATTAAATAAAATGCATTCCCATGTGGGTAAAGGCTGGTAAAGACAAATAATGCTGCATGTCACTTACCGTGTTTTTGCAGATGTTTGATGACTGAGTGATCGATGACCCTCTCATGGGCACCCTCTGAGCCAAGCTAAGTTTACCAGCAGCAGCATTTGATACACCAATATGAGAGAGAATACTGGCAAGGGCTGCAGGGTCAGCTTTAAATTCTTCTGAACCACCTAAAAAAAAAAAAAAAAAAAAAAAAAAAAAAAAAGTCATGCACATGTCATGTAAACGCACTGCATGGAGTTCAGAGCAGATTTGTGGATTTTACTTTCCCCAAGGGAAATTTGACATAAACATACATGCATAACAAACAGTCTGCTGTGTAGACTAGATATAAAATAAAAAAATATTATATATACACACTGTAAATAAATTACGTTTAGTTAGCTGGTGCTGAAAATTTCCCTTGGGAATTTTCATGTGGAAATCTGCAGCAAGACAGCCTAGTGCGTTAACCCTTAAACTGCAGGGAAAATTCACACCCAGCCCACAAAAAAAGGAACAAAATAACACTCACCAATATGCTGCTAAAAA
The DNA here is from genome assembly GCF_027789765.1 of Dendropsophus ebraccatus. Lineage (NCBI taxonomy): Eukaryota > Metazoa > Chordata > Amphibia > Anura > Hylidae > Dendropsophus > Dendropsophus ebraccatus. The sequence goes on from NC_091458.1 coordinate 47,837,786, forward strand.
ACAAACTTTATTCCATGCGTTAAAAGTGGAGCATGGACACTTGCAAGACAATGCTACAGCTTGATGCACGCGAAATGGCTGTAGCCTTGTCGTGCCAGCGTCTATGCTCCACTTTTAACGCATGGAATAAAGTTTGTCATTTAGCAGCATATTAGTGAGTGCTACGTTGTTCCTTTTTTGTGCAATATGAATAGACTGTCTTCTGTAAAGTAAAACAACACCAGTGGCTGCATATCGGGCCACTAGCGGTAAAACTCCACAAGTGCCAGGATATTGCAGGTGTGATTTTCCTGTTAGTGCAGAGACTATACCTTCTGTTATGTGCGAAGATTAAAAAGTAAACTTCTTACAAGAAAGCATTGCAATAGTTTAGGAAAAAGTCAAAATTTTTCACATAGGTACATAATTAATAAAGGTTAGGTCCATCCTATAATTCGACTGTGTTGATATAAAGAAAGGAAAAACAAACTCTTATAAAGCAGATGCCAATTGCCCCATATAAGGAGCTGTGTTTATTATGGTCTATGGATGGGGGAGGGGCCAAGGGGGTAAGTGAGCGGGGAGATGAGAGAAACACCCCGGGGGAGATTTATGGGTGTAAATATACACCTGGTGTAAACTGCCCACAGCACCCAATCACAGCTCAGATTTTATTTTACCAGAGCTGAAAACTAAGCTGTGATCGGTTGTGTATAGAAGATAGCACAGATCATACTGAAATCCCAGACCAGCATTGAGCAGTCTGACCTGTGAATCCAGCATTTTATGTGCCCAGACAGTCTCCAAAGTGCCCCAAAGGGGGTAGCTGGAAAACAGCTTTTTGAGTACATCAAGAAACTCTTTTGCCTAAAAAAAAAACTATTACAGGGTTTCTTAAAAATCAATTTTAATATTAAATTTTTGCAAAGTCGTTTTAAATGACAGTTCAGCTGCATTCACTCGTTTCATGAACGGGGAATGCCTTAACTGGAGTGTTTGCCGTATGGCACGCATTAATATCATGCCGGGAACTGGCAAATTGTTTGACTGTTTGTGTCGCTGTAATGACATTGCCTTGCAGCCGTGTCATTACAGAGGCGCGAGCATTCAAACACTTTCATGTCGTGCAGGAAAACACTCCAGTACAGGCATTCCTCGTCCGTGCTTCACTCAAATAGCGGCCGCACAAAACGGACATGTCAGTTTTTTCTGCGGCCACAAGGAATCCCGGCCAGAGTGTATACAGAAAGTGTATACACTCCGGCCGGGATTCCATAATAATCAATGTGATCAGCAATTTCATTAAATAACGTCCGTTGTTGCAAAACTGCAACTATGGATGTTGCTTAATAAAATTATAAGTAGTGTAAAATTACATTTACCTTTCTCTTCAGCATCCTTGGAACCTTGATTTTTCTGAGTGACTTCAGCTAATGGTTCCCTCCTTCTGTGATTCGCTTGAGGATTCACAGGCTCTCCTTTATCTGTAGTTACTCGAGATCGATCTCTTGGCTGAGAAAAGTTGAAAGGTTGAGTGCGAGTGCAAGGCCTTTTTTTCACTGCTTTACCCTAAAAAGAAACCAGAAGATTACAAAAATTTACAAAATTGCTGAAAGTTTTAGATAACACTAACTAAAATTATCCTGTTCATTTACAAACAAATAATGTGTCTGCTACTATCACCACCACTGCCAAAGACTGAAATATTTAGGGAGGGGGACAGCTCTCACTTACTTGGCCTTCACAAGGCTCGATCACTGGATAATGATGATTTTATTGGGCACACATAATGTGGTCGGACAATGAAAGAGCATTTTCCCATTCCTTGGCCCTTTTACACAGTTTCTATAAATTCTCATTTGCCCAATAGTCAGAAACATATCAGCCAAATGAAATCTACTTGTAAATATAAAAGGATCCATACACATGCAATAGGTGTCAGCAAACAGCTCTCTCCCATAAAAACTGAATTCACAGGTCAGATAAGATTGCAGGATGTTGTGCTGAGCAGAGCTGCCTTTTCTCCTCTCCGTGCTCACTCACCCCCTCAGCCCCTCCCCTCTCCATAGACCATAATGGACACAAGACAACTGCTTCTTCTAAAGTGACATTTAAATGACAGATACACTTTAACCCCTTAAGGTCAAAGCCAATTTTCGTTTTTGCGCTTTTGTTTATTCCATTTTAAGTTTAAAAGTCAACAGCGCTTGCATTTTTTCACCTAGAGACGTATATGAGCGCTTATTTTTTGCGAAACCAATTGTACTTTGCAATGACAGGCATTATTTTTCCATAACATATGCTGCGAAACCGGAAAAAAATCATTTGCGCTGTCAAATTGAAAAAAAAAACTATTTGTTTTGATTTCGGGGAGTTTTGCATTTACGCCGTTCGTCCTATGGTAAAACTGACTTGTTATGCATGTTCCTCAAGTCGTTACGATTACTATGATATGTAACATGTATAACTTTTATTGTATCTGATGGCCTGTAAAAAATTCAAACCATTGTTAACAAATATACGTTCCTTAAAATCGCTCCATTCCCAGGCTTATAGCGCTTTTATCCTTTGGTCTATGGGGCTGTGGGAGGTGTCATTTTTTGCGCCATGATGCGTTCTTTCTATCGGTACTTTGATTGCGCATATACGACTTTTTGATCGTTTTTTATTACATTTTTTCTGGATTTGATGCGACCAAAAATACGCAATTTTGCACTTTGGAATTTTTTTGCGCTGACGCCGTTTACCGTGCGAGATCAGGAATGTGATTAATTAATAGTTCGGCCGATTACGCGCACGGCGATACTAATTATGTTTATTTATTTATTTATTAATTTATATTTATAAAATGGGAAAAGGGGGGTGATTTGGACTTATTAGGGGAGGGGATTTTTTTATTAATAAAAACACTTTTTTACTTTTTTTTTACTTTAACTAGAAGCCCCCCTGGGGGACTCGTATATAAACAGCATTGATCTCTCATAGAGATCAATGCTGTGTATATACACAGCAAAGATCGATCAGATCGGTCATAGATTGCTATGGCCTGCTGCAGGCCATAGCAATCTATTGCCGAGCCGGGATCAGCGTCATTCCGACGCTGAGGCCCGGCACGGGCAGAAGAACGGATCTCCGTCCCACTAGACACCAGGGACACGGAGAGCACAGCATCTAAGTGCAGCTGTCAGGTTTGACAGCTGCACTTAGAGGCTTAATTAGCCGGCGCGGCAACGGGACCCGCGCCGGCTAATAGAGGCACTGCCCGGCTGCACGTGTCAGCCGGGATCAGCGCCGTTCAGAGCGGGGTCCCGGCGGGACCCCTCTCTGAACACCCAGAGCGGCACCATGACGTATCAGATACGTCATGGGTCGCTAAGGGGTTAAACATAAACAGGCAAATATTACGTATTATTTCAGGATTAGTTGAAAAAGCCAGTGCTAGCTTCAGCAAGTGCTTGGCACCCCAGCATGTGTGAAGTATATGTTCACTACTGAACACCCTTTAAATTATACTGTTATGAAGATTCATTCTTTGTGTAAAGAGGTGAAAACTGCAAGGTAAAGACAGGGTAAACACCAGAGTGTAATATCGCCCCTTGTGTACCTTCTGAAACTGGTTCTGCCAGGACTGATGCAGCTTTTGGAAATCAAGAGGTTCCTTGGTTTTTGAGGGAATTGGCAGTCTGCTTCTCGGGGGGTCCTGTGACATCTCTAATGGTGTTTTTTGCTTGCTTGCCTGAATACCCGTTGGAGCATTCATCCCATTTTCTTTCCCTTTCATCCATGTGGTCTTCGGAACAATGGAGGACTTGCATCCGAACTCTGATATAGCTTCATTGCAAGACTGCATTTCCGTCATGTAGTCTACTCACAGTGGGCACTTCTCACATTAAGGCTCAAGCAACCTCCAAAATATCCCTAGGGAGAGAGGGGGAAAGTCAGAAAATTATGGTATATTGAAAGTCACTAGCAGAAGCATGACACTGGCCTTCAGAATATGTTTCAGTGTAGATTATATTTACTCAAAAGGATGGGTGACTAGTAGAGATGAGTGCAACTCGAGTCTGATCGTTCTTCATTTGTTTACCACTGGTTGTAGAAGCTAGAAGAGTTTGGAGGCGGATTGGGCGTACCAAGCTGGTGCTCGGCACTTAGGGGGACGCCCCAAATACTCCTAAAACCCCAATTAGGAGCTATCGTTTATGCGGGGCAGAAGACAAGATTTAGTAGCAGCCCTGCTCTTCTCAGGTAATGATCTACTGTGGCATATCAGCAGGTTCATACGGCTGAACCTGCTGATAGTGCCGCTTTAAATCGCAGCATATACAATACAATATGGGCTGCTACACTGATGTGCGCAATATTTGATATATATCATAACCATTTATCCCACATATACATATAGCCATCATACTCAATATAGCCATCATACTCAATGGCACTGTATAGGTAATGGAGGAGGTTCATTTATGATTGACGTATGTATGTAACTCATAGCAACCAATCACAGCACAGCTTTAGTTTCTTACAGTGCTCTGAAAAATCAAAGCCAACCTGTGTGAGATTATATATATATATATATATATATATATATATATATATATATATATATATATATATATATATATATATATATATATATATATATATATATATATATATATATATATATATATATATATATATATATATACACACACACACACACCCCTGGGACCAGATTTATCTGCTCGAGAACTGCCTGATCCGCCCATAGCAACCAATCACAGTTTATGCCTCATTTTGTTCGGAGCAATGTGAGAAATGAAAGCTGAGCCAATTGGTTAATTGGAAAAAAACTTTGTCTCAGGCTAATAAATCTAGGCCTATGCTCTTTTCTTGTTCTGTATTCTCCTGCAATGTGATCCTTTATGGCAGGGATGGGCAACTGCGGCCCTTCAGCTGTTGCGGAACTACAATCCCCATTAGGCCTGAACAGCCAAAGCTTTGGCTGTAACTGTCCAGGCATGATGGGAATTGTAGTTCCTGCAACAGCTGGAGGGCCGCAGTTGCCCACGGTATGGTAAATCCTGGCAAGTGCTAGGTAGCAGAGCAGCTCACTTTATTTCTGCCATAGGTTCAATGGCAACGTCATACAAATTGAGTCTGCTTCCAGCATGTCACCATTACACGGCCCGAGTGGGTGCTCTGTGCCCATGCTGGAAAGAACACAGGGGTGTGGGAGTCAAGAGGGAATACAGGGTCTACAATTGGGCAGTGGGTATAGTATTCAGAATGACACCACATTAGGAAGTGATTTAAAGTTAGACAAAAACCCCTTTAAAGGACAACTCCGGCGGGACCCCCCCAAAAAAAAAAAAAAAACACAGACACACACAGACACCATACTCACCATCCCTCCGGTGACGATCGCCACTCCATTCGCCCGCCGTCCGCCTCACCATCACCTGTGTCCGCTGTCCAGCGATGTCTCCTTCTTCCGGGTCCATGAGAGAGAAAAGGCTGCCAGCGCGCTTGCGCATCGGCAGCCTTTTCATTGGCTGGAGCCAATCAGGGCTGAGCAAGCTGGAAGCCATGTGATGCGCTACAGCCAATGAAAAGGCTGCTGGTGCGCATGTGCACCAGCAGCCTTTTCTCTCCCATTCACTCTCAATGAAGACGCCGAAGAGGAAGAAGACCCGGACCGCCCCCCAGCTCTGACGTCACTCGACACCAGAGAAGAGGACCGTGACGACCGTAATAGGTAATGTATATATTCTTTAACTTCCGGGGTGGTGGGTCGGGGGAAGGGGGCCAGACCGGGTATTTAACCACATTACAAAGTTATATAACTTTGTAATGTGTGTTAAATAAGCCAAAAAAAAAATTCGCCGGAGTTGTCCTTTAAATGTTCCTATGGCTCAGCTCACATTGTGCTATATACGCCATGACATTGCTCCAGCATATGACTTTATAGGAATAAAGTATACATCACATTTAGGTTTCTGGTATGAAAAAAAAAAAAAAAAACTATGGGTGCATTTACACAGAGAGATTTATGTGACAGATCTTTGAAGCCAAAGCCAGGAACAGACTATAAACAGGACCGGTCATAAAGGAAACACTGGGATCTCTTCTCTTTTCAAATCCATTCCTGGCTTTGACTTCAAAAACCTGTCAGATAAATCTGTGTAAAGGCACCCTAAGTTTACACCGCACTAGGCTCCGTTCACACGGCGCAAAAGTGGCGGAATACCGCGGCAGAGGATCCCGCCAGCCTCCCTGTGATAATGACAGTCTATGGGAGGTTCGCGCGCCTCCTCTTTCCGTGCTGAAAAATGAACATGTTCCTCCCATGGACTGCCATTATCACAGGGAGGCTGACAGGATTCCGCCACTTTTGCTCCTTGTGAACGGAGCCTTAAAGGGAACTGACCAGCATGATTGTGCCAATATGGTTCCCAGCTGCACAGTATAGACCTACCGCGTAGCTCTCCGAGGCCTCCAGCCATGTCTGCAGCGGCTGCTTTACATCGTGGAAAAAAAGAGTTTTATTCTGGTGTATGAGGCTGAGAGAAGGGCTGCAACTAGTCATCTGGGCGGGGAGTTCCCCCTGACTAGTCACTGCTCTCTGCCTGTCAGCACATTCTGCGGGAATGATTGACAAGCAGAAAAACCTGTTAGCGGTCTCTCTACCTGTCAATCATCCTCGCAGAACAAGCTGACAGGCAGAGAGCAGTGACTAGTCACAGTCGGCTCCCAACCCAGATGACTAGTTGCCACCCCTCTCCCACGCCAGAATAAAACTTCTTTTTCCCTGATGTAAAGCTACTGCTGCAGATGTGCCTGGTGGCCTCAGGAAGCTGCACAGTAGATCCATATGATGCAGCTGGGAACCATATCCGCACAATCCTGCTGACTGGCTCCCTTTAAAAAAGGTATTCTAGTAAAAACCTATTGATGGCCTATCGAGAGGATGAGCCATCAATAGCTGAGCGCTGACACCCAATAGTTCCACTGATCAGCTGCATAGTCATTGGACCAGAAGTAAACAATGTAATAAGTCGGACGCCTTAGGGTCCTATTACACGGAGCGATTTTTAACAATTAACTAACAATAAACAATAGCAAACGAGATTGTTTATCGTTAACCTAAAATCGTTCACCATATTACACAGAACGATGGTCGTTAGTTACGATTGTTACTGCGATCGTTACCATCATCGTTTATTCCTTCTGATCCCAGCAAAACAATGGACAATGTGCTATTACACTGAACGATTAGTGAGAAAAATGCGGAACTTGAGCGAACGAACGTGAAACGATACAGTGAACGATTAGCGATAATTTTAGGTTCAGATCTAAATCAACAATCAAAGACATAGTAATGATTTTTCGATCATTGCCTGCAATTACACAGAACGATTATCGGTTAAATTCGAACGATATAACGATATTTCGCACGATAATCGGACAGTGCGATAGGGCCCTTAGCTCTGTACATTGTTTGGTGGTGGAGCTGGGTTCCTGCAGTGCAGCTCCCACTCTGAGTTCAGGCTTATGGCTCCTGTATACTGTTTCCTTCCAGGTACTACAGTTGTGCAGAACAGCTGATCGGTGGGGGTGCCGGGTGTTGGCGTCACACAGCTATTGATGGCCTCTGCTGTGGACGGGAGTTTTCCTTGGAAATTTCCTTTGCTGCAGTCCATCCTACATCTACACAGCATTTAAAGAGCATTTATCTACTGACTGCAGCTAAATAAACATATACATGCGGGAAGTGGCCCGAACACAGTCACTACGTTCACACCACTATAGTGAGGGAGCCCAGTGCAGGGCCACAGTATAGGTGAGCATCCTTTTTTCATATGGAATGCCGACATATACAAAGGCCAGACCACATCATCACAGCGTGAACTTAGGCCTTATTCACATATTCCATAAATTTGTCCGTAATTGCAGAATGGGGAGAAATTTAGGGCCCATTGATTTCGAATGGTTTTTAGGATGCGCAATCTAGTACGCAAAACTGTAACTGTAGAACAATCAGCCAATAAAAATCAATGGGAACGCATTTATTTTTTTGTGGATGTTACATCCATAACGTATGCAAAAAAATACAGATCACCCAATTCAAACTAACACCTTGCCAACTTTTTTTTTTTTTTTTTTTGCTGGTGCGGAGAAAACCAAAGATGCATTATGGACGGGTTTTTGCAGATAGAGGGACCTGAAAAATAACTGAATGTTATGAATGAGACCCCGCACATTTTCTCTCATTATATATATATATATATATATATATATATATATATACACACAGGGCCGTATTTACCACTAAGCCCCGTAGTCCGGGGGGTGGGGGTATGGTGGTATTGGTCAGGTCTGGTATGGCCAATCGGAGCGTGAAGATGGGTCGTCTTCAGGTTTAGTGCCTAGGGCAGCAGCAGTTGTTAATACTGATTATATATATATATATATATATATATATATATATATATATATATATATATATATAGATAGATACACACACACAGGTAGCAGTAACACATGCTTGGCCCCTGATTGGCAAACAGACATGCTTCTGGCATCTTACAGGTGGTGGGGCCCTAGAGACATCTACATAGACTATATGCTACATATACTGGGAGCTTTCCAACCATACTTGCATATGTAATGTGAACAGCGCCTAAGCCCAGCTGTATTACACAGCCCCCTATGATCCTGTACCCAGAGGACACACAGGACAGGCTGAGCCCCGAGGAGATCACTGAGATGGTTATGTATGCCCCGGGGCAGAGTCACCGCAGTGGTGACGCAGCAGGACACATGGCACGGCAGGTATGCCTCCCTATACACCTATGTGCCCCATAGACAGAGCTGTGACTGCTATCATAGGGAAGAGGGCAGCGGAGAAAGCCTAACGTCCGTACACACCTGCTCCGCCCGCCTCTCCTGTACACTCAGCCCGGCGCGGCACATGAAGCTGCCCGGGTCCAGCATCGGTTCCGGTCCCGGCCGTGCACCGACTTCTCAGCACTCCGCTCCTGTCTCAGCTTCTAGCTCAAGTCTCACAATTCGTAAAAAGCTGCGCTTCCTGATTGGTTGAAGACAGTAACAATAACGCACACGCCTACGTCCCTTCCAACCAATCAGCATTGAGCAAAAAGCTGTGACGAACAACGCACAAAAACCACGTGACTATATCCTGATTGGATGATTGCTGAGAAAGAAGATCCCCCTGGAAACCGTTACAGAGCCGTAGAAGGCGAACTGTGTCCACAGTAAGGCGTGCTGCGCATGCGCAATGTACTCATAGACGGAGGACTTTTAAAGTTAGAGGATGCTTCTTGTTTTCAATGCAATGACGTTTTCTACTTAATGTTTTTATTACCAGACTTCTTATTGCTCATTTTTTTCTCATATATATAAATATACAAAGTCTGTTGGCTGTGCTTGATGTTCCAGATATAAATCCAACTAAATGATGGGACAATTTCCTTTTTGCACTTTTGTTTTGTCCTCCTTGAGTCTAAAACGCCATAGCGCTTGCATTTTTTTCACCTACAGACCCACACGACACCAATTGTAAGTTGCAGTGACTTACTTCATTTGTCCATAAAATATGCTGCGAAACTGGAACAAAAAATGATTTGTGCAGTAAAGTTGGAAGAATTGTTTTTTTTTTATTCCAGGGAGGTTTTTGTCTTTACACCATTCACCCTGTGGGAAAACTGACATATTATCTGTGTTCCTCAAGTCAGTACGATTACAATAGGAAATTTATATAACTTGAATTTCATTTTACTGCTTTTAAAAAATGAAAAACTTAAAAAAAAGGTTTAAAATTGCTCTATTACCATCTATATAACGCTTTTATTTTTTGGTCTTTGGGGCTATTTGATGTGTCATTTTATTGCTTGCTTACGTATATGTGAGTTTTTGATCACTTTTTATTAGAGATGAGCGAACCGGGTTCGGGTTCGAGTCGATCCAAACCCGAACGATCGGCATTTGATTGGCGGTGGCTGCTCTAAGGTTGTCTGGAAAACATGGATACAGCCAATGACTATATCCATGTTTTCCACATAGCCTTAGGGCTTTATCCAACTTCAGCAGCCACCGCTAATCAAATGCCGAAAGTTCGGGTTCGGATCGACTCGAGCATGCTCCAGGTTCGCTCATTTTCTAATTTTTGCAGATTTTCAAACAAAAAGGGAAATCTTGCACTGCCACTATTGTCCTGTAGGTGAGTAGTTCACATGGGCAGGTAATGGTTAACCACATGTGGTGCTCTGTTCCAATATAGCAAAGTTCTATTCATAAAGACAGATGAACGGCACTCACCACTTGAATTGAATGGTCATTCATTCGTGAAGTACATGACACCGATAATAAACAGTGGTAGACATGGATTAACACATGGCAACGGATGTTTCGTGCATGCGCTTTCTGTGGCCGATGGATAACTAAGACTTATCTATATGCGAGTACGAGGAGTTCTTCTAATCACTATACACACTTCACCACATCCCAGCACTACATTAGGCAAGGGGCCCTCTATCCCTGACACCTGCTACTACTCTATTCTTCTTATATCTGTTTTGCTACTATTGTTGTTGCCAAGTTTTGCACTGTACTTGCAAGTACAGTGGTGCCTTGGATTACAAGCATAATCTGTTTCGGGACCGTGCTTGTAATCTACATCCACTCTTAAACCAAAGCAAATTTTCCCCTAAGAAATCATAGAAATGCAGATAATTGGTTCCACACCCCAAAAATAATCATCTATTATTCTGAATAACATGTATAACAAATGAAACAAACATTCAGAAACAGCAGAAAATGTGATATTATAAGTTACTGTACAGTAATGGAGAGGATGGGAAACACAAGGGCGGACAGAGACTACAGGGAGCATGAAGGAGTGAGCAGGACATATGTGGGCACAGTATAGCAGCACTCTCCGGGGAGAGAGGGGTTACAGCTATGGAGAGATTACCTCCACAGTCCTGTCCCCTGATGAGAGCCCCAGCCTGAAGTGGATCTGCTATGATTTGGAAGGTGAGGGAGACTTCCTGGGTCAGAGTACAGAGCTGTAGACGCCGCTATGCAGACCATGCCCCTCCCCCACTCGCGCTCCCACCCAGTACAGGGAGCTCTTAAACCAAAGCAATGCTCTTAATCCAAGTCACAATTTTGAAAAACTGTGAGCTCTTAAACCAAAACGCTCTTAAACCAAGTTACTCTTAAACCAAGGTACCACTGTACTTAAGTACTGTTATTTCTGTTGCACTGAAGAATCATTCTAGTAAGGTTGAATACTGTAAAAGTGTCCCTCTGCCATCTATGCCGCCTCACCTGCACCTACGCTCTGCACCTCACATCATTTTACTTAAGGTCCGGTTGCTGTGTGTCCAGGCAGGGCTGGCTCCAGGTTTTTTAAGGCCCTCGGGCGACAGAGCCTCAGTGGGCCCCTCATTCATCCCCTATGCACACATAATCCACACACTATGCACAATCGCTGGCACTGACTGACACAGACATTGACTGAATGACACAGACACACAGACACTGATGCGCACAGCACTAACAGCCCAGTCTTCTCCCTCTTCCTCTCTGTCTGGCTGCTCTCCACAATGTGAGGTTGAGGACCTTCTGGTCATGTGATCAGGTCCTTCATTCTTTTCTCTCTCTGTGCAGGACCTGAATCTCCTGTGTCTTCTGATGTTCAGCCCCCTCACCTTGCGCTACAGTTAGCAGGCTGAACATTAGAACACCGGGCCCCTCTCCCTATTTGGGCCCCTAGAGACACTGTGGGCCCCGGCACTTGCCCAGGTGAGCCCTGTGCTGACGCCTGCCCTGTGTCCAAGGATGGGTGTTACCACTTCTGGCCACCGTGACAAGTAGCCCCCAAAACACCAGAGCCCACCAGAAACTTCAATACCAGTCCCAGCAATCCGGGCCACAGCAAGAACACAGGAAGTTCTTTGTTTTCCATGATAACTAATAAAAATAATAATGTAAATTACAAACTTGCTTTATATCACATGTACTGTTGATTTAGACTGAAAGTTATAACGGCAGGTACACTTTAATAAAGTTATATTACTTTGTAATACAACTTTATTATTTTTTTAACAGTATAGTTTTACATGTACTTATATACTGCAGGTGACGCAGCAGTAAGGGGCGACATGAGGAGTACCCTTTTAAATCTGCAGTTTCAAATCTAACCTGCTTGTGTGCTTTTATAGTACTGGTGACCCTAAACAAAAGGATATTTTTCCTTTTTTTCAGATCTATAGCGCCATTTTTGAGAGTGGATGAAATGAAATGAAATTGATGAACTACGAATAAGCAAGCTTGGCGCACCAGGGTCATTCACTAGCCCCTAAGTGCACCCTTATGCCCACTGGCAGCTAAAGAAAACACGACTGCTATTGCATATACATACATTTCCATGTGATGTGGGCTATATCCTCTGCCCTTACGCTTTAATTTCGCTAGTACGGCAAGCCTAGTGTGTTCCTGCACATACACTGTTACATCACGACACCAGAAAGAAGAGAGTGGACCAGCTTCATGAGTAAGTCCGCTCTCCTCTTTTGGGTGTAGTAACATAGAGGCGGTTAGGCAATACTGCAAACTTGTATGCTTCTCCAAGAATTAGTGTTCTTTTAGTGCCACTGTAATAATGTGTGGTTCCTGTGTATGGCTTTGTTATTTTTTTTCTGTGTATGGCTTTGTTATTTTTTTTGGTGTTTTTTTTGCCTAGAAATGCCAAGGGCAGTTGATGGGAAAATATAAAACAGACTTAGAACAATGCTTTTTTTGTGGTGTTTTTATACATTGTAGGTCATTGTATTTTTTTCCAAATACAGCTGACTTGGTTTGTCATTTTAAGGCAGTCATAGCATTTTAAATTCCATAGGCCTCCATTGTTTTTTTTGTATTAAAGATTTTAAGGATTTATTAAAGTTTTTGCCAAGAGCAAGATTTTGCTTTGGATGTAGAGATGAGTGAACCTCGACCATGTTCGAGTCCATCTGAACCCAAACTTTCGGCATTTGATTAGCGGTGGCTGCTGAAGTTGGATAAAGCCCTAAGGCTATGTGGAAAACATGGATATAGTCAATGGCTGTATCCATGTTTTCCAGACAACCTTAGAGCTTTATCAAAGTTCAGCAGTCACCGCTAATCAAATTCTCATCATTCGGGTTCGGGTTCGAGTCGAACCCGAACCCAGTTTGCTCATCTCTATTTGGATGCCTTTTTTTATTAGTTGATTCATTTATAAAATAAACACAGAAATTGCATAATGCAGTATTTGCGTGTAACACTATATTTTATTATGATAGATATGTCTTATTTATTAAATTCCCATATAATATTTATTTTCAAGTGGTTATCCAGAGATCAGAAAAGGTCCAACCTATTCTCTCTCTGGGCACTCCCCTCTGAACATCTCTGCTGAACATCTCTGTGTCCGGGAATAGAATGGCGCCATATGCAGGAACCGAAAAAATGGACAGTGTAACGGGCTTCCCTGCGCTAGTGCCATTCTATCCATGTGCAGGACTTAAAGCGAATGTATTGATGGTACATTCCCTTTAAAGAAAGCAGATGTAACACACAAGCCATGAAAGTCAGAGTCTTCTATTCTGCTGTTTCCCTTTTGAGCTGTACTGTAACCCCCCCCCCCCCCCAAAAAAAAAAGTTGGTACCGTCTATTTGATGAGTAAAGGTCCTATTACACACAAAGATTTGTCTGACAGATTCTTGAAGCAAAGGCCAGGAATGAATTTGAATAGAGGAGAGATCTCAGTCTTTTCTTTACGGTATTGCTTTAAAGGGGTTATCCAGTGAAAATCATTTTCTTTTAGTTCAACTGGTTTCAGAAAGTTATATAGCTTTGTAATTTACTTTAATTTAAAAACCTTAAGTCTTCCCATGCTGTATGTCCTGCAGGAAATGTTAATTATGGGAAGACTTGAGATTTTTAAATAGAAGTAAATTACAAATCTATATAACTTTCTGAAACCAGCTGGATAACCCTTTTAAGGCTTTCATAATGTAGCTGGTTAAACATTTGTAATTTAAAAGACTTTTTCAGGCTGGGAAGTATTTTTAGGTAATGCCTCCTGGTGCACAAAAAAATAAAAAAGCAACCATATTTACATGCCCTCCTTCATTACTGCTCGCTGTTCAGTGGAAAGTTCCTGCAAAAGGCCGACATTTTTCTTCTGCCAGGAATCTTCTCTATTTCAAATTCACTCCAGTGACTGATAATGTACAGTATATATATATATATATATATATATATATATATATATATATATATATTTTTTTTTTTTTAATCTTTATGTGTTTATTATGAAATATGTTTTTGTGCAATACCATCTTTCTGTGAGTTACTAACACACATAAATTTACAATGATTAAATAGAACGGAGACAATGGGGCACTCACCGAATATTCAGGCTTAAGGCTCTTTATTCAGTGCATCACATCAAAAGGGGGAAGGACAGGTGGACTTGCGAGCGAATACTCCCTCAGGAGAACCGTTTCATGCCCACTAGTGCTTCTTCCTATCTCCTTGGCAGGAAGAAGCGCCAGTGGACGTAACGCGACCCGCGCTTCCACCTGTCGTCCCTTTTGATGTGATGCACTGAATAAAGTCGGTGAGTGCCGCATTGTCTTTGTTCTATTTGACCATTGTTTGTTTCTCTGCTTTTGCCGGGAGCACCCCCAACACAGGCATTGTGTCCAGTCCTCCGAACTGTCATTATTGTATTTCAGCAGTGCCAACTACTCTCTCCCTATATACACATAGATTTACATTTTTATGGTAGATGTTAGAAATACGTCCATACACACATCCTTAAGAATAAGTGATCTGACTCCTGCTTCATTGCTGCAAACATTTTATTAGCTGGTTAAGCAGACATGGCACATATACAGTACATTGCTACAACGCTAAAGGGTAGTGTCCCATTCAGTACAGACAGGAAGGAAGTATATAGCACCAGAGTCGCTTTACAGCTAACTTATCATTAAGCATTTCCTGTTCTGGGCAGCAGCCAGAGCCAAAAACCAACCAGCAAGCTTACATTTATGTGGACAATGTGTAGAGATGGGCCGAGAAGCCATACTGCAATACCTGTGAGATGTCAGAGGCGTATGGAGACAAACATTTACCTTCTTTTCTCATAGTATACACTAATGTAATGTGTTCAGCATTTGCTTTCATTGTATGTTCACATATCCAATAATTCAGTTACATTTTAGTCTTGTTGATAGGAGGTGAGAAAGTGAATGAGAAATCCATCTCATATATTCATAGTCTGATCCATCATTAGAATATAAAAGACATAACACAATATGGGACATAGGCACTTAAGAGATGTTTTACAATGACAGAAATCAATATTGGTGACACCTGAACGCCACATAAGTGACATTCAAAATAAAAAGGGTCACTCATTCATCATAGCACGGGCTGCTCCCCGGTTTTTAGGTTTCTGATAGTTAGGGGTATTACATGGGCATCAGATTCCTAGATCTTTATGTAATTTTACTTCCCCCCATCAGAAGACTGCTCCTTCCTGGACTCAGTCACAACCTGCTAAAAGAAAAAAAAAAAACGAGTTCAGTAGATATACATTGCATAACTAGGTTACCCTTAAGGCCCTATTACAAGAAGCCATTTTCGGCCGATGATGGTTTGGTGTAATGGAGGCAATGATCAGCCGACATGCACGATGTCGGTTGATCGTTGTCTTTCAACAGGCTGAAACGTCAACGATCAGCCTGGCAACAATCTTATGCCGTCACTGTGTGTAATAGCAGACCACCGCTGTCTCCTATGGGCTGCCCGGATGATCTGACAATCACCTGGGCAGCCCCTCTCCGCAGCTCCCCGTGGCCCCACCGGCCCTTACGCGCTCCCCCTCGCTCTCTGTTGGCGCGTGTAATAGCAAGCGAGGAACGAGGAGCAAGCGAGTGCTGACCTGACAGGTCGGTGCTCGCTTGCTCTTCAATCGCCCCATGTAATCGGGGCTTTACTTTACTAAAGAGATTGTTGGGGGTCCGAAAACTCTCTTTGCACCAGCTGTCTAAGGGTACAAACACACACAATGTATACGCAGCAGATATGCAGCAGATCTGCAGCCGATTTGATGGTGCAGATTTGATGCTGTGTTCAGGTTTTTATCGCAGCAGAAAATACGCTGCGATAGGGTGTGTGTGTTTGTACCCTTAGGGTGCGTTCACACCTACAGGATCTGCAGCAGATTTGATGCTGTGTTCAGTTATTTAAATGAAATCTGCTGCAGAAAATCAGCTGCAGATCCTGTAGGTGTGCAATGGTGCATTAAGGTACTTTTGAGTCATGAAAATGGAGGAAATATTGTCCCCTGAAATAAGTGAACCCCCTTAAACAATACATAAAGCACATGAGCTCCAGTCTTTTGGGAAGGAGGACAATTTTCTTCTTCTTGTGATTGGTGGGGGCCCAGTGGTTGGATTCCCACTGATCAGCTTGTTAGAGGTTACAGTTTTCTAGTACAGAATGCCCCTTTAAATGCATTATTTTGGCATTGACATCAGAGAATAGGTCTCACCTCTCCATCTCGAGTCTCAATTGTTTTAATCACTACAGTTTTCCTGGTGTGAACTTCAGAGCTTGGATCTATTTCAGGAGCTGCAGAGATAAAGGAATACAGATTCTCAGACTATGACTTGATTGATGATTGACAGACAAGCAACTAAAATATAGATAGACCCCTTAACACTAGCTGGCAGCAGCTAGAGATTACTCCGATCCCGACCCCTATATACTGCAGTCATTGGTGTCACAAGTGCAATCATGGAAGAACACTTACAAGACTATGAAGGAGAATCACTTACCTGGGCTTTTAATACTTAAAGAGGTCATGGAGTGAATTGGTACAACGATCCTGAAAAAGAGCAAAGATACAATAATATAATGTTTGCGTCCATGAAAAGTCTAGGAGGATCATTACTTGCCTCCCTGGTCAGAAGAGCATGGCTGGAAATGCCTCCCCAACCAATCTGTGACAGGTGGGATCACCACTGTGGTCAGTGACTGCTGAGTGGGCATTTCCCACTAGTGGAGAAGTGACCTGGATGCTAGGACCCGGTCATCATTGTAATGGCAGCTTCAGGTAAATTCTGTACAACCCTTTAATCCCATAATCTTGTCCCAACTTAATCCTGCAAATATCCCTATAATCCTTCACTAATTCATGAATCTTCACCTGCTTTCTTCTCCTTCCAGTAATTTTCTGTATGTTGCAATCTCAATATCTAAAGCCATCTTGACATTGAGGAGGTCTTGGTATTCCCTCAGGTGACGCGCCATTTCCTCTTTCATGTGTTGCACTTCCTGCTCCAGACGCCCAATTGTATCCTGGTAATTTGCTGCTTCCATCCCAAATTGTTCCTCCATATCCTTCATCTGACGGATTAGAGCTTCATTCTATACAAGACAACAAAACATATATCCATGTTAACAACATAACAGAAACTAGAAGTCGAATTTGTTACACACAATGAAAAACAGTCATTGGAGAGTATGAGTGTGTATAGAGGCATCTTAAAGGGAAACTTAAACGTTATCTGATCTATCAGCATTATGTTATAGAGCAGGAGAGCTGAGCAGATTGATATAGAGCTTTCTGATAAAAGATTTAGTATAACTTGTAATTTACTGTCTGTATCCATGTTTCCCAGGACTTCCTAGGGCTGCATCCAACTTCTCCAGCCACTGGGAGTCAAATGCCGAGCATTCGTATTCGGCAAGTTTGTTCATCACTAGTCATGTAGCACATCATAGAAGGCCAGAATTGTATCAGAAATCAATTGCCACAATCAGATTTTCAATATTGTGGTTCAAAAGTTTGCAAAATCCATGGGAACGTTCCCTGTCATGCACAGCTATTTGACATGTTCGATGTGTTGTCCTCGGTGCTGAACACAAACCAGTTTTCCGTATTGACCTTGCACTTCCATGTATCCCCCACAAAATACAATTCCCTTTCTGTCCTCATCTTGAAAGAATAGACAATAAAAAAAACTGCTAAATGGCATCATATATTAAATATACAGGTTGATCCTTTATTTAATTGGCAATGGTACACATCTTCGAAAATAAAATAAAAGTAAATTTTTACACTGAAAACTCTAAAACGCAAAAATATAATATTTAAAAGCAGCCTTGATGAAAAGAAAATACTCACTGTTCCTTTAAGTCCATCAATCTCAGATGTCAGGCTGTGGACTTGTCGTCGGGTTTCGTTCATCTCCTGCTTGGCTTGGCGCAACGCTTCATTGTTGCGGCTTGCCGCATCAGACAAGTCAGCAAACTATGGAGAAAACGACAGAGTAAATGATATATTCATACAAGTAATGCGTATAGTTGACTTCTTCACCATATATTACAGCACAACTAATACATCAAATTAAAACATAAAATCCACTCTCTGTATAGTTAGGGCGGTCATTAACATTTATTGTCATCGGCCGCGCATCTGTTTACACAAAGAGATGTGCAGCCAATAACGATAAATATTACGGCTGCACAAAAGACCAAAGCAGCGGAAGGGCGGTGCTCATTGGCTGATCGATGGCACTTTTACACAGGATGATTATCGTCTCAATGAGCATTTCTAAGAGCGCTCGTTGCTGATAATCACCTGTGTAAAAGGGCCCTTACATTTAGTTCTCCTCCATGAAGATAAATATCTGGTCTATTACTATTATGTTACAGCTTATCTGTATTTTTCCCATTTACCTTAGATTTATACCACTCCTCAGACTCCTGCAGATTCTTGACTGCAATGTTTTCATACTGACTGCGAATCTCCCGAAGGGCAGAGGTCAAGTCGGGCTGCTTTGTAGCTTCAATTTCCATATGAATGGGTTGTACCTGTACAGAGACTTGCACATCCTGGAGCTCCTGTGTTGAGATGATATTACAATATTCAGTATACTTATAGGCCACCCAGGACTTATCATAGAACATTCATAAGTTTGCCAGAAAGTGTACAATTTTGCAAAAAAAAAAAACCTCAAAATCTATTTTGTGGCTAAAAGGCTGATGGAGGTAGAAAACACAACAGCTTCAAAAATTTCTACATTTATGTATCTTCAAAAATCATCAAAACTGACAAGGCTAGAACTCTCCACACTCTAGAGGCCTGGGGATGAGTAGATGCGTGGTGCTGAGAAGGGTTAGATGTGTAACTGTTCATCTTCTCCCCAGTTCATTCGAAATACAAATCTTAAATGACGTAAAAAGTAGAAAGGTCCTTACATGCCCCGTTGTTGTAAGTTATAGAGGGGGAGAAATGGCAGTAGCAGACTGTCATCTTTCTTCCAAATGTGGAGGTCCAGTGAAGAGAGTCTTGCTCGCCCCCTCCTGGATTTGCGTTGGGTGGTGGGTTCAGGGTCCTTGGGGTTGGTAAATTGAAGAAAGGGGTGCACAAAGGAGGTGTGATCCCCCTAAGTGAACTTCAGAAAAATGTCGTATTTTCTGGAGAAATTGGATACTGCCCTAGGAATGTCAGGAAAAAATAAAATACCCAGACATTTTTCTGAAGTTTGCTCATCACTGCCCCTGATGGGGGTTGGGAATTGGTTTGGCAAGTTTCTATGGGTTTAAGAAGATAAAGGAAGACTTCCTGTGTCATGATGTCACAACCAGAAAGGTAGTCTCTGGTCTTTGAATAGTGCTGCTCCTTAAATATATTACACCTACAGTAGCTTCCATCCTGGTATCATTCGAAAACTAACATTGTGGTGTTTAATATGATACCCATCCTTATACTCTATACTATAGTCATTTAAAATGAAACATTTTAAGTAGTTTTATGGGAGTTATATAACTCCCAAGTGAATGGAGTGAGTTAATGTATCCCTGTCATTTACGAGTACTTCAAACGGACATAAAATGACAATTAAACATAGCGAAATTTGTATACTAAACAGCACACACCCAGAAATGCAGATGAAATAAATCTTTATTGAAATGCAATTAAAGCTATAGGACAACCCTCCACCACCAAAGGGGTATCAAACACCCCAATTCTTCTTCTTTGCATCAGAGTGCCCCATTGTGCATAACACAATACTCAATGTAACATCACTATCCCCCACTGTGACATCATCTTGTCTGAATATCACGTCAGTCCCTACTGTGACATCTCAATACCCCACAGTCACTTTACAGTGTCCAAATGTGACATTACACTGTCCACCTGTACAGCCTGTCCAGCCTGTCAGGGGGGAGCGCCATGGATGGAGGAGGGCTATATACTGTTGGGGAGAGCACAGGGGGTCTATATACTATGGGGCAGAGCACAGGGGGTCTATATACTATGGGGGAGAGCACAGGGGGTCTATATACTATGGGGGAGAGCACGGGGGGGCTTTATACTATTAAAGAGAGCACAGGGGGTCTATATACTATTGGGGAGAGCACACAGGGGGTCTATATACTATTGGGGGGAGAACAGGGTGCCTATATACTATTGGGCGAGTGCACAGAAAGGTGGCTATATACTATTGGGGAGATCACATGGGGTCTATATACTATTAGGGAGAGCACAGGGGGGGCTATATACTATTGGGGGAGACCACAGCAAGGGGGCTATATACTATTAGGGAGAGCACAGGGGGGGCTATATACTATTGGGGGAGAGCACAGGGGGGCTATATACTATTGGGGGAGTGCACAGCAAGGGGGTATATACCATTGGGGAGATCACAGGGGGGCTATATACTATTGGGGGAGAGCACAGGGGGGCTATATACTATTGGGGGAGTGCACAGCAAGGGGGCTATATATTATTGGGGGAGCGCACAGGGGGGCTATATAATACTGGGGATAGCACACAGGGGGCTTTATACTTATGGGGGAGCACACGGGGGTCTATATACTAATGGGGAGTGCACAGGAGGGCTGTATATAACTGGAGGACCACACGAGGGTCTATATACTACACTGTTACCCCACAATGTTTAAATGTGACATCACAACGTCATGAAAATTAATGTTGCTAATGATGAGTCTGCACAGCACAAGGCAATGTTGCTGCAGTTTTTGTGAGACAGTCACACAGCAAGAATAAAAGTTACTATGAATATTACAGACTTACCTCTTCATGAAGTTTCTTTAGAAATTCTATTTCATCCATCAGTGATTCAATCTTTCTTTCAAGTTCCAGGCGGGAGAGGGTTGCATCATCTACATCCTGTCAGGTTATAGGGAAATTCAGCATATACTGTATGAACATATGTTTACACTTTTGTATGCGTATACAAATGGTTTGAAAGGTATACAGGTTTGTAAATTGTTTCTGTTAAAAAAAATGTGCTGCAGGAAGTGTTCTATACAGTATGACACAGTCCTCTCTGCTGCCACCTCTGTCCATGTCAGGAACTTTTCACAGCAGCAAATCCCCATAGAAAACTGACACAGACGTCCTAAAAGATGGCTGTCAAAAGAACATAATCTTAGCTTGCAGAGCAGAAATCTTCCACTTTGACCTGACATGATTTATTTATTTGTATTCTGCAGGTCAATACGATCACAATTTATACCCAACACCCAATTTATATAACTTTTGTTTCATTTAAGTACTTTTGTTTGTTTAATTTATATGTCTAAAATTCCTCTATTCTGACCGAGGCCGGATAAGGGATTATTTTTTGCGCCATGATCTATAGTTTTTAGCTGCACCATTTTGGTTTAGATGGGACTTGTCACATAGCACATAACAGCAGACACCTACTGTATAAGCCCTGTCCATTAACCCCTTCACATTAGCTGATGTATATAGCCATGTGTGCCAATTCTAATGTGCACACATATTCTTTTCAAGTATTGTATTAAACCTGACATACTTAGGGCCAGGACTACAAAGCAGACACTGAGCAATTGTTACAATAGTTGTCATCTGATGATGTATTATTCAACAATAATGGATTGTCTTATCAGCCATGTTACTGTAAAAATGCAATATGCCCTAAACATGTAGCACTGGCCATGGAATGCTTACATGGCGGGTTAAACACCTATCCATCCAGAATTATGTCTTTTACATAGCTATGCACATAGATACACATACATACAATAAAAACCATAAAGCGACAGAATAACTAATGCCCTATAAGAGCCCCAGACCTCCTAGACATTCTTTGTGCAGACATGATAATATATGCTAATTTATGTAAAAGAAAAGCCTAATTAATGTGTCAATTACACAGTGTCACAGAAATGGGGAGGTGGGAGCAGAGTCAGCATAGTTACATGTGGTAATGGAATAATAGAAACTATCTGTAAGACCATATATAACTATGTTTCACCTGAAGCTGAAGGATAGGACTAAAAGCCTGATGAGCAGTGTAAGTGAACGCTAATCTAGTAGATGGGCACTCGCCTACTAAGGCTATGTTCACACTGCGTTTTCAGCATCCGTTTAACGGATCCGTTTTTTTTAACGTCCAGAAAAATAGGGTCAGCAACGTTTTTTGGTCCGTTTTGGTCCGCCAAAAAAAACGGATCCGTTTTTTTTTATAATGGAAGTCAATGGAAAAACGGATGCACACAAATGAATCCGTTTTTTGCAATCCGTTTTTCATGCGTTTTTTGCAAAAAACGGATGCGTTAAACGGATGCTGAAAACGCAGTGTGAACCTAGCCTAAGCCTATTAAACAGTTTTACGATCATATAGCAAGGGCAGTATAGAAATCATTAGCAATGTCTGACTTTCACACAGAAAAGAATTAAGTTTATACTTATCCAGGCTCCCTTGGTGTCCTGGTGCCTTTTTCCCTCATTTCTTGCCCCCTGCAGCCACCTCTGACACTTCTGGCCTGGGTCTTTAGTGACAGACGGCTCAGCCAATCACTGACTTAAAGGGGTTGGCCACTTTATAGTAAAATAGGTCAGTACAAAGTATTAGTAAGTGTACTCACTGTATATACTGACAGCAGCTCCCTGTGTACCTCATAGAGCTGAAATCAGACTCCCCTCCTCCAGGCTGTGGTGCCCTGCTCTGTTTTGTTTCAGTCCACAAAATGGCTGACATGGAGGAGCATGTGACCAGGCCCTGTCCACTGAGTTCTCCATAGACACATACAGGCTCAGTGGTGGACACTGGGGGGAGGGGCATGGTCACGTGCTCCTCCATGTCAGCAATCCTATGGACAGACACACCACAGAGCAGAGCAGCACAGCCTGGAGGAAGGAGAGACTGATATTAGCTCTATGAGGTACACAGGGAGCTGCTGTCAGTATATACAGTGAGTACACTTACTAATACTGTATACTGAGCAATTTTACTATAAAGTGGCCAACCCCTTTAAGGCCCTATTCCACCAACAGATCTGACGACAGATTATCTGCCAAAGATTTAAAGATTTGAAGCCAAACCCAGGAGTGGATTTGAAAAGAGGAGAAATCCAGTCTTTCCTTTATGACCTGTTCTCTGATTATAGTCTGTTCCTGGGTTTGGCTTCAAATCTTTGGCAGATAATCTGTCGTCAGATCTGTTGGTGTAATAGGGCCTACAGGACAGCCCCGCAGCCGGTAAGTGGCTGGGCGGCCTGTCAGTACAGATATGGGTTCAGAAGTGTCAGAGACAGCTGAGGGGAGCAGGAAACATGGGGTAAATAATCTGCCGAGTTGGCCTGATTTGGAATTCGCTCCGTGTAATAGGGCCCATATTCACAGTGAGCAATGACACTGTTGAAGAAACTTTGAGTTGACTTTGGGGTTCAACTATACCATTTATTTAATTACTCAGAAGAGACTGTATGCAACACCAATATGTACTACATTTAAGTGGGAAGATTTTCCCTCAGTATACACTGATGTATGTACGCAGATATGTATGGTTTTATTACCTAACTATTAATGCATTAGATTTGTTACTTAGGATATGTGCACACAGTGCAAGTTTTGCAACAAAAATTTGGAGGGTAGTCTCGGATTACTGCTGTGTAAATTGGAACTTTTTGGCCCCTTTTTGTGCGTATTCTGGTTATATTGTGTGCCAAAAAGCTCGGTGTAAACCCTGCACACAAACTAAAATGGACTTGACATGTTATTAGCCTGGTTTTCAAGTTGACTATTGACGGCTGTGGTAAAACAGCTGATTATCTGCAAAATTGTGCAGCCATGAAATCAGTTTCAAAACTCTGCTGTCCATACGTTTGCGGCTGCTGCCATGTAATACTGCGTCCTTTCTTTGACTGTCATGTCCATACATATGGTTACTATATGCAGACAAAACCACGCTATCATGTACTGGCTGTGGAGAGGCCAGGAAAATGAAATATTACTTACCTTTCTGAACAGAACTAAATTGTTCTCAGCATCTTCTCTCTTGTGAACTTCTTCATCTAACCTAGAAAATAATTAAACCATGAAAAAAGCTTTTTCTCTAATAAACAGATAATCAGATATTATATAGCTAGATACATAGATATTAAACTCATCTCATATGTTAATGCTCTTCTGTATGACTCTTGTCTAGCACAGTAGCACAGACAGTCTGGCTGGACATCTGCCAGATCCTCAAGGAGAAACCCTCTGCCACACCCTGAAAGTGATCAGTTATCATCAGTCTGCCCACAATGGACAGAATGTGACTATCAATGAGCACAGGTGGTTTGCAGAACAGCCATATGTCACTGGTCAGACTGATGAGACTTTTAGTTAACAGCCCAGATGACCAGTAGTCTATATTATTGATTACATCCAATGTCCTCTTTTGACTTAATCAGAAAAATAATAACGTTTTGTTGCCAAAACCAACCAGCAAACTGTGCGTCCTCTACTCTGGCAACTTTTATTGTTTGCTGTGTACTAGAGCTAAGCGCAACTGGAGCATGCTCGAGTCTGATTGTTCAACATTTCAATATTGTTGGCTAAAAAAGATGGATGCAGCCATAGGGAGTCCAGGAAAATATGGATACAGCCTATGGCCTATGGCTATATCCATGTTTTCCAGCCAACCTTAGGGTTGCATCCAACTTCTTGAAATGCTGAATAATTGCGTGCTCCAGTTGCGCTCCTCTGTACTAATTACATAACTAAAGGTACTAAACTTCCTAGTAAATCATGTAATCGTGCTGATTGATGGCAATAGATTAGATAGCATTTTTATGGGGCCAGGCTTCCCTTAAAGCAATGCTCACTTAATAACTACAACCTCCAGCATTCTATTTAATTCTTAACTTAAAAACCTAAACAGTAAAACCGCTGTTAATACTGACAATTGGCTGGCTCTTTGCCAGACACACCCAAATTTCCTCACTTGTTAGATGTCATTTTATAACTCGCCTATATCTTGGTTCATCTTTCTAGTATCTTATGGTGGCGACACACATAATCCAACAGTACTTTCATCCAATTCCACTTATGTTAGTGGGGTTGGACAACCAGCCAATGAATATTCTGTGTTTGCCTGATCTTGGTTCTTTGTCAAGGTAAAAGAGGTTTAGGCATATTGCATTTTAACATCCCCTTTGTTTTCAGGAAGGGGTATAGGGACATACAATGCCGCTATAGATCTCTGCTTTCCCATTTACATTCACAGTTGCATCTGGCTGAATTGAGCATGCATGTGTTTTTGGGGGTTAGGAGGAACAGCTGTTGGCCTAACACACTGCCAGATACTAAAGATACAGGGTCACTTTTAGATCCCTCAGTTATAATATTCAAGAAAATCAACAGCTGGCTGGGTAACAGCATTCTGTATTGCAGTGAAAATAATAGGTGACATCACTGTTGAGTTCTGTCATTGTGCCGTCTCGCCACTAATTGTGTGACTCATAAGTAGGTGACATCACGGTTAGTGAGCTATGCTTAATTTATGACTGGCCTCTCACTGTATTGGCGATAGAGTGGCCAATGACTTTATAGCCAGGACTATGTCTGCATAAATAATTAGACTATCGAAATTACCTATGGAAATTTACACAGGACAATGGTGGTGAAGGTCTCAGCTGGCAGAGCCTCACAGATTGACCCTGACATCTCTGATTGACATATCGTAAAAGTCTCAGCTGGGAAGTCTAATGTAAGGACACACAAATGTTTAAACGCCTGCAAAAGATTAACATTCATTGGCCTGATCAATAACTTACTGCAAACTATAGTGTATTTTTGTATTATAGTAAGTATTTTTGAAACAACAAAAAAAAAACACTAATAAAAACGCAAAATGTTGTGCTTGAATCCAGCCTAATGGTAGACATGAAAGTGAGTTTCTAACATCAAAAGTTATCTGCAACAGTATACCTTTAATGGAAATTCTCAGAACTGAAAATAAGTAACACAAAGCTGGGGTTATAATTTTTGGGGACTTTTCATCACTAATCCTAATTTAGTCAGCCGAAAAATGGCTACTCCCAAGCAACAGAAGTTAAAACTTAACTACACAGTAAATAAAAGGTAGACAAAAGGTTTGGCGCTGCAAATAATAAATTAGTTTCATTACTTCACCCATCTGCATTAAGTCAGCATTAACTAACGTGCACACTAGACATGTCCCTTTCTCCACAGTGACCTTGTGAGTGACATCTTCCGTGGGAAAATCAAGAGAACAAAAGTGCCAATGCTTCCTTTATCTTATAGTTAACATAACCACAAGTATAAGAACCTGCGAGAACACAAGTGCATCTTTAACTAGTCTACCCATAGTCACCATATCCTGAGTTTCCAACATTTTTGGTAGACATATTATTCCATATAAGTGAATAAAACCCAGGGCTGAACTTTTGTAGGAATCACTGAAGACTTAAAAAGAGAAGGTTAATGTAAACTTTTGTAAATTTAAATCAAAATATATAAAATAACTGCAAAAACAGCTGCTAAAACAATAGGATTTTTTAAAATTTTATTCTTTGTTTATATATTGAAGGGTCCAATGCTACCAATATCTGCGTACCATCTATATGGAGGACCACACCCTATTTGTTCTGGCAATGGATACCTGTTGGAGGCGCTCATCCTCTATGGTATGACATATTTTGGGCTACGCCTAATCTTTTGGTAGTGAGACTTTTTCTATTCCATAGAGTGATTCATAATTTATATTTTAATTTTCAAGAAATGTGCAAGTGAATTTCATTATACTGTAAGGAAAAAGTAGCTGATACTTTGTAAAATCTCTCAGAAATCCCAGCACATGGCAATAAAAAAATTACTAGCGCCAAGGTCTGTTAGAAGAAGGCATTGACAATATCAATAATTCAACTTTCTAAAAGTGTTACTTCAATGAAAAATTAAAAGAATTTCTGTACCACTGGCTGTTGTTGTGCACCATCTATGTGACCCATGGGACTACTTACGACAGTTATGTCACTTTTATATAAAAAAGTAAATAACAGTCTCATCCATAAACATCGTACAAGACAGAACTTTAATGTCTTTCTAAAAACTTTTGCTAGTGTCAAGCATAGTCCAAAAATGTCAGTCCTTCTCCAAACATGTTGCACATATCTTGGCTACAGGCCAAACATAGGTAGCCATGTTGCCAGTTAAGGATGTGTTATAGGCATTAGCTTTTGTATGTATCATATACTACCAACTAATGCACTTAAAAATTAGCATTTGTTATTCTTATTATTGTATATATCCACCCTCTTAGAATAATAATGTACTACTAGTCATGCAAAATACAATGAATGGTTCAAATTTCCATTCAGATTCCTAATTTGCATTGAAACAAAGACACCAGTTGTTAAACTATTTTGATTATGTCTATATGGACGTGGTTCTCCATAAGACTTTTGTCATCATTTCTTATAACAGATGTCACTAGTTTTCAGTGCTTTCATTCTACCAAAGTGCAACACACATTCACCATCATCCATCATTTTGAGAACTACCAATTATATATTGTGCATTATCGTGAATATATTTGAGACCCTTACTGCCCCCAACCTCTCACCTCTGCTTGAGAAAATTGAGATCCTCGGCCAAGTTGTCCCTTTCTACCTGGATACGGTCCCTGTCCTTACCCAGTGCATCCAGCTGTCTTCTCAACTCTCTCAACTCTTGTTGGCAAAGTTCGGCAGCCCTTGTGGGCTCCTTAGACCTGGCCTGATTGATCTCAGTCACTAGCACAGCATTCTGCTGCTCTAAGTAACGGACCTTTTCTATGAAACTAGCAAAGCGATCATTGAGTTCTTGCAGTTCTGCCTTTTCATTGCTGCGTGTGGTCAGGAACTCCTGGTTGAGAGCCTCAGCCACTGAGAAGTCAACCCTGTCCGAGACCCGGATTGGGGTGCTGGACCTCACCCTGAAGGCAGATGAGGAACGACTGGAAGGGCCTGGGGAGGGGCTGCCCAAGTGCCTTGAGGTTGAATATCTAGATGAAGAGTAGGAGACTGGGGATAGAAGAGGAGCCCCAAAAGTGCGTCTGTAAGAAGTTGAAGTGGTCCTTAGTCCAGAGTGACTCATGGTGTTGAGGGAAGTATTGCTGCTCCAAATTGCCTTTAGATTGTAAATGCTGATCTCTTCTGAGAAGCTGTGGAGAAAGTGTGTGCCTCATGCAGGCAGCTTTATAAGACAGCACTGAGCATCATTGTGCCCCTCCCTGTGGGACCACATGGATCTATTCTTCTGGCCTGCGGGAGGAGGGGGTCTGCATCTCCATCCCACCACACCCACTATCTCAGCTGCTGGCCTCTGCATACTGTGCCTGCCAATGCTGCTGAGATGGAAGTTTGGGACTTTGTTCAAGACATTTTACAGGAAAGTGACCGATGATGAAGCAGATTTCGGTGCCTTGATTTAATGCCCTATAAGACATTCAGTAAATTGCTATTGAACACCAACACTTCACATCTCTAAATATTACGCAGACGAAAATGTCCTGCAGTAATATAAATGGCAAGAGCAGTTGCTTTATCTAGAGGTCAGACACTGCAAGCCTTAGGAGCCGATAACATAGTGCGGTCACATTGTAAGCGGCATTAATTATACACATTAGGCCCTCCTCACACATTGGTTTTTATGGTGTTTTTTTCTGCTTGTAAAAAAACTTTTGTTTTTTTTTAAGGCGTTTGATCAGACCTATAGAGATGTCATCATACCTAAAACATGCTGCATTAAAAAAAAAAAAGGTCCAGGACCTCAAAACTTTCCAAAAGTACAGAAAATTTCACAGATGAAAAACAATTGTTTATAGTGTGGTTATATATCAGCACTGACTTTCAGCAAACATCTAGCTGCAATTTTTTGTGCAAAGAAAAATGTTGCATGTCACTGTTGCATGTCACTTCTTTCGGCGGATAGCGGAATACGCCGGCCCATAGAATGGTGTCTATGGAGCCGGCAAAAAGGCGCACGGCCGTGCGCGCGGACAGCCGACGGAATTCCGCGGATATTATCCAAGAGAATTCCTCAGTATGAACCCACCCTTAGGGCTCTATTACATGGAGCGATAATCAGGCGTACCAGTCCGATTCAGACAATTATCGCTTTGTTTAATAAACACAATGATCAGCCGATGAAACTATCATCAGCTGATTATTTCTTTAGGCCCAGACCTAAAATCATTGGCCGCCGCCGACGCATCTGTGTAATATGTGTAATAGCAATGCACAGCCCACGTCTGGCGATTCAACAAACAGTTTATATTACCCGTCCACACTCTGCTTCCTCCCCAGTCCCGTGCGCTGAAGCTTCAGAGTGGCTCTTCAGAGCTGATAGGCACCTCATTCAATCACTGGCTGCAGTGGTCCCAACCAGTGATTGGTTGAGCGGCCTGTCAGCCCAGACAGGCTGCTCTGAAGCTGCAGCGTGCAGGACCAGGGAGGAAGCAGAGCGCAAGAGAAGACCGGTAATGTGGACAGGGAATGTAAACTGTTTGGGCAAGGGCTGCATCACTAACGATGTCCGTGCAGCCCTTGCTAAATGATTATCGGGTCGTGTAATGGGCCCAGTAAAGGAGCGCTGATCTAGCAGATTGGCGCTCGTTTACAGTATGTATTGGGCTGCCATCTGCCCGTGTAATACGACCCTTACAGCTAGCTGCATTTCAGGGATTCGGGAAAGCCTTGTTGACTCTTTGTACCTGAGAATAAAAGCATTTTTCTATGTTCTTGAAGCACAGACAGATATATAAAAGGTGCAATGTGTCTTTTATACCTACCAGCTGTTAAACAGTGTCAGCAGTTTGGAAAGTGATTCAGAGCTGACAAGTACACTTTAAAAATATTCTTTTATGTGGGTTCACACGTACCGTATCTTCAGCGGATTTCACGCTGTAAGTTCGCAACGAAGTCCGCTGCACATACAATCCCTGTCATTTTCAATAAGAATACAAACTCATATGTTAATGCCGGCCCCCCTTACCCCCCGCCGAACATACTTTACTTGCATCTGAGGCTCCTGACTCCTGAAGGTCCCGCCCAGCCAATCAGTGACTGCGGCCGGGCTGTGCACTGATTGGCTGAGCAGGACTTACGGGGATCGGGAGCCTCAGATGCAGCCGCAGCATGCAGCAGGTAAATTATGCTCCGGTTGGCGGGGGTTAAGGGGGCCGGCATGTACATACTCGCAGCGGGATGACAATACCGCTGCATTATGTATTCTCATTGAAAATGACAGGGATTGTATCTGCAGCGGATTTTGCTGCGAACTCGCAACGTGAAATTTGTTGTGGATACTCTACATGTGAACCCATCCTTTACTAGCTTTTATTGTTTGGTGGGCTGACATATTTTCCCCAGTTACAGGGGAATCCAGCATGCTGACACTGCCCACAGAGTTTATCTGGGTCCTCTAAGACCCAGCAGCTCCTGCAGCTACCTGACACCATTTATATTTAGCTGCAAGCTTTGCAAGAAAGTATTCCAGAAAGTATTTGTTTTAGTTGTTTGGCAGTCCATGGGTGGACAGGTTATGAAACCTTCTTCATTTATTTGTAAATTTACAGTGGTTTGCAATAAATTAGAATATTAACAAAAATGTTTTTTTTTTTCACTAATTCAATTCAAAAAGTGACCTCATATATTTTACATACAGAGTGAACTTTTTCAAGCGTTTATTTCTGTTAAAGTTGATGATTATGTATTACAGCCAAGAAAAACAGGAGCCACCTGCAGTGGCTTCCTAAGTGTTATAAAAGGTTCCTTAGGCTTGTTCAGTATGCAACACAATCATGGGGAAGACTGCTGAATTAACAGATGTCCAGACGGCAGTCATTCACACACTCCACTAGGAGGGTAAGCCACAAAAGTTCATTGCTAAAGAAGCTGGCTGTTCTCAGATTGCTGTATCAAAGCATATTAATGGAAATTGAGTGGAAGGTAAAGGTGTGGTAGAAAAAGGTGCACAAGCAACCGGGAGAATGGCAGTCTTAACAGGATTGTAACGAAAATGCCATTCAAAAATGTGGGAGAGATTCACAAAGAGTGGACTGCTGCTGAAGTCAGTGCTTCAAAAGCCACCACATACAGACCTCTGCAGGACATGGGCTACAAGTGTTGCATCCATGTGTCAAGCCACTCCTGACCAATAAACAACAGAATCTGGGCCAAGGAAAAGAACTGGACTGTTGATCAGTGGTCCAAGGTGCTGATTTCAGATTTAAGTAAATTTAGCATTTAATTTGGAAATCAAGGTCCCAGAGTCTGGAGGAAGAGTGGAGAGGTACACAATCCAAGCTGCTTAAGGTCTAGTCTGAAGTTTCCACAATCAGTGATGGTTTGAGAGCACTTCATGTTTCCCTGTGCTGAAAGGATTTTTGGAGATGGAATTTTCATCTTCCAGCAGGATTTGGCACCTGTCCACACTGCCAAAAGTACCAATACCTGGTTTACTAACCACAGCATCACTGTGCTTGATTGGCCAGCAAACTCGCCAGACCTAAACCCCATAGAGAATTTATGGGGTATTGTCAAGAGGAAGATGAAAGACACCAGAGTCAACAATGTAGACGGGCTGAAGGCCAATATCAAAGCAACTTGGGCTTCAAGAACACCTCTGCAGTGCCATCAGCTGATCGCCTCCATGCCACATTGCCGCATTGATGCCGTCATTCATGCAAAAGGAGCCTGACCAAGTATTGAGGGCATTTACTGTACAGACTTTTTATTTGGTCGACATTTCTGTGTTAAAAACATTTTTTTTCCAGTTGGTTTTATA
This sequence comes from Dendropsophus ebraccatus, assembly GCF_027789765.1. NCBI lineage: Eukaryota > Metazoa > Chordata > Amphibia > Anura > Hylidae > Dendropsophus > Dendropsophus ebraccatus. Next base: position 47,869,939 of record NC_091458.1, read on the forward strand.
TAATATTCTAATTTTCTGAAATACCGACTTTTGGGTTTTTCTTGGCTGTAATCCATAATCATTAACTTTATCAGAAATAAACGCTTGAAAAATTTCACTCTGTATGTAATAGAATATATGAGGTCACTTTTTGAATTAAATTACTGAAAAAAAAATTGTTGATATTCTAATTTATTGCAAACCACTGTATATGGAGATTTCAGATGATAACCTGTTTCCAAAGAGCAGTAAATAGTGAAGGCTTAGTTCGGTCCAATGTAATCTGTTGGGCCACAAGCCTGACAACGGTGAACAAATAACACTCTGTCTGTTTCCAAGGGCAACCAGCAGAATTTTGAAAGCAGCGGTAAAGTAAATACAATGAGATACCATCTCATGTTAAAGGGGATCCCGCCTCCTTCACTGACTGGCTGAGCGGACCTGAGACGTCACGTCTCGAGCCCGCGTCAGACACCCGGAAGCGGCCGGGAACCGGGCACCGGAGCGCCGCGATGCGGGACCTGCCGCTGGAATCGGGGAGGTGAGTGGACGTCTTTTACCTCGGCCACCTCGTCCCCGGTCACGTCACAGCGCAAAAGTGCCCCCACGCTGGAGTACCCCTTTAATGCTGCTTATAGCAACCATCTCTTTCCAGAATTTATTATATTTATACTGTATATATTATAATGTCTTTCTATAAGGAGACAAATGTTAGTGAAATAAAGACAGTTGGGTAAAGAGAAGAATAAAAGGGGAGGAAAAAAATTCTAAACTGATGCCAGGATAAATGCATTACATCTTCCTCTGGGAACATCCAGGCCAGACCATTGCAATTACCAGCTAATGGAGAGGTACAGACAGCTGCTGCTTACTGTTAATGGACCATACCTCTTCCTGTTAGAAGCTGCTATTTATTCCATCCTCCCACATTGATCTTTGAACCAATCATAATACATCCACTTTTGCACATCATAAAACATCCAATCTTCCAGCAACAGACAATAAAATCCTAAATAGTTTAAAGCAGATGAGTTTGTGGATTTGCTCCGCTAACTTGTTGCACAGTATTGGGTGATACATACATACGTATAGGAAGCAGCTGGCTGGGAAGCTCTTGATATCATCACTAGATTAGCAGAAACGCAGCTCCAGGGCCCCTCAGACCTGAAATTTCATATCGCAAACATCACTGACATTTCATTAGCCGAAAGCTTCATTAATTTTAATCCATTGACTTGTTTTGCTACTTTCTTTAGATTACATTGTTACCCTTTTTATAAGGCCACATTAAAGCACATCTTACAATTAACCCTGTCTGTTTTCTTCAATGACATTTGGACCATCACGTAACTGATCCTCTCCTTAAAGATGCCTCCTGGGAGCTTCCTAATGGCACAGAGCACATCTGCCACCCTGCTATGTGTTTATTGATCAGAAGCCTGAACCCAAAAAAAGAGAAGAGCAGGAAGCTACCACAGCTGTGCTTCTTACTTAATTGAGAGAAGGGGGATAAAAGGGGTCACTGTCACCAATATAGTCCTCCTCTCTGATATCTGCATCTTCATTCTGCCTATGATTAAACAGAATTGAATAGGGATGGTGTCAGACAATAATGGTGTTATCTGGGGGTGGGGAAGGTTAATGCATCACACATAGCTGGAGGTTAAAGAATTATTTTATTAGATATTTGTTCGCTAATTTCATCAAAGTAAAAACCTGCAGACTTGTCTCCAGCAACAGTATATTACATGGAATAGCCTGTGGAACTATAAGTGTAACTACCAGGGTAGCATGCATAGCAATTGCTATCGGGCCTAATACTTAAAGGAGAAGTCCAGTGATGTTTAGAAATTTGCCAGGAGGCAGGGGCAGGGTAAAATATAATAAACAAGCTTAACTTACCTCTCTCTGTACCCCTGAAGCGCTGTCTTGCTGCTCCGGGACCCCTGCCGGACTACGGGATCCCCAGCTCCAGCAATATCACGACTTGACTGTTGGATTGCCCACTCAGCCAATCCGTGATTGGAGCAGGACACTGCTGCAGTCACTGATTGGCTGATGGGGCAATCCATGAGAGCCATGACGACATCAGAACTTGGGGGAAAATTAGTTCTGGACAGGAACCTGAACCCTGTGATGCAGATCGAGGGCACAGGGAGAGGTAAGTAAAACTTATTTATTATGTTTCTTCTTGCCCCTGAATCCTCTTTAAATTTGCAGTTTAATGGCTATGAGTGATAAAATAGGGTATGAAGAATTGAATGTGGCCCCATTCTAGGTTTATCTGGCTGATTGATGAGTCTGGAGTATTTGATGACTGTCTAGTCTATGTTTAGGGCCCTATTCCACCGGACGATTATCGTTCAGATTATCGTTAAATCGTTCAAATCTAAACGATAATCGTTCGGTTGAAATGCAGTTAACGACCGAACGAGAAATCGTTGATCGCTTTATAAGACCTGGACCTATTTTTATCATTGCTCGTTCGCAAAACATTCGCAAATCGTTCGCATTGAATAAGACATTGTTCGGTCGTTCGCAATAGATACAAACGCAATAGCAAATGAATAGCGAAGAAAATTACGATCATAAGTAACGATTATTGTTCCATGGAAATGAGTGAACGTTTTCAGGTCTTTCGCAATTGCGGTCGTTTGAGATCGTTATTCATTAACGATTATGCAAACGATAATCGTCCGGTGGAATAGGGCCCTTAGAGTAACTATTAGTTTGCCTACTTCAAACCAGAATTGTGCAAAATATAAAATATTGGCACAGTTGTAGTGCATTTAGGTTCCAAAGGCAGAGTAGCCCCCTAATTTCCAGTTCTGCTATGGGGTCTCACTGCTTTCTATAGTTACCTAGATCAGCTTCTCTGCTGTAGCCGCCCACAAGCATTGTCCTAAAGCGGGAGGTATTTGCATTGCTCATCCACATTATGCATCGCACAAACAAAGCAGTACAATGGACAGAGTAATGCAAATGGTTATTTAATGCCCCTGTGACCAGTTATACATCCAGAACTACTAATCTTTAGCACAGATGAAGATACAGAGACATTTATTCCAATCTGTATGTGGTAGTACTAGAAAATATGTATTTGTTGGGGGATCCTGCACAATTTGATGGGATCTGCTGACACACATGTGTCTATGAGGATAACTTAATTGTAACTAAAGTATTGCAATATGTATATATTCCAATTTAATATTTTTATACAGATTGGATTTTTACCTAGCTGTTTTTTTGTCTCTCTGGGATAAGTGATTCCACATATATGCCTCTCTCTTTTTCTCCATAAAAAAGACAAGGCTGTATTAAATGGTTATTCTTGTCTTAACTAACACAGCTAAACTTGTAGGACTGATCAAGTTAAATATTTTTTCACATACATTTATTTAGCATACTTGCCTCCTTCTCCTAGTATGCTGCTCTTCCCCTTCTATTGTTGACAGTTCGTGGTCTACAGACCCCCACTCTGCTCTAATAGCAGTTATCTAGCTAGTGTATATAGCTGTAATGTAGATGTATAAAGGTACAGTGTATATATACTGTAAAATATATATATATATATATATAATATCTACTGTATTTATACACCAGCCAGACCACTGCATTTAGAGCAGAGTGGTGGTCGGTAACCTAGACAACGAGCTGTCAGCAATGGGATGGAAAGAAGGCGAGTTTGCTAAATAAATGTATTTGCAAAAATATTTACCTTGACAAGCCCTACAAATATAACTATGGTATGTTATCTGCGATGAGAATATCCCTTTAACTTTGAAGAAGTTAGAAAAAAGGATCCCACATCAATGCAAAATATATTATATGTGGTTCTATGGAGTTTGGAAGGTGGACACCATTACATAGCTGTTAATCAGATTAGGGTCAATAGGACAGAAAGGAACCAAAAGAGGTTAAAGGCGATACTTCAGAGAAGAAAAAAATGTTTTTAAATCAACTGGCACCAGAAAGTTGTAAATTACATGTTAAAAAGATCTCATGTCTTTCAGTACTTATCAGCTACTGTATGTTCTACAGCACGGGTCTCCAAACTGCGGCCCTCCAGCTGTTGCTAAACTACATTTCCCATCATGCCTGGACAGCCAAATCCAGCTTTAGGTGTCCAGGCATGATGGGAGTTGTAGTTCCGCAACAGGTGGAGGGCCGCAGTTTGGAGACCCATGTTCTACAGGAAGTGGTGTATTCTTCCCAGTCTGACACAGTGCTCTCTGCTGACATCTCTGTCCATGTCAGGAACTGTCCAGAGCAGTAAGAAATCCCCATAGAAAACCTCTCCTGCTCTAGGCAGTTCCTGTCATGAACAGAGATGGCAGCAGAGAGCACTGTGTCAGACTTAAGAAACAGTCAAAAGTGAAAGACAGACAACTCTATGTTATGGCCCAATTAGATTGTACGAGTTAACTGCTAATAATGAGGTTACAAATACATTCCCGGATGGATGAATGGATGATATCCACTACGTAGGGGCCTGTTGTGTCACTACCCATGGATGGACATGGCCACGCAAACTGTTACCAGAATGTATTCTTTATTTGTAGTCTATTATATTACATGCATAATAGTGTTTGCTTTACATTGTCACAGAATTATTTATCTGTGTAAATGTAGGAGCAATGTAAATGCTTTAGCCTTCAGTTATGTTACTGGAATACATACCACTTCTATATTCCTGATTGGGGAAGTCTACACTTTCTGCACCGCCATAAAATATTCACTGTCTATTGCTTTAGTTCCTGTAAAGAAAATAAACTTTAATAGATTTTCCAAATATTAGTGATGATAGGTAGTGCTCTATTCTGTGATACAGTATGGAGTGAGAACGGTCATCCAGATCACTACAGTGTTCACGATTTTAATAGGATTGTCCTATGTAACCTCCTGGGACCATTAGTATCTCTACAATGAAAAGCCTTTCAATGTATTACTGTATAATGTATTAGCTAATTCTATATTTCATGTGTCAGGTTTTATTTTTTACAAGTTAAAAAAAATATTTTAAACATAAAAGTGAGGATGGACAAAATAGAAAATTTCATGAGTCCTACAAGTATAACGATATTAGTTGAGACAGTGGCGTAGCTACCAAAGAGGCAGAGTAGGCAGTTACTATGGGGCCTGTGCAGGGGGAGGGCCCGGGGGAGAAGATAAGAGCGTGTGTCCTTCTGCTTAACCACTTATATACTGCAGTGTGCAGATGACCCAATGTTAACTTACATGCTGCAACGCAAAAAAAGGGTTAACATGCAGAAGGCAGAGATTTCTGCATCACTGCTCTAATAACCTCTGACCTCTGTTTTCCAGCTGAGCAATCAAGTAGGAAAATGTGCAGAGCTCCGTGCAGAGGTCAGGGGTTATCAGTGCACCAGCAGTAAAGCAGGTAAATATATATATGTGCTTTGTGTTGTGCGTAGGGGAGGGGAGCCCCTTAAAAAATTTGGCTATGGGGCCCCGTGAATCCTAGCTATGCCCCTGAGTTGAGATCTGAATATCCATTTAAATGAACGCTGGATAAGGCTGATGGTTAGTCAATCCTCTATCATAGTATTCAATTGTATAGACATCTTGAGGGCACCCATACAGTTTATAGGGGCACAAAGTTAAAGTCCATGAAATGAATTCCTTGTGTACACCCCTGCCTTCATACACATCACACACAGCACACTCACAAAAACAACAGCAGCATGGAGGACATCCTAGTGCAGTACTGAGCAGTAGCATGATGAACAACACTTGAAAGAAACAAAAACACATTTGTGGTCAGCAACTATAACCTGATCACTCAGTAAAGTTCATTCATCTTCATCACTGATTTAATCAGTGAATCATCAGTGAAGAAGACAGGAGTAAGTGAGGAAGAAATTGTGAGATAGAAACCATTGCCATCTTGTCGTTATAAACCCTCCCACAATCCCCTGGTGATCCCAACTAGTGTGATGATGAGGGCAACTAGCGCTGCAGGACAGGCATTAGGCAGGGGGGTTCTTACCATGTTTTATGATTTACATTCATAAGACACTCCTTAAAAACCCTAAGCAGTACTGAACCTGACTGTTACACTGGGCTCATATTGCACTTTTGGGTACATTTCACTGAGTTACGTGTATAGATAGCTACATAGTTAGTAAGGTTGAAAAAAGACATGTTTCAAAAAGTTCAACAACAAGAGAAGATGAAAAGAAGGGGTAAGGATACATGATGCAACGGGGGACTGATCCTGCTATTTGGCATACAGCACCATCCGCTGTTAGCATCTGTTTACATTTACACTTAAAACAGCGTAAAATGTATATGCGTAAAGGGGTAGTTTACAAAAAAAATTATTTAAAATCAACTGGTGCCAAAAGGTGCCAGAGATTTGTAATTTACTTCTATTAAAAATGTCTAGTCTCCCAGTACTTATCAGCTGCTGTATGTCCTGCAGGAAGTGGTGTATTCTTTTCAGTCTGACACAGTGCTCTCTGCTGTCACCTCTGTCTATGTTAGGAACTGTCCAGAGCAGTAGCAACTCTCAATAGAAAACCTCTCCTGCTTTCCAGACTGGAAAGAATACCACTTCCTGCAGGATATACAGCAGCTGATAAGTACTGGAAGCCTTGAGATATTTTAATAGAAGTAAATTACAATTCTCTAGCACTTTCTGGCACCATTTGAATTGAAAGAATTTTTTGTGAACTACCCCTTTAAGGTATTTAAAAACACAATGTGAACCTAGACTAAAGGCCCTATGCCACGGAACTTTTTCGAATGATTATCCTTCATAAAATCGTTCAAACGACCGCTCGTTAACGATATTCGTTCTGTGGAATAGCTGTAAACGAGCGAACAACAACAGCGAAATCGTCGTTGAGTCGTTCACTATTTTTTTTCAACATGTCGAAAAAAAATGGTTGGTCTTTCATCAAAAATTCGCTAATCTTTTCGTTGAATAAAAAATCTTTCAGTCATTCTTGAAATGTCTACCTACATTTCCCCACGTTTTAAACGACCATGTAACGATGTAACGACCGCAAAAAAATCGTTACACTACAGATATCGTTCACATTCCCACACGTATTATGTGTTATCGTTCGCTTAAAAAAATTGTTAAGTGTCCGTTAACGAGCGGTCGTTGGAGCGAGTCTATGAACGATAATCGTGAAATAGGGCTATAACAGTGGCAATAACAATAACAGCTGGGACTTGCAGGTGACTACAGGGGCACAGTTTCTGTGATCACCAAAATGCATTCTTACACCCTATGGCTATGTTCCCACAACATCTTTTATTGGCCATTTGAGACACATAATGGCCGTTCTATGGGCTCAAATGGCAAAAAAATGGCAGTTAGAAGGACACAGTGAAAAATTTACAGGAATTGTTTATTGATGAACATACTTCATTGTCACTGCAGTTTGACGCAACCTACTTTACAATGAAACAGAGCAACTACAAGCTGGTGCAAGTATTCTGTTCTATAGAAATGGAAAGGAAATATATAATTATCTGAATGTTGGTTATTGTTAGGTCTAGGCTTCTTGCCATTCTTTCATTATATAACCGCAATGCAGAGTAATTTTTTCCATCGAGGGTTAAGATGATTTGCAGAAAACACTTCTGCAGGATTATGGGTAGATTTTCAGGATGCTGAATCATTCTCTGCAATAATATGTATCTGCATTGGCAACACCCGGGCAGAGGGCCAAAAGTGGGTCACGAGAAGTTTACTTTATCTGTTTCTAGACAAAATAGATCAGACAGTCAGGTCTGAGCAGCACAGATAGAAGGTTGGTAACTCTCCACTCATTTATCAATAAGGGAGCAAAATCTATATTTGACCCTATTATATGTCGTCAATTTATAGAGTCTTCTTTATTGTTCAATACAGTGATCAATCCTATATTCAAATTCCGCATGGGCATCAGCAATGCAGGTATCTGAGCATCAAATGCTCTGGTCATTGTTCAGATTCAGAATATACATAAGGCTGTTCCTACACTGTGTTGAAGGAGAAGTCTGGCAGATTATATCGGGCAGCCAGCAGGTGCAGGGGGGAAATTGATTACAAGAACCAACTCACCTCTCCTCGTGCCCGCGGAGAGCAGCGCGACCAGGCACAGGACCCCCACCGGAAGGCATTTTCCCCTTAGTTGCCATGATGTCACAACCCGAGGGGGGGGGGAACGAAAGTCCTGTCTGGCTGCTCAGTGACTGGAGTGGCGTCCCACCCCAGTCACTGACTGGCTGAGCGGCCAGTCCATCAGCCGGGTTGTGATGTGTCAGCTCCAAAGATCCCGGAGCACGACGGGGCAGAGGTAAGTTAGTACTTCTAATCAATTTCCCCCCTGCCCGCTGCCAGCTTTTATAATGTGCCTGACTTTTCCCTTAAAGGGGTTGTCCAGCGAAACCTTTTTTCTTTCAAATCAACTGGTGTCAGAAAGTTATATAGATTTGTAATTTACTTCTATTTAAAAATATCAAATCTGTGCAGGAAGTCGTGTTTTATTTACATTCAAAAACAGTGCTCTCTGCTGACACCTCTGTCCATGTCGGGAACTGTCCAGAGCAGCAGCAAATCCCCAAAGAAAACCTGTCCTACTCAGGACAGTTCCTATCTCGGCCAGAGATGTCAGCAGAGAGCACTGTGTCTGAATGTATATAAAACAACACTTCCTGCAGGACATACAGCAGCTTATAAGTATGGGAAGACTTGAGATTTTTAAATAGAAGTAAATTACAAATCTATATAACTTTCTGACACCAGTTGATTTGAAAAAAAAAAAAAAACGCTGGACAACCCCTTTAAAGGGGTGCTCCAGCGTGGGGGCACTTTTTGGGGGGGACCGGGGAGGAGGTGACTGAAATAAAAGACGTCCACTTACCTCCCCGGTTCCAGCAGCGGGTCCTGCATCACGGCCGCTTCCGGGTGTCTGACGCCGCCCGAGACGCTACGTCTCAGCCACTCAGTAAAGGAGGCGGGATCCGAGCGGACTTCAAACGGATCCCGCCTCCTTCACTGAGTGGCTAAGCGGACCTGAGACGACACCCGGAAGCGGCCGGGGACCGGAGTGCCGTGATGCGGGACCCGCCGCTGGAATCGGGGAGGTAAGTGGACGTCTTTTATTTCAGCCACCTCCTCCCCGATCCCCCCAAAAAAGTGCCCCCACGCTGGAGCACCCCTTTAAGCTATGTATAGCCAAGCCAGTTTCACAGCTCTCAGTGCTTGTATCCATAGACATCTCCCAAATGGGCTTTGTATGATAGAAGTGTTTTCCTATCGGACAGTGGGACCTTTAGTCCTCTAAAGCACCAGGGATGGAATATGATGGCTGTCTCTGCACTTCTTCTACATATGCCCCTAATAGGTCAAATCAAACCATCTAAACCAAAAATGTTATTTTTATAGTACAGGACTGAATTGAACTGAGCACACAGGACAATAGAAAATGCAATCAACATCTAACCTAGTGGGGCTTCCATCCTTATAGAAGGTCAGATTCCTTCACAGATTCATACAAGAGAAAGAACCCTGACAGGCGCCAAAAATGTCCAACCATTTCCCCGTAGGTCAAGCATGCAGGGGAGCTGTGTGCTGTAGTTAGGAGGCTACAATGCCGCTCATTGTTAGACTGCAGAAATGTTTGCTACTTGCGGTGTAAAAGTTACCAAATTAAAATAATTGGTCGGAGACAAGGGAAGTAAATGGGGCGTATCGAAAGCCGTAGCTTTCCATTAAAATATAATAGTAAGATATATGGGCACAAGAGAGAAAAGAGAGCGAGCATTGTCACAGTTGCCGGGAAACTTTGCCACCTCTGGTCGGTGAGTAGTACATCTCAACTCTTCTGTAAATATGCATCCCGGCAAGATTTATTTGCAGTGATGCTGAGGACAGAAACAGAAGACAAAGACTCGGTGCTAATTCAGGAAGGACCAAGCAACAAGAGCGGAGCCAGCATTTCTTGCTTGACCCCAGTAAACAGTGATGGGAACTCTCTATGGATGTACTGGGAGACAGCAGAAATCCTTTATGCTCTCGGAGCTTGTCTCCCCAGTGAATGAAATCTTGTGTGCTGAGCGGCCCCCTTTGTGCTCACCCACTGGCCTCAGTGAATTAATAACGTGGAGTAAAAGGTCTGCGAGGTCCGGGGTTATTTGCTAGCTTTGTCTTTTGGGAAGAGAAGTAGAAAAGACAAAAATACTTTATTTCTTACACCATGACAGACAATGTTTTGTGCCAAGAAGCCAATGCCAATGTTAGAAGGGAATCTTGATAAGAGCAAAATGTTTACTTAGGGCTCAACTTTTAAGTTACATCTTCTACAGAATGGCTTAAAGGGAACCTGTCACTACCCATGCCGGGGTGAAGGCTGCTCAACCCCCCACTAGAGCCCCGTATACTTACCCCATCATGCCAAGTCTAGGCTCCAGTAGCGGGACTTGGCGAGATGAGGTAAGTATCCGGGGCTCTAGCGGGGGTCAGGTGGCCTTCACCCCAGCACAGGGGGTGACAGGTTCCCTCTAATAATTTTTTGCGGCAAGGGACATGGCCCCTAAAACGCAACAGTAACACCTACAGATCTGTGTATGGGGCCATATGAACTGCATGTGTGAAATTATGTGTAAAAGGGGCCATAATGTCACATGATTTATCTGAATATAACAATTTTTAGGATCCAACTTGCACCACATGATAGTATAATATGCATGTTTGGGTCGATTATACAGTAAGAAGCCAGACAATTTCTAGAGTAACATACAAAGTTTATTAATGCGGATCTAATATCTAGGTCAAAGAATGGACATGTAATGGGCAAAGAATGGCAGAGGGACTTGGCTCAAAAGTAGGGAGGGGGCCTCAGAAAGGCCATGCAACCCCACTGTCACAGGACCAAACCCAGTGCCCCCCCCCCACACACACACACACACACACACCTCGCAGGTGCCGCTGGTGGAGAAGGCAGACGCCAAGCAAGACAAGTGTGAACAATGTGTTACTACTTACCATTTAAAAACCAACACCAGAATGTTGGTATATAATTTGATCAAACCATATTGCCTCATGTACCACATGCAAGTCTTCTTGCCCACATGAGTTCTGAGGCCCCTCTTGCCTGTTATCGCTTGCTTTGTGGGGTTAACGGTCGCTGACCGACACAGTGTTGGTTTAGTGTAGGGACTCGTGTGCCAAAAGACCTGCACGTGGTCCATGAGGCAATATGGTATGATCAAATGATATACCAACATTCTGGCGTTGGTTTTTAAATGTAGCCGAGAGGCATTAGTGTCAGCCATAGGTGTGAGGTGCAGCAGCTCTTTTCTCTAGTTTAGTATAATGTTTGTGTCCTTTATAGCACACTCTGCTCAGTCCTTTACAGAACACATTTCCAGAATACTGGAGGAACTATATGCTTTACAGTATTCTCCGCTGCAGTATCATAGAGGAACCTCATCATTTATAGCTTACACCACTAAGATATTATGGATGAACCTTCTCTTTCCCAAGGCATCATGCACACGGATAATTTTCCCACGTTAGTAATTTGACAATGAAGTGAATCTTTGTCTTCTGTTGTCTAAGACTTCAGTAGAATAGAAGCACATTGGATTTCTAGAAATCTGTCTCCCCTGTGTCATATTTCATAACGTAGCTATGTCATAATTGTAATTAGTTCTTTGTGAAATTCACACAAGCTCCCACATGGAAAATAAAAGAGAATGGAGCCACTTAGCTGTACTTACAGTGGAAGGGAAGGCAGAGCTCATGACGCTTTAGTGTTCCTTCAATAACTTTGGTTGTGATAAATGAGCCAGATGTTACATAGCCGTCTCCCACGAGAGTTGAAAGGTTATTGCACTGCACTTATACTTACAGTTACCAGACTGTCATTCTTTCCAATGGACAAAATGGCTTTGTGGAAAAGAGAAATGAATAGGGAAGCAATTAGGGATAATCTCCATTAGTTACGGATTGCTACACGGCAGGAGGACAATGCAGACTGCAATGTGTGGGGCTTCATTGTCTTTATCTTTAGTTATTAATACAGTTAGCTATTTTAGGATGGGGTCATAGTTTGTTCTTGGCACTCTGTCGGCTCGAGGACTTCAAATCATGGTGGTTATCTGATAATCTCATCTCTAGGTAACAAAGAAAAAACACAGAATCAGCATTTTGCTAGTAGTAATCCAAGTTAAAGGGATTTTCCAGCGAAAATCTTTTTCTTTCAAATCACCTGGTTTCAGAAAGTTATATAGATTTGTCATTTACTTCTATTTAAAATTCTCAAATCTTCCCATATTTATCAGCTGATGTATGTCCTGCTGGAAATGTTGTTTTCTTTTCAGTCTGACGCGGTGCTCTCTGCTGCCATCTCTGTCCCGGACAGAAACTGTCCAGAGCAGCAGCGAATCCCCATGGAAAACCACTCCTGCTCCGGACAGTTCCTGTCTCAGACAGAGATGTCAGCAGAGAGCACTGTGTTAGAGAATGTGCACACTATAGAATCCCGACGGAACACCCGTCATGGATTTCACAGCTCACGCCCGCTCACATCCCCTCATGTCCGCTCATTCATCAAGCAGACAGCGGAATCTGGTAAACCATAGAATGAAGCCTATGGTAGCAGCGGAGATGTACGTAGCTGCCAGAGTCTGCGAGCGAGTGCGAGCTGCGAAATCCGCAATGGGTGTTCCGTCGGGATTCTGTAGTGTCCACATTCCCTTATACTGAAAAGAAAACAACATTCCTGCAAGACATACAGCAGCTATGGGAAGTCTTGAGAATTTTACATTTAAGTAAATTACAAATCTATATCACTTCCTGAAACCAGTTGATTTAAAAGAAAAATTTTTTTCGCTGGACAACACCCTTAACCCTTTAAGGACGTGGCCCATTTTCGTTTTTACGTTTTCGGTTTTTCCTCCTTGTGTTTAAAAGGTCATAGCACTTGCATTTTTCCACCTAGAAACCCACATGACCCCTTATTTTTTGCGTCACTAATTGTACTTTGCAATTACAGGCTGAATTTTTGCATAAAGTACACTGCGAAACCAGAAAAAAATTCAAAGTGTGGTGAAATTGAAAAAAAAAAAACGCATTTCTTTTATTTGGGGGAAATGTGTTTTTACGCCATTCGCCCTGGGGTAAAACTGACTTGTTATGCATGTTCCTCAAGTTGTTACGATTAAAACGATATATAACATGTATAACTTATATTGTATCTGATGGCCTGTAAAAAATTCAAACCGTTGTTAACCAATATACGTTCCTTAAAATCGCTCCATTCCCAGGCTTATAGCGCTTTTATCCTTTGGTCTATGGGGCTGTGCGAGGTGTCATTTTTTGCGCCATGATGTGATCTTTCTATCGGTACCTTGATTGCCTATATACGTCTTTTTGATCGCTTTTTATTACATTTTTTCCGGCATCAGTAACGGAGATCGCTCCTCCGGGACAAGGTCCCGGAGGAGCGATCTCCCCCACTAGACCCCAGGGAAACGTTGCCTCCGGTAATCGGAGGCAGCTGTCAACTTTGACAGCTGCCTCCGATTAGCTAATTAGCGGGCACGGCGATCAGACCGTGCCCGCTAATAGCAGCGGTCCCGGGCTACTCGCGGCACCCGGGATCGCGGCACTTCAAAGCGGGGCCGCCGCGCGGCCCCGCTTTGAAGTGCAAGTGCGGACATATGACGTACCGGTATGTCATATGTCCTTAAGAGGTTAAAGGGGAACTCCAGGTAGAGGTTAAAAAAATGAAACTTCTGCAGAAGCATATAGCATTACTTACCTATCTATCCCAGTTTTGAAACTACCAAAAAATCCATTTGTTTGGGGGGTTTTGTTCTGTATTGTGTTTTTGTCCTTCCTGGTTCAGCAGTTCCCAGAATGCAATGCTTTACCTCAGCTGATCATCACAGTCCCCCACCCATCACAATCAGTACAATTAGTGCTGCACCTGCTTCTGGCCATTAAGAGATGGTGGATCACTCAGGGGATTGGGGGATCCAGCCAAGCCTCCTGTGACATCACGCCCTGCCCCCTGTCTGCATCATCAGCCTGTGCTCAGCAAACACACACAATGTGAGACAGAGGCATGGGATATTTGTCTCCTAAGAGGGATAGCAGCAGGAGCAGGAGACAATGTGAATTAGAACAGGGGCCTTTTGTTTTCACTTCCTGGATTTCTATCAGCTACCAGTGTGGCAGAACTGCACAGATACGGTAATACATTGTATAGACACATCTATATAACTTTTAATGTACTTTTAATAGAAAACAAGTTTTTCTTATCTGGAGTTCCCCTTTAAGTTCTGTAGCCAGGTCAGGATAAATAGTTTCTGCACAGCCCCACAGGATACACAAAAAAACATAGACACTGATTTACAATTGCTTTGAATTTGCTTTGTGCAAATGCTTTTTCTTATTTATTATTTTTTATCTTATTTCCATTTATTTATGTTTATAACCAAACTTTCCATGCAGTGTTGTTTTTTTTTTTTTTTAAATAGAGACTCACAATGGGGATGATATGCAGGACTCATCCGGATATGAAACTTGTATAGTTCCATTCAATTCAATTATTGCAGCTTGGAAATGCCCATATACAATGCATTTCTGCTGAGTAATAACCCTATCAGGATTGTCATCAAGGATCCTGGTCATTTTGAGTCGGTAAATTCTATAATCAGGACAAAGACGTCATCCTCAAACTATGGAGCTTAGAAGCAATAAATATTACTTATAAATAAAAGTTATAGCCTTTATCTACAGGGAACATGCAATCGCCTGGTTCCTTTATGCAATAAAACATTTTTATATTCCTCTAGAATAGAAGCTCCACATTCAACTAATTCAGTTTTTTTTGTACAGATCAGAATGTCAAGCTAATATTATTGGGTTTACATTGAGTTTGGATCATTTGTCCACTGCACTTAGCATTCACGGATCAATTGTGAACAGAACTTTTTGCCTCTGTAGTGGTCCACAATTCACAGACCACTACATTAAAAACAACATCTCCTTACATTCCTTATTGGCCGAGCAGTGTTGCCAAAAGTCCTGGCCACATTGCGTGGCCATTGGACAATGCACGGGCGTAGTTTTAAACACATGCATTTGCATTTATGCGGAAACACAGCCATAGGCCTGGGCTACACTGCAATTTTGTGTAGCATTACTGATTGATAACCACTGAGTGACAGCTGCATGCAGCTCAGTGTATTACTTAGCCAAAGGGAATCTGTCACTAGGTTTACGCAACCTTAAATGAGGGCAGCATAAACTAGTGACAGAAATGCTGAACAGATCGGTGTATTACTTACTTCATTTTGTTCAGCCGTTCTCCTAATATGTAGGAGAATAGGATTCACACCTCCCCCCGCCCCCAGCTGCTGATTGACAGCTGACTGCCTATACACAGCATGGATAGATAACTGCCAATCAGCAGTGGGTGGGCAGAGTTTTCTGCTTCTCATGAATATCCAGGACTAATGGGCTCACGCACATAATAGAGAGGACTACTTATTGACATGTTATTCAAGAGGATATCTCTGGATCAGTTGCACAGAGCAATGTAAGTGATACACTATTCTGTTCAGCGTCTCTGTTACTATTTTTTGCTACCCTGAGATAGGACATCATAAACCTGCAGACAGATCCTGTCATCATTTACATTCTGCCTGAACCATGAATCGTTGGGGCAGTACCCGGTTGGTTCTGCTTGCACAGTCAGCCTTGATGGATAGATCTCTCTCTCTCTCTCTCTCTCTCTCTAAACAGGTAAAGATCTATCAATCAAGGCTGATGGGGCAGAGACATGCCTCCAGGAGCCACCCCAATGATTCATGGTTCAGGCAGCATGAAAGTGATGAAAGGCTTCCTTTAGAATCAATTAGTAGTGCTACAAAAAGATGCAGTGTAGCCCTGGCCTAGAGGCCTAGATGAAGTGCAGTGCTTGGAGGAACGGGCGGCTCAGTGTGTGGGCTCTCTGTCTCTCTCTTTGCTCTTCCTAATGTTAATCTAAGCTGACATCTTTACGTCCAAATAAAATAATCTTAGCTTGTAAAGGTGTCAGACTGGTATTCAAGAGAGCCAAGAGAAGGGCTGCAGACTGAGCAGTCACAGAGCTCACCTGACAGAATGACCTCTCAGCACATCCAGCAGCTTGTATTGTATTTAAAGATATACAAGAATTTTGGTGCATGGCATGCTCCATAGTAAGTGCCAAAACCCATACAGTGTGCACTCCTAATGGAAAAACCCATTTGAGTGCACATATCAAATACATGATGGCATGTCACTTATTGTGATAGTATTGGAAAGTGCATACAGAATACAGGAACCTAATTACCCATGGGCAAATAGGATCTCATGACCACAGTTAAAACATTGTCAAAGGAGTCTACCTGCCATATGAGGTAGCCAAATACAGTGGTGTCTTGGATTTTGAGTATACTTCGTTCCGGGACCGCGCTTGTAATCCAAATCCACTCTTAAACCAAAGCAAATTTTCCCATAAGAAATCCCTCATATGCAGACAATTGGTTCCACACCCCAAATATAATGTTTTTTTTATTCTGAATAACATGTAAAACAAACGAAACAAACAATGAGAAACAGCTCAATATGTCATATTGTAAGTACTGTACAGTATAGCAATCAGCATGTGGTGTATTATGTATAGTAAGGGTATAAACCTGAAAAAACAGCAGCAGTTTGTAGGTACAGAATGGAGATACAGATCCCCATAATGCAGTAGCGTAGTACAACAGGCTAGAATAGAGAAGCAGGGCTGCTGCCAGAGGTCTGTGTGGTCACATGACAGTAATGGGGAAAGGATGTGTTTAGCATGGACCAATTGGGAAGTGAGAATCACAGAGCTGTGCAGGAGGACAGTGACAGAAAAATGTTCTAAACAGTAGTGTTAATGTCTGTGTGTAAGTGCAGGCACATTATAGCAGCAGTGTGTATAGCTGAGTGTAAGTGCAACCACATTATAGCAGCAGTGCGTATAGCTAAGTGTAAGTGCAGGCACATTATAGCAGCAGTGTTTATAGCTGAGTGTGTGTGCAGGCACATTATAGCAGCAGTGTGTATAGTTAAGTGTAAGTGCAGGCACATTATAGCAGCAGTGTTTATAGCTGAGTGTGAGTGCAGGCACATTATAGCAGGAATGGGGAGGATAGGAAACACAAGGGCTGACAGAGACTGCCGGGAGTATGAAGGAATGAGCAGGGCAGATGTGGGCACATAAATGCAGCACTCTCTGTCCGGGGAGAGAGGGGTTACAGCTATAAAGAGATTACCTCCACAGTCCTGTCCCCTGATGTAAGACCCAGCCTGAAGTGGATCTGCCATGATTTGAAAAGCGAGGGAGATTTTCTGGGTCAGAGTACAGTGCTGGAGACACCGCTATGTAGACTATGCTGCTCCCCCCACTCCCCCTCCCACCCAGGGAGCTCTTAAACCAAAGCAATGCTCTTAAACCAAGTTACAATTTTGAAAAACTGTGAGCTCTTCTTGCAAAACGCTCTCAATCCAAGTTACTCTTAATCCAAGGTACCACTGTACTGCCATATAGTTCACTGCTTATTTTCTGCATACTTTCATGTCTACAATACCATAAAAATCTTTTAGTCTCATTCACAATTGCAGTTCATTCATCATACATCTGTGTCTTAATGCAGCCACGTCCAACTAACTGCTACTAATATATGTTACCTCAGTTTATTACTCAGTAATATAGGAAATGGCACATTTGCATGGTTTTAGGAGCTGTTCAGCTTCACTATTGCCTCTCCTGATTGTGATATGGACGCTGTTGTCTGCTGTATAGTGGAATGACTTCTCCAGCTTAGCTAGAGACGCTCAGCAGACTTGACCCTTGAGGGAGAAGGCTGGCGCCAACACACTGCGCCTGTTCCTTCTGATGATCCATCAAGCTTTGTGGAATCGATAGAGGTCATTACAAACAAAATCATCAGGAACATTATCTCTGCATTTACCTTCAAATATGTAATCCCTCTGAACACTGAGCGATTTGTATGGAATGAAATAAGGTGTCGTCCTTATAAGATTACTCGCATTTGAGTTGCTGTTTTGTAATATCGATATTTTTAGATGCAGATCAGTTCTATTATATTTGCAAGGGATCATATCGGCTGAGTCCTTCTAGTTATGATATCCTTGGTAGGACAGGACAACGTAGGAACATATGTACAGTAATTGCAATTAAAGTTCTGTCGTCCTACTAGTTAAAGGGGTTGTCCAAGATTAGAAAAACATGGCCACTTTCTTCTAGCACAACTCTTGTCTCCAGTTTGAGGGCGGGGAGTGGGGTTGAAATTCAGTTCCATTAAAGTGTATAGAGCTGAATTGTAATACCACACACAACCTGATGACAGCAGTGGCACTGTTTTTTTGCAAGAAAGTAGCTGTGTTTTTTCTAGTTCCCGATGACCACTTTAACCCATTCATGACCGAAGGTCATTGATACACGGATGTCCAGGTCACAATAAAGCAGCGCTCTCCTCCTCGCCTTCTAAGAGCCATAACACTTTTATTTTTCTACCTACAGGGCTGGTTGGGGTGTCATTGTTTTGCCCCATGATCTCTAGTTTTTATTGGTATTATACTGGTGTAAAAGAAAATTTTTGATCTCTTTTTCTTAATTTTTTCTGAATATAATTTTTTTTTGAATCAGCAATCCTGATGTTTTTTTCTTACCAATATGGGTATGTTCACATGGGCAAGTACAACACCAAAAAACATTGCCATCTTCTGTTGACTTTAATGGGAAATGTTACAAAAAGCATGTGGTTTTCTAAAGCACTGAAAAACTATGACACGTAACCACATCGAAATCAGCACCAAAAACTGCAATGCAAATTCCATGCTTATCTTGAGAAATATTTGTCAAAGCAGTTTTTTCCTGTGTGATCAGAACTACTCTCCTTTGTGGTGACAGACATGGATGATGAGCAGCGTGTGATCTTGCCATTTTGTTCTTGTTGCTATGCCTAATACTAGGGATAAGCGAACTTTTGAAAAGTTCGGTTCGGTTAGATCCGGCGAACTTTCGTGAAGTTCGGATTCGTACGAACCGCACCTAAAACAAACCTTGCCAAACGGCTAAATAATTGCAGCTACGATAGTGGGAGTCTGATAGGGTTTAGTTTCGTTAAAGGAGACCTGTCACCCCCCGTGCCGGGGTGACAGGCTCCCGACCCGCCGTTACAGCCCCCTATACTCACGTGATCCCGCTTCCTGAGCCGGTCGGGTCAGGTCCGATGCTCCGTCATTCTCTATGGGCATCGGACTCTCCTGTCAGCGCGCGCGCCGGGCTTCGGGCGCTCATATCTCCGTGACCCGACCGGCTCAGGAAGCGGGACCCGGCGGGATCACGTGAGTATAGGGGGCTCTAACAGGGGGTCAGGTCCTCTTTAAGTTGCAGTTGCAGTGAAAAAAAATTAGCCAAGGTGTAAGTGATTACACGGGACATAGGACACAAAGTTCCTTGGACCCAGTAGGGTGGAAAACAGACATTTGACAGTGGAACCAGCAGCAGTAATAGTACTGTATTGGATCCAGTGTGGTGGAGAACAGACAATTGATGGAGGAGGAAGAGGCAGTAGCACTTGATTGCACCCAGCCCAGTATGATTGAGAACAGACTATTTAAGGTGGTGGAGGAGGAGGCAGTACCTGATTGCACCAAGGCCAGTATGATTGAGAACAGACTATTCATGGAGGAGGAGGATGTTCAGCCTTGGAGTGTTGGCCTGGGAATCTTCGCTGATGTTGTTCAGCACATTTTGCAGAAAACGGACGAGTGGGATGATGTCCTTGATGCCTGCTCACAGAGTCGCGTAATCAAAAGGGATCAACAATTGGCACGACATGTTCGAAGAAACCTGTGCATTATGAGGTTTATCACATGTGCCATACAAAGTGTATGACTCCCTGCTGCACTGCAGAGAAAAGGATCCTCCCTTTGTGGGCTACAACACTTCCCACCGTTAGTTGACCTTGGCTCAGCCATTCATATATCTCCTCCCTGATGGTCCGGAGGAGCTCCTGCCCACTGTGGCTCCGATCACCCAGGCTCACAAAATGGAGAGCGCAGGGCCTGACATTGTTGGTAAGACACTGGGGCAGGTTGACAGTGGTAAGAATGGGCTAACTTTCTGGTGGTCTTCTGGGGGAATGTTGACCCAATGGGCACTAACAAACATGTACTGCCCTTGCCCATAATTAAAGGACCAGACATCAGCACTTGGGTGCACGGTCTTGGGCACCAAGAATCCCAATGAGTCGCCAACATTTTTTCTACACCACTGTGCAGTGATGGGACAGCTGATGGGACTTTTTTTTTTTTTTTACTTTTTGTTGTTGCAGCTAAACAGGGTTCTCCTATTTTTTGAACCTTATTGTAAAGATATGAACTGATTTTCCCTTAATAAATTCGATAAGCTAGAATACTGAAGTTGCTTTCATGTGTCTTGGTTGATACTCACAGACAGCTGTCACATTACATTTTTGATTAGGCAGCACCCAGGTATATCTGAGGAGACTAATTTAAGGTCTCACCCTAACAGGGGTGATGTCACACATCTTGATATTCACAGAAAACCAGGATACAAGGGATTATAGGAGTAATAATCCCTTGTATCCTGGTCTATTCTGTGAAAAAAGTACAATTTTGCGTTGCCGTTATTATTTTTACCAGTTTTGTAATGAACTTTCTCAAAGTTTGGTTTGATGCCGAACCGAACTTTTTGCAAAGTTCGTAACAAATCTGGTTTGTTACGGTTTGGTTTGCTCATCCCTACCTAATACTAACACGTGCTTGTATGGTTTTTCTTGCAGCTGCTAACTGGTCATCCTGTTCTGCTTACTATAAGTCCTGGGGGAATCTGAGTTCATGGAGCCACTGTTAGGTGGGCCCAGGAAAGGTGACTACTAAAGGTGAAGCCAGTTTCTACAGTCTAGCTACCAGCCAGCACCATGTCCCACTGTGTACTTATACAGTGGGAAATAATGCAGCATCACATTAGAGGTTAATGTGATTTTAGAATAGCACAAATATTAAGATTTTTTAATCGAGACTATTTAGAGTTCCTTAATTTTGCATTTAGAAAGGAATTATAAAATAAAACATTCAGTAAAAATGTTTCCTTAGCCTTTAAACATTTCACTGATATAGAGCTGATGAGAGAGTTGCTTTGCATCGCATCTACAGTATAATACGTTTAACTATCCTTTATTTTTGTAGAACTGCAGGCTATTGCATGGTTTTAGTTGCCATAATACAAGTTCCTTCCTTTTCCTAGCAATTTATGCTGAAAAATGTTCCATGAAAAGACCCCTTTTTATGAAAATCTGCAACTGTAACTATGATAGACACCAAAGCTGGCACAGATTGGGCACACTATGACTGGCACTTAGGGGCACAATATTAAAGGAGAAGTCTGGCATTTTTTTTTTTTAAGTATTTTAAAATCAAGCAGAGGGAGCAAGGAACATCATAAAGAACAACTACTTACCTCTCCCCATGCCCACGAATTGCTGTGCCAGAGGATCCAGGACTGGAAAGCATTGCTGATAAGGACTGGAAGACTTGAGATTTTTACATAGAAGTAAATGAACAATCCATATAACTTTCTAAAAAAAACTGTTCTGATAATGTTACAATAACATTCTCATAGAGTTACGACTCGGGAGAAAATACCTGACCCGGCTGATGGATGCCCCATCAGCCAATCAGTGACTGCAGCGATGTCCTGCCCCAGTTACTGACTAGCTGAGTGGGGCATCCATCAACTGGGTCATGATGTGGAAGAGGGGAGAGCTGGAGAGTGCCAGCGGGTGCCCCTGGGGCAGGATACGGTGCAGTGCCCAAGTGAATATTTGTTGCCCGCTGGACTTCTCCTTAAAATGTTAACATATCAAACTTATTGGAAAAGCTGTGTGAGCTTGGGTGCCAGTCATATGTTTGTATAACATGTCAGTGCATAATAGTAAGTGCTTGATATCTCCTGTATACACAAATACTACAGATGTTTTGGTTATTTGAGAGACACTAAACATGTCCTGCAAGCTGTGGATGCACAAACATGGAGTCCGGAATACACGTGGATTACGAGTGACATTGAAACTCTTTAAACTCTTCCCCACTCCTTAGCCATCAGAGCTGTTACATACCACCTTGAAAAGTACTCTAATTACCACCCTGATTTAATTTTGTTTATCGGACTAGCTGTAGAATTTTTGTTAACTCATAATTATTTTATGTTTAATAACAATTAATATTTACAGTGTGTTGGAGCATCAATGGGTGCTAAATGCTCACCAGCCATTGCTAATTTATATGTAGCCTGGTGGGAGGAGAATTATATTTTTGATATAACGAGTTTCTAACCCGTTCAGTCAGGACATTGTTTGGTATGGCCGCTACATTGATGATGTCATCATTATATGGCGTTCCGATGTGGCGGCCATACCGAACTTTATGTCCTACTGTAACAATAACCCTTTTGCTTTACGTTTTACCTATGACTGGCATAAAAATGAAATAACTTTTTTGGACATAAAATTGACTGCTTTTTCTGACAGAATTCACACTACAAACTACAGAAAACCGACTGCGGGGAACACTCTCCTACAGACAGACTCATGTCATCCCAGACACACTGTGAGGGGTCTCCCTGTGGGAGAGTGTATTAGAATACGTAGAAACTGCTCATCTGAACAGGCGAATAAACAAGAAATGGATTCTTTGATGTTGCGTTTAAAAAATTAGGGCTATCATGATAGAGATATCAATAGGGCCATTAATATAGCTAGCCAAAAGGAGAAAAAGGATTTGTTATATGGCCCTGGCAAATCTGAAAAAAACTACAAATAATGACAATTTACTTACTTTTGTGACAACATATTCTAAACAATTTCACAAAGTTCGTAATATTGTTGAAAAACACCTACCCATCTTGACCCAGGATGATCATGTGAGAACTCTGGTGCGCAAAGGGTGTAGATTTTCCACCCAACGCCCACCCACACTAGGTTCCATGCTCTCCCCTTCATATGTCAAAAATGAGCAAACATCAGCCACTTGGCTGGATACTAAAGGCAACTTTAAATGTGGGGGTAGAAAATGCACTTGCTGGAAGCATATAGAACAAACGCAGCATGTGCACAGCAACATAGACCATCAAGAACACCAAGTCTGTAGCTTTATTAACTGCAACACCACCTGGATTGTATACTTTATTAAATGCTAGATTTGTAAAATTGGGTATGTGGGCTTTACTAAACGAAAAATAAAAGACAGATTAAGAGAACACATTTATGGAGCAACCCACAATAATGTACAGAAATGCCTCTAATGTTTCAAAAATTTTTTCTTCCATTCACACAGGTGATGTGTCTGCACTAAGTATCACTGGCATAGAAAGAGTGTCCTGCCCCGACCGTGGAGGAGATAGAAGACAAAAATTACTCAATCGGGAGGGGTATTGGATACTTATGCTAGCTACATCTTTTCCAAATGGCTTAAATCATAGAATGGATCTTTTACTAAACTATTAGATACTTGTATTTTTGTGTATTTTATACTAGTTTTGTATCAGTGTTTATCTATGTGAAGCATAAATTAGCCAGCAGGTGAGAGTGGGAGGGGAGGTTCCCTTACTCACATAAATTCCCTGCTTGGCCTCATACACACTATCTATGATTAAGGGCCGGTAAGGCCAGAAACGTGTCAGACTGTGTGTCCTGTATGCATTTCCATGGACTTTTATGGACTTTTGTGATGATTTTTTATCAAGACTATCAATAAACGAAAATTTTTTAACCAGCAAGTGCCGAATCCTACAAGTTCCTTCATTATTGTTTACTCTGGGTCCAAAGGTCCATTGGTCGTGCACTACCCAGGTGAGCCGGTTACCATTATCTGCTTCTACAAATACTACAATGCTGTATTGTAATAGTAAAAATAACAATGTAGTAATAACAGCGTCCACTGTCTGCTTATATTATTGACTTCAATATAAAAGAAGGGTTAAAGCGTCCTCCATTGACAGCTCTTTCCTATCTAATAGGTCTCCAGCTGATAGTCCGGTTGTGTTGGTACCGGCTCAGCTATTGGGATTGTTACATTTTTGCACTCATGCATACTGATAGATGCACACATCCATTCTACATTTACAGGATGTAAGTAAAGAAACACTCACCCCCCCCAATCCTAAGATCAACCTTCAGGGGTTAAATTGGAACAGGCAGCTGGGAGAATTAGAGCAGGTCTAGTATTCCAGCAGTTCCTAAATTAGTCCTGAATGAGTTTCTATATAGAACAACTATATGCAGAAGTCAGCAGGTAATATGTACAAGAAACACTCGGCAATGGATTATAATAAAATAGAATGAGACTATACCAAGGCTAAACTTCCCCAGTAGGCAGAGTTTATAGCAATAAATGAATGCTGCATCAGGATAGCAAGCGTTCAGCATTCAAATCTGACTTCCTCTAAGGATGCTGAGCGGAGGCCCGGTGAATGTATTATGCATGGATCCTGTCATTTCTTATCCATCGCCTGTCTGATTCACACGTGCCGTGTATCAGAAACACCGGATGATCCCGCACTTCCTGTCATTATCAATCCTTATGTATAATAATGTAGTAATCACTGGTTTTATTCTTTCTCTGTGTTGACAGAAAAGGTTATAAATTATGTTAGCTACTATATACCCTACAGTAGAGAGGCACATTGCCGCCTATCATGGTTTCCAGCTTCTCTATTACACATGCCATTATGTCAAAGGAGTTTAAAGGGGATCTCCACTTAGGACAGTCCCTGCCTGTTAGAAGGGTCCACTGAGAGTAAGCAGATCATAGTGCCTCCCATAAGTGTTCAATTCCACTGCAGCACCACCACTGGAGAAATTAGGCATTACACCTGATCCTGAACAGGGATGGGGGTGGGGGGAATCCTCCTCATTTCAGTCAGTATTTCTAAAAAGGGTATAAGAAATTGGTATTCTAATCTAGATAATACTTGCTGTATATCCTGCAGGAAATGGTGTATTATTTCCAGTCTGATAAAGTGCTCCCTGCTGCCACCTCTGTCTGGGAATGAGAGATTTTTTATGGGGGTTTGCTACTACTCTGGACAGTGCCTGTCTTGGCCAGAGGTGTCAGCAGAGAGCGCTGTGTCGGACTAAAAAGAAAACAAAATTTCCTGCAGGACATACAGCAGCTGACAAGTACTGGAAGACTTGGGATTTTTAAATAGAAGTAAATTACAAATCTATATAACTTTCTGACACCAGTTGATTTCAATGAAAACTATTTTAGCTGGAGTACCCCTTTAAATATGAGGCGTTACTTATTAGACTGCAGGCTTCCTGACTTATACAGAATAAAAAAAAATATTGGAGTAATTAGTAAGACATTGGAAAGTGCCACATAGGAAGATGTGCCAGTTTTATTAAATCTGTAAGTTGTTTCACAGGATAGAAACAGAAGATTGTTGGAAGGAAAAGACCACCTGGTTCATCTAGTCCACTGCTTAAGGTAGGGATAGGGAACCTTTGGCCCTACAGTTGTTGCAAGACTACAATTCCCATCATGCCTAGCAGGCGAAGGCTGTCCAGGCATGATGGGAATTGTAGTTTTGTAACAGCTGGAGAGCTGAAGCTTCCCCATCCCTGCTTTAAGGGATC
Organism: Dendropsophus ebraccatus; assembly: GCF_027789765.1. Taxonomy (NCBI): domain Eukaryota; kingdom Metazoa; phylum Chordata; class Amphibia; order Anura; family Hylidae; genus Dendropsophus; species Dendropsophus ebraccatus. Next base: position 47,895,637 of record NC_091458.1, read on the forward strand.
ACAACAGGATCCCCCATTACAATGTTCTATGCCACACCCTGAAATGTTGTGCCATTTCATAGGAATCATATCTTTAAAGCATTACTTTCATTTGTAGTCATTTTTTGAATGTCTTCAGACAAGTCCAAAGTTACTGATCGCAGCAGGTCCTACCTACGAGATCTACTGCAATCACAAGATACGGTCAGCAGAGCACTCAGCTGTGAATTAAATACAACTTGTTCACTTCCTTACAGTCTATGAAGTCAAATGTTCTGCTGGCCAAAGTGTGGAGTGAACTGCCATGCACTCACCCTGGTTGTATCTTGTGATTGCAGCAGGTCTGAGGAGTGAGACCCAGTGTGATCAGTAACTTTTAACATGTCAAAAATTACTAAAAATTACAGTAACACTTTAAACACAAGCTGGAAGCAGGTTATGAAGTCAAGAAGGCTGACTGTCTGCAGCTTTCCAACCCACTGGGCTTGATTGACAGGATTCTCCCTTGACACAAATATGGAGACACCTGTCAAGCTGAGGAGATAAGCCAGAGTGCTGTTTACCAAAAAGTAACAAATTCTTGTGCAAATGAAGTTTGTTCTAGAGTTTGCAACTTTTGTATGTCTGAAAGTTGGCTTAGAAGGCATGATAAATTCCCCCCTTTGTATCTCCTGGGCATTCGTTCAGCTCACTCATTTCATGTTATCCTCTACTGAACTCATTGTATGCTCACAAACCCAATTTTCTGCAGTCTTTGACAAAAACCTATTAACAGTCTTTGTAGGTTCAGAAAATGCTAATATATTCGGAAACTGCAGTCCCCTGTAGAACACAGGTCTAAACCAGGGGTGAGAGGCAATGAAATAACAAATAGTTTGCCAGGGAGAAGCGTGATGCCAACCCGGCTTTCCCCAGCTTCTATTGTATCTGCATCGGAAGAACCAAGATCCAACTGAATAGAGTTTCCTGCCCTGCTGATCGTTGCCTCTACTTGATGCAGACATTGAAATGATGTCATTGTATCACCTGCATTGTCCCACAAGAGCCTGAAAACCACATGAGACTAGGCATGACCTGCATCCCTAGATGACCCTAGTGCAAGATCCAGGAAAATAAGGGGGCGGCCTAGCATGGATTACCTAACATTTTGGAAGCACTATGTAGGGGCACTATTTTTTAAAGGAATTAAGTAAGTCACTTCTCAGGGGTAAATCTATGTGATATTTTCCGGGCACTTAACATTGGCATTTTGTGGCATAATTTTTCCATGTGGCAGTGCACTTACTTTTCATGAGCACTGTAGCACTAATTTCACTGTATGTGACAGTATCCTCAGGAGGCACTATGGGGGACATTTATTAAAGTTACAGCAGGGGCGTATGCCAGGAAGAAGGCGTAGAAGGTGCAAACAGGGGGGGCTCGGCAAGGCAGGGAGGAGGCGTGGCCTCCTCCCACACCTCATTTATCATGATTTACGCCTGCTCGCTGGTGTAAATCATAGTCCAAATCCACACCTGCTTCCAGCAGGTGTAGATTTGGTACGCTGGCCCAGGGTTGGGTGCACCTCTTAGTGAATTTGGCCGGGAAAAAGGGACAGGACCTAATTTAAGTCCAGTGTATTGGGCGTACTTGATAGATCCTCCTCTATGTTATTTTTTAGAACATTTTGACGGGAGCTAAAAAAACAGCTCATATGAATTGTGGCTGGCACTCCTCATGGCAGTCTGAGCCAGATAGAGAAGAAAAGTAGAGATAATTAAGGAGATCCATAGCAAAAATCTGAAAAAAACCAAAACACAGTTAGTGACTATACAGGGAGTCACTGTGTACTTCTCACCCTTGGCTGCCCTCCACAGATTTACCTTGGGCCCAGCTGCCACAATAAATAGATTTACAGGTTTAGGCCATGTTCATACAACGTATATTTTCGTAAAAGTATGGCCGTTGTTGCCGAGTGCAACAACAGCCGTGATTAAAACAAAAATATTTATTACCTTGCCGTCTATAGAATCCCGGCATGTTGTAAAGTGAAACTGGCTCAATTGCCCCTAGCAACCAATCAGATTCCACTTTTTATTACTCACAGACTCTTTGTAAAATAAAAGGTGGAATCTGATTGGTTGCTAGGGGCAACTGAGCCAGTTTCACTTTACACCATGTTTGATAAATCTCCCCCATAGTATACGCTCCGGATGGGATCTCTAGCAGTGCTGCAAACAACTGACATGTCAGTTTTCTGCAGCTGCTATTCATTGGATAGCGGCCACAGAGAACCTGTCAGTGCACACAGTGGAGCGAGCAGCTCCAGCCGCCTGCTCCATTGTGTGCAGTGGAGAGTTCTAATGCGGGAGCGCATGGGTGCACCCCCATCAGAACTCAGTGACGCTAAAGATCATCCGGCCAGTACTGCAGTACCGACCGGGTTGATCTTTAATGAGACCGGCCTTACCGTGACAGCATGTGAACATAGCCTTACTGTGTATGGAGGCTCTGACACCACTGTGATCCAAAATCTGTTCTTCTGTGGATGAATATTTATGCTGACATGCTTCGGAGTGATCCAGTGTCAATTAACATGAGCTAAATGAAATGTATGTTCTGTATTCTGCAACATATGTTTATTACATCCAGTTGAGTATTCTCAGTGGTGCCATTACACTACAATCCAGACAGGATGCTGCTAATAGAATTACATGGCTTATTAGAGATACGCCATACAAAGATTTCCTATTCTCATAGATTGAGAACCTACAGTACTATGCCAAAGATTTAGGCCGGTGTGAAAAAAATGCTTCACAATAAAAATACTCTGCCAAGTTTATTGTTATCAATTAATAAAATGAAACGTGAATGGACAGAAGAGAAATGAACTGAGTGTTTGGTGTGACCGCTCTTTGCCTTCAGCATCAGTTCTTCTAGGTAGTTCCACACAATGTGTGAAGGAACTCGGCAGGGAAGTTGTTTGAGGCATTTTGGGGAACAAATCACAGATCTTCACAGATGTCACTGCTCAAATTCTTCTGTTCTTCTTGTAATCCCAGACAGACCGGATAGTGATGAGATCAGGGCTCAGTGGGAGCCATATTATCACTTCTGGAATTTCTTGAAGATTATAAGTTAGAAGCAGGAAAAATTATCTTAACGACAAGGGTCAAATTTGATGGTTTGATCAGAACATCTCCAAAATGTCAGGTTTTGTGATGTGTTTATGGTATATAGTGGTTAGTACCAACCAAAAATTCTCCAAGACAGAAAAACTGGCAACCCAGCAACAGGGCTATGGATTTCAAGGCTCATTGATGTGCATGGGGAGTAAAGTCCTGTCTGTGCATGAATTGCTGAAAAAGGTTAGCTGCTGGAACTTAAGAGTTTGAGATGTTAAATTGGCCTCCAAACTTCCAAAATCTCAATCTGTTGGATGTTCTAGAACAGGGATGGGGAACCTTACGCCCCCAGATGTTGCGAAACTATAATTCCCATGATGCCGGGCCTGCACAGCCGAAGCTTTGAATTTAGATGTCTAGGCAGAAAGGGAATTGTTGTTTGCAACAGTTAGAGGGCTGAAGGTTCCCCATCCCTGTTCTAGAAAAACAAGTCTCATCCATGTATAGGGAACCTCACATCTTAGGGTACTATTACACAGCCCGATTCGGCCGATTATCGCTCCATGTAATAAATACAACGATCAGCCGATGACAACGATCATCGGCTTATTGTTGATGTAGGTTTGGACCTATTTTCGTCGGGCGCCCGTTGACGATATACATTACCTATCCACGTTCCAGGGCTGCTGCTGCGGTCTTCTTCTCCCCGGGTCCCACACGCTCTAACTTCAGAGTGGCCTGTCAGCTAACAGGCCGCAGCGGTCGCGGCCTGTAATTGGCTGAGCGGCCTGTCAGCTGACAGGCCACTCTGAAGTTAGAGCGCGCGGGACCCGGGGAGAAGAAGACCGCAGCAGCAGCCCTGGAACGTGGATAGGTAATGTATGTAGTTTAGGTATTGTCCCTGCAGCCCTTGTTTAACGATTATCGGGCCTTGTAATAGGTCCAGTAAACGAGCGACGATCTATCAGATCGCTGCTCGTTTACAGGTATTATCGGGCCCCCATCGGCCCGTGTAATACTACCCTTACAGGACTTTAAATGGGTTATTCAGCGAAAATCTTTTTCTTTCAAATTAACTGGTTTCACAAAGTTATATAAATGTGTAATTTACTTCTATTTAATAATCTCAATTCTTCCCATACTTATCAGCTACTGTATGTCCTGTACGAAGTGTTGTTCTCTTTTCAGTCTGATACTGTTCTCTCTGCTGCCACCTCTGTCTGAGACAGGAACTGTCCAGAGCAGAAAGGGTTTTCAACGGGGATTTGCTGCTGCTCTGGACAGTTCCTGTCTCGGACAGAGATGTCAGCAGAGAGAGCACTGTGTCAGACTGAAAATAACATTTCCAGCAGGACATACAGCAGCTGATAAATATGGGAAGACTTAAGATTTTTAAATAGAAGTACATTACAAATCTATATAACGTTCTGAAACCAGTTGATTTAAAAGAAAATTTTTGGATAACCTCTTTAATGACTTGTTTACATGAGCCAATGCAGTGTCGCAAGTGAGTGCTGATCAGAGAGATTGGTGCACATTTACTTTACAAGGCTCAATCAATTGTGTAGCTGGGCCACACGATCAATCACCATATCGTTCATGCAATCTATTAACTTCATCATAATTTAAAGGGGTTATCCAGCGCTACAAAAACATGGCCACTTTCTTCCAGAGACAGCCCCACTCTTGTCTCCAGTTTTGGTGCAGGTTTTGCTGCTCAGTTCCATTGAAGTGAATGGAGTTTAATTGCAAACCACACCTGAACTGGAGACAAGAGTCGTGTTGTCTCTGAAAGAAAGTGGCCATGTTTTTGTAGCACTGGATAACCCCTTTAAACAGTCGTACAAAATATTCAGTCAGCCTGCAGACCAGTGCCTTCTCATTCATCAGTTGATCACAGGCTCTTTTACACAGTTGATTATCAGCAGTGAAGGTACCTGATAGCCAATAAGCGACCTGTGTAAAAGAAGCCTAAGGATCTTCTGCTAATGTCCTGCTGCCAGATATCATGGGGTGACTTCAGAGGTTGTAGAGCCCATGTCTGTGTGGATCAGAACTCTTTTAAATGCATGTGGGGGACCTACACAATATTAGGAGCCTTTATGCAATTTTCTAATGTAGCTACAAATATTATAATTTCAAATGTCATTGCACTATATGATGCATACTGCTATTTAATTTGGATGCCAGTTATTCTGTAGAATTTCCTGCAGTTTTTACGGGAATATCCTCTCAGTGAGCTTAACATGTGCTCTTACTGCCACCTTCAGGAAGCAAAACTTCAACGCGATCATAGGCAATATCTGCAGATAGCTCTTTTAAGTTACAACTGGAATCACTGTAAAAATGTCCATTTTCACGTACCATGAAATGGTATACAACATGGTGTACAGAATACCTTCGAGGTATACGTCAGAAGGCTTCTCAGAGTATAGGTTAAGTGGAAGCCATCATCATGATGTTGTTTCCACCACCTCCACCACCATTGGATACACTGCAGATGTAGTAATCCCCATGCACTTTAATTAGATGCAACATTTTAGTAGATTTATACAAAGAATCCAGAACTATATTATCATCAAATATTGATACTTGTCCTCTATCTCAGCTATCATGTATCATTCTGGATCTCAGGCTGTGTAGCTCATGTGGTGCCTGTTATTACAAATCGCTTTGTTGATAGGAAGTAGTTGCTGTTAGGCTGCTATTCCTCTCTGTCCCTCCTCCCTACCCTAGTCATTATTAGGAATGCCCCATGCAGGATTTCTCCTAATTATTACTTGTCTGAACACTGCCTTAACGATCCAGCACATGTGCCGTGTTCAGACAAGTCATGAATATGAGAAATCCTGCCCAGGAGCATTCCTAATGATGAGGAGGGCAGGGGGAGGGATGGAGAGGCGGTGCAGGCCTAGGGCACAGACAATCGAGGCCACGCCAATTTGACAAAGGGCTGCAAGTTACATGCGGTTTGGGGGAGGCAGAGTGTGGGTATAGAGACTCATTAACCTAATGTCAAATCTTTTAACCAGATTTTAAGACTGAGAAAAGCAGAATAAATCGAAAAACATAGGTAGCACGTGCAATATCTAAGCAGATGGTGTATTTGATAGATGGGAAATAAAGCTGAAATCCTGGGCTGCAGGGCAAGTACTATATCCGATGTGACCCAGCATCATAGGACAGTGGCATACTGATATCATCCCCTCAGTTTTAATAGCCAGCAAATATTACTTTCCTCTCCTAAATACAGGTTTAGAAGTGACGTCCCTATTAAAAGTAGGGTACTGTGACCAAGTCATCAAGCATGGCTTCTCTGTAGGTGATCTCTGAGGGTCACAGTTCAGTGAAGATTCCTCCGGAGAATTCCAGATGCTCCACATTTTAATACCAGAAGGTGATTATTCCTGATAAATGACTCTGTCAGTGATTTAATAATTATTCTGCAGAGAGTCTACACTAAGAGCACAAGGTGAGCGGAATACATGATGTCGTCCAACTGCTCCCACTGAAACCTAATCTATGGATGTGTCATCCAAGAGGAAATCTATACACGGACGGCTGTTCTAGAGAGAGAGTAGCCAGTGTATATTTCAATGGACATTTTCTGTACAGTTATAGAAAATACAGAAGGATACAAATCTAATATGCCAAATTTACTGTTCTATCACATATTATAAACGCTGGCCATCTTAGAGAAGACAACTACCTAGAATACCACTTTTTTTTTGTAATTTTGGATGGTGGTGCAGTGTTTTGGAACCACTGAAGAGTGTGTAGCGACAGGGGCTGGAGGGATGCTGCAGGGTTATGGCTGCCAGGGACAGGACTGTGAAGAGGAGCAACAGCAGCAGCTCTGACAGTAAGTGATTATTGTCAGTGTGTCTGTCAGGCTGCTGGACGTTGTAAGATAGAGGGTGGACTGTGTAAGAGAAAGCACAGAGCCCCCATCCCTCTGATGCTGAAAGTTTGATTGTAAGTTTATGCCAATAACTGTGCCCCCCTCCCCCCTGCAGCATGGTTGTTTTTCTCTTTCATCTCCCCCCTAAGCAGCCATATACAGTTCATGTATCCCACCTGTGCAGCCAAATACAGTACAAGTATCCCCCCTAAGCAGCCACATAGAGTACATGTATCCCACCTGTGCAGTTTCTGGCTATGTTCACACTATGTAAAAGTACGATGGCAACAATGGCCTTACTTTATGCGCCTGTGAACACTGCCTTTACTTCAATGAGATCCCGGCCGGAGCGTCAGTTCACACGATGTAGCGAGCGGCTCTGGCCGCTTGCTTCATTGTGTGCAGTGGCAGGTTCTGATGCGGGCGCGCGCTGATGCAGAACACTACGGCCAGAAAGATCATCCGGCCGGTACTACACGCCCGGGTCACGGAATGGACAGTTTCATACGTTGTGTGAACTTAGCCTAATACAGTACATGTATCCCACCTGTGCAGCCACATACATTACATGTATCCCACCTGTACCCCCAGCAGTGATTAACCCCTTAGCGTCCCATGACGTACCTGGTACGTCATGGTGGCGCAGGGGGAGTTCAGAGAGGGGTCCCGTCGGCTCTGAACGGAGTGCCTCTATTAGGCGGCGCGGGTCCCGTTGCCACGCCGGCTAATTAAGCATTTCAATGCAGTTGTCAAACCTGACAGCTGCATTCAAATGCTTTGTACTGCATGTCCCTTATGTCTAGTGGGACGCATCTCCCCTCCGCAATGCAATCGCGCGGGTGGGGGGCGGGGGGGAAGATCCGTTCTTCTGGCCAGGCCTTCTGATCCTGGCTCAGAAATACATTGCTCTGGCCTGCAGCAGGCCAAAGCAATGTATCATCGATTACAATGATCATTGCTGTGTATATACACAGCATTGATCTCTATGAGAGATCAGTGCTGTGTATATAAAAGTCCCCCAGGGGGACTTCTTGTTAATTTAAAAAAAAAAAGTAAAGTGTTTTCATTAATAAAAAATCCCCTCCCCTAATTAAAGTCCAAATCACCCCCCTTTTCCCATTTTATAAATATAAATAAACAAATATACAAACACATTTGGTATCGGCAAAAGTCAGAGATCACCCCAACCCACGCCGTGAACATCTCTAAAAGTGCAGGACAGTATCCTGAAACAAGAGGAACTGATCCGGATGGAGCAAAGTTGCTACAAGCCTACGTACTCTATCTTGCAGTGCAGGTGTAACCAGGTAATTTGGCCACCTTGTGTGGGTCTTGTGTCACCATAGGAGAACGAGTCACCCGACACTGTAGGGCAACAGGTGGTACAGCGACAACAAAGGTCGAAACACGGGCACAAGTAGTCTTCCATTCTCAAGTCTTCAGTATTCTACTTCTTCTTCTAAAGTTCCGGCAGAGCACGTCTACCCTGGGTTGGGACTCTCAGAACAAACTCCTCTCTACTGCCCTAAACTCACTCTACTTCTTAGCATGCAACCAATTCAGCACAGCTGCTCCAAAAGCTCTTAACGCAGATTGGGGGAGATTTATCAAACATTGTATAGTGTAAAAACTGACTCAGTTGCCCCTAGCAGCCAATCAGATTCCACCTTTAATTTTCCAAAGAGTCTGTGAGAAATGAAAGGTGGAATCTGATTGGTTGCTAGAGGCAACTGAGCCAGTTTTACTTTACACCATGTTTGATAAATCTCCCCCATTGTGTCAAGTCAGAAGTCTATTAACTGTTGATGTATCAAGTACACAGTAAAAAAGATTTTATTTATGCTAACAGTGATTATTGTTCCGGCACCTACACTGTCACTATTCCATCCTTGGGTCATCTCCCCTTTCTGTGGGTGGCAGTACCGATAATCCGGGTGGGTCACAGCTCCATTCTGGACCACTGTGATAATTACCCAAGGGACCCCCTTACAGCCCGGCAGGTCACCGACCACAGAGGAAAGGGTATAGCCAGTCATCCTAAAATCAAAGCAGGTGTGCCTACATACCTGTGTGCTCAACCGGCACTTGCATCACAACAGTAAAATAACAGGCTGAGCTATACTCCGACCAAGCAACACAGTTGTGGCGTCACACAGCACCATCTGGCAAGTGACCGGTCGAGCGCCATAGGGGTGCACCACACTGTTACAGGCATGTGTTGGACCCAGGTATAATTAATTAAACTAGGTGTAAACCATGCAGAAATCTACACCTGTATAGGGCCAAGTGTAGGTTTCTGCGCAAGTCCTGCGACAGGTGCAAGTCCTGCCAGCTTTACTAAGAGGCGTGCTCATCTTGGAAAATTTGGTTGGGTAAATGGGGGCAGGGCTTTATTTAAGACTCGCATATGAATACACCAGTCTTGATTAATGTCCCCCAGGTCAGGTGTGCAGGGAGACACAGGAGTCCCCACTCCTGTACATACATACCATGGTATACTACTTTATGCAATGCACTATGGTACATATCACATTTGCTGGGCTGAGTGCTCTTGCAAACATACCTACAGTATGCATTGCTGTATTGCTACTCCCTTTAAAGGGGTTATCCAAGATTAGAAAAGGAACAGCAACTTTCTTTTAAAAACAGCACCACCCCTGTCCTGTATGTGTGGTATTACTATTCGCCTCCATTTACTTCAATGCAGTTGAGCTGCAAAACCCGCACTCAAACTGAAAACAGGAGGTGGATAACCCCTTTACATTTTTTGGATGCAAAAAAATTCATGTGTTATATTTGCCTAATTTATTTTACATTCTTACCCATACAACTATACAAATTACTTGGACAAAGCAAGATTATACATTTTACCCATCCTGCAATTATCCAAAATAGTAATCTACCTCATAAAAAGTACCTAGTAAACCGAGTACTAGATACCTAGTGTGCCACCCCTCATGGCACAATATGACTGTGCCGCCCAATAGGACTATGCATGGCCCATATGAATAAAGTGACCCATCACATCTGACAATGACCATGTGTAGCCTGGATGACTTGTTTGAGCAGCATCCTGATCATTTATTAACCTCAAAAATTATTTAGTCAGTTTCTAATGGATGAAGTGGTTTTAAGAAGTTGCCATGAAGCTCACATTGCATGTAAGGACAGGACAAGAAGCCATGTTACCCACCAGTTATTTAAGCAGCATCTAGCACCACTCCCTGTATTTTATGTGTAACATATAAAATGGTTGGTACATGTCTCACTCATGTGATTGTTGTTATTGAGAGGCTTTGATGACTTAATTTTCCAACATAACTGGTTCCAGTGTCATAAACTGAGAAGAGAGCAGAAATATCCTGACGGCAGACAGAAATCTACATGTATCTGCATAGCCAGGAGAGGGGCCTATAACCCTGTGGTTGGGTGCAGGGCAGGCACTACACACTTGGTATACTGCTCACTAAATCTTTCATCACATAATATACTCCATTGGACTAAGCTTTATGTGTACCATTTGATCTCCTACAACATAGACTAGCATGCTATGGATCATTAAAGTAAATGCATCACCTACTGACTAAAGAGGTTTTCCAGGTTAGTATAAATGATGGCCTATCCTGAGGAGAGGCAATCAATCGCCGATCAATGTGGTGCCGACATCAGGAACCTTTATCAAACAGCTTTTTGGCATAGCCTTAAAGTGGTACTGTTGTTTAAATGTTTTAGTACAGGCCTTTTTTAGAAACTTTGTAATTGGGTTTATTAGCCTAAAAATGCATTTTTATCACGAAAAAGAAGTTTGAAGCTCTCGACCCTGTCTTCATGGTTTTCTATGGGGAGGGGAGGGGTGGAGGGAGATGAGGCACCAAAACAGGACAACAAAGAGATAGCCCTGTGATGTAGCTGAAAACTATCTCCTCTGATGTCAGCACTGACCTCTCTGACCTCTGAATCCTTTGTTCTCTGCCCTCTACTGGCGACTAATCTCCCTCCTCCCCTCTCCGTAGAACAGACAGAGCTCGACTGATGTAAACAAGATGAGATTTCCTGATAATAGACAGTGAATGAGAGAGAGGAGGGAGGGGGGACCTGGGGAAAGTCTTTTTGAATGCAGATAATGGCATATTTGCCTAATAAACCCAATTACAAAGTTTCTCAAAATCACATGGACTATTAATTTCTGCAAAAAAAACAAACAAAAAAAAAACGACAGTAGCACTTTAACATCCGAACTTGATGGAACCAAGACCAGTTTGCTTTGTTTGCTGGCGCAACAGAATTGCAGTTCGACTCCCTTTCAAGTAACCAGGCCACCCGCCACTACAAATTAATTGGTGCCAACTGGAATCCCATTCTGCCCGCAGACAATTTGGTAGCTATAGATAGAACCATGTTGGATCAGTTCGGTGCATGAGACCTATTGAATCAGAAAGGGGTCTAGTCAGCGTACAGCATGACAGGTAGGCTTTAAAGGGAACCAATCACAGCTATAACGCATATAACGCTGTTAGCAGTTCCTAATAGAGCTGCTAATGCGTTTCCTTACCACACTTGGTGTAACATCCTTCTTGGGGGGTATACAAGAGAAAAAATTCTTTTATTCTGGCACAGGGTTCAGGGAGTGAGCTGTGAATGAACATTCATCTAGGAAGCGTGCAGGACATGACTAGTCACGGCTCTCTGCCTGTGAGCGGGATGATTGACAGGCAAAGTTAGAAACCTCTTTGCCTGTCAATCATCCCTGCAGAGCATGCTGACAGGCAGAGAGCCGTCACTAGTTATGAGTCAGCTCCACCCAGATGACTAGTCACGGCTCTCCCCCTGCACCATGCTTCAGGAGGTTGGCACATCATGTGTAGTAAGGAAACATTTTAGCATCTCTATTAGGCACTGCTAACAGCGTTATATGCGTCATAGCTGTGATTGGTTCCCTTTAAGCAATTCACTGTGCAGATTGATTGACACATGATCACATTTTCTCAATATACTGGTGTCTCCATTTACTGCTCTCCATCTGTGCAGAACTAGATGTATCAGCTTATCATTAGGCCTATTGGTCAGAATTGAATTCATTCAATGAAGGATTTTAGGATTATTTTATATATATATATATAATAGTAAAGTGGAAAATTAGAAGAAACACAACAAAATTTGCCAAAATAAATATGTCCAGCATAAAAAGTAACTAAAAATTAAGCTGTGAATGGAGCACTGGGTGACTAGCCATTTTTATTACAAAGAATACCAGTGCATCACCATATACTTTATGTACTCTTGCATCAGTATATTTTACATGGCGCCTTACTTGTAATGTATGGTTATAGAATTAAACATATAATTTCCTAAGTTTTATCATTTTAATGTGTATGTGTGGGCATACATTTCGTCCACGTTTACTTGGGTGTCACTGGCTACGGAGTCAGGTCACAGTCCCAACACCTTCATGAAACGACCTGCATTGTAATTTCCAGGTTTGAGTAAATTCTCTTCAAATTAGCAGCTCGCTCTATATGACTGTACATAAAAATTGCCCCGGAAAGCAGCTCTGTTATTATTTCAGTACAGTAATAGTTGACTTAGGAGGTGTCTGGGTTAGGCAGTGTTTACATAAGGTGTCCTCACAGTGTTTGAGTACTTTTGTAATGGTTTTAAAGGACAGTGTTAGCAAAACTGCTGCCTGCCCTAACAGGGTACTGGGAAGGAAAAAGCATACATTTCTCTGCTCGGTGCATGACTGAGAAAACAGCTAAAGAGTCAAAGAGGTGGGATCTTCCCCTGCGCTTCCTGTAAGAGAGATTCCCAAGCCCACCATGTGGTTTTCTGACTGGATGCTCTCAAGCATTGGTTAGAGGCAGAACCAGAGAGGCTCTCATTACAAGGACCTTGGAGGAAGATCCCGCCTCTCTTCGGTAGTTTATATAGCACCGCCATCAGTATCGCTAGCACAAAACTATTTACAGATTCCCTCTAAAGCATACATTATTCAAAAAAAAATTGAAAAAAATGACTAAATTCTAATATATTTTTCCTCCCTCTAAATCATATCATACCCTCTCCCTGCATTTTACCTCTATTCATTGCAATCCCTTTGTTTGTACTTTTGTTCTATTAACCCTGATGTATATTACTTGACCTCTTTATTATGGCGTTAGAAGAAGATGCCATCTGAGCACACAATCCCCACATTCTGAAGCCAGATAGAGGCCAGCGATTCCAGGAAGTCATTTACATGGGAGGTGACAATGTCCATCTTCCAGTCTGCCAGACTTGTTAATTAAAGAAAGGTCAAGCGTCAGTGCAGTGGTGCAGGTCCGGTCTGTGCCAGGGCAGACAGCTGAGAATGAAGATAAAGTAAAGGAAGCGATGAAGAAAAATCCATCTCTGAAAGGGCGCACAAAGCTAAAGGAGTATTAATAATTGAGTGGAGTGGACATGAAATGCTTGCGTCACGTCCTAGTGTGAGAAGCCAGGACGACAATCTATTTAGAGCATTAAATGTTTAGACGCTAGCAATGCACACGACTTTTATAAAACTGCATCAGTTAGAATTAAACTACAAGCGTTTGCTTTTTTTTTTTTTTAGGGAGATAAAAAAGGGACAAAGAAGATGAAATACATATGCCCTACAGTGTTCACTGCAGAGGAATCGTATAACTGGATCCTCCATAATAACTGATCACAAGGGAGAAAGAAACAGGATCCATGGAGGTAAGTTGATCATAGAACTCCCATCAGTCTGACAAGGCATTGTCTCCATTAAAGTGTCACTGTCATTTAATCCCCCCCCCTCCCCCCTGTCTTCATAGTTGTCTATGGAGAGAGGAGAGGTTGAGGGACATGAGGCACCAAAACAGGACAACAAAAGAGTCAATTTACAGCAACATCACCGGCTATCTCCTCTGAAGTCAGCACTGACCTCTCTGACCTCTGAATACGGCTTTCACACAGCTCCACCTGTGTAACCCTTTGTACTCTGCTCTGTGCTGGCGACTAATCTCCCTCCTCCCCCCTTTCCTCTCCATAGGTTACACAGAGCTCAACTGATGTAAAAGAGTCGAGATTTCCTGATAATGAGCAGTGGATTAGAGAGAGGAGGGGGGGGGGGGGACTTGGGGAAAGTCTTTTTGAATGTAGATAATGGCATATTTGCCTAATAAACCCAATTACAAAGTTACTTAAAATCGCCCATTCTATTGATATCTGCAAAAAAAAAAGGGACTTACTTACCCCCTATAGGAAATAATGGTATTTCAAGATGGCATAGTGAGTCATAATCAGCGCCATAATAGAGGCTACTCTAGAGTTTATTTACACAGTAAAATTTACATCCCATGAAATAATATAGGATCCTATAAGAAATTAAAGGTTTCCAACTTCCTTTTGCAGAGGTCCAGTACAGTTTTTGGCAAAAAAAAAAAACACAAAACATATAAACCATATGCTAAAAAGGTTGGATAAGGTAAGGTTGGATACTTACAGCTTTATTACAGCTATGTTTTGTGCAGAACCGTAATAGGATTCCCTTTCAAGTGCATGAGAGCTTTACTGTGTTGATGTTGGACTTAGGGCCGTATTACAAAGCCTGATCACCAATGTAAACGAGCGCCATTGGGCTAGATCGATGCTCATTTACTGAGCCTATTACACAGCTCGATAATTATGCAGCAAGGGCTGTATATATGGTTAGTGATGTCCGTGCAGCCCTTGCCTTTGGTGTACAATAATAAAATTTATACATACTTGTCCACGCTCCCAGATGCTTCTGCACACAGCTGTTGAGAGAACTGCAGAGCCGGTCTCTGAAGTCACAGGCTGTGGCGCTGTCCTGTCTCGGCCAGCGATTGCCTGAACGGCCTGATCAGAGACCTGATTCGGCAGATTATCGCTCCATGTAATTGGGGCCTTAGGGTATGTGTATTGCTTGTACGGCAGCAGAAACGAATACAACCCATTAATAAGTGAAGCCCAATGGCCAATGCAGGTCCGGCTTCTCTTAGTGTGCACACAGAGATATATTTCCTGCCGTAGTGGAGAGGTAGCATTACATGGCAGCCACTTTAATGAAAAATGTCATGGACATGCCAGCCTTACCAGAGCAATGCTCCATGACACACTTAAGCTATATTCACACATCCGTTGTTCTGTCCGTAATAAAACCAATGTTATTTAATGGCCCTGTTCACACATCCGTACGTGTATACGGGGCCACGATCCGTGCCACAAAAAAAATGGACATGTTGTAATGCGGACCATTTTTTGCGGGACGGATCGCTACGGAGCACTACAGATGCACATTCGTAGTGCGGGCCGCGGCTGCGGACTGCCCTAAGGGTGTGTGAATATAACCTTAGGAGACAGCCATCTGAAGCAATAGCAATTTTCCTTTATGGGATACAGTCCTAGCAAAAACTATATCGCAGTCCCCTAAAAATTACACCAAAACATACTCACATCCTCATTTATCCCTTTTTTTTTAGCCCCCACCTAGAGTTATTATAAATACCACCACACAGTACGCTCTAGAACTAATGTATGTATGCTAATGACATATTGCAATGCTCAGTATTTTTTTCTTTTTTGCCATTCCCCTATTATGCTCATCATGGTAGCCATGGTGAACTACAGTTTAATAATTTCCAAGCACACATCTGCCATATAGGTACAGCAGAAGTTACCAAGCGGTTAAAACAACTCTGTACCCACAATCTGCCCCCCCAAACCACTTGTACCTTCTGATAGCTGCTGTTACTCCAAGATCTGTCCTAGGGTCCGTTCGGCAGGTGATGCAG
This sequence comes from Dendropsophus ebraccatus, assembly GCF_027789765.1. Taxonomy (NCBI): domain Eukaryota; kingdom Metazoa; phylum Chordata; class Amphibia; order Anura; family Hylidae; genus Dendropsophus; species Dendropsophus ebraccatus. The sequence goes on from NC_091458.1 coordinate 47,911,416, forward strand.
TTATAGTCCTAAAAAATACTTTTAAACTTGCAGCCCTGTGCCAAACGGCCATGGCCTAGAGTGCCATGTGCCCTAACCTTGCACCACCCCTCAGTCCCTCCTCCCCGCCCTCTTCATCATTAGGAATGCTCCAGCCAGGTATTCTCCTATTCCTCTGCAGTGAATACTGCACAGGTGCCTTAACGTTCCAGCATATGTGCCGTGTTCTCACAGCTGATGAATAGGGGAAAATCTCCTAATGATGAAGAGGGCGGGGGGAGGGACAGAGAGGTTGTGCCAGCCTAATGCATAGTCACTTTAGGTCAAGGTCGTTTGGCACAGGGCTGCAATAACTGCATAACCTGCCAAACGGACCCCAGGAAAGATCTTGGATTAAAAGCAGCTATCTGAAGGTACAAGCGGTTTGGGGGGGGGTCAGATTGTGGAGACAGAGTCGCTTTAAGGGGGTTTTCCAGGGAGCAGAAGACAGATAAAGCCTTCTGCTCGACGGTGCTCACTTCCAGCTATTCCATGTCTCTGGTTCTCAGACAACTATATAAGTACAATATAATGGACCCAAGACCAAACCACACTATTTAGACCTCGAACCATAACACTAAATAGTCTGCTCCTACGGCTACATCTCTCACAGACTGCTGTTCATGGGCGACCTCTTTTCCCCACATAATGGGCTCCATGCCTACTCTCCTTCACTCTGATGCACTGCAGGAAGTTGGTCACCAGAGGTTCTGCAGGACCTGTTTAACTATGGAGAAAGTGCTCCTTGCTGTACAGATCACAGCATACCTGCAGGTGTGGCCTTGCTAGACTGAAAAGGTTTGTCTAATTTGGGTGGAAATAGGCGGTCCTAGAGCCCTGGAACAAAAGTGGCCATTACGGTGAAAAGTAAAGATTTGTTTCATACAGTATATCACCTAGATTTATTTTTACAGATTACATCTAGATACTGAAACATGATTCTTTTTTTCTAATCTGTTTCTATTTTCTGATTGTATTATTGATTATTAAAGAGGAAGGCACTCTGAGTTGTTTTCACAGCATTTATTGATATGCTTTATGGCAAGCCTCATGGACATAAACACAATGGACATCTCCAGACACTATTCTTTGTAAGGGGTGGGTTTCTAAGCATCCTCCCTAATCTCTGTACAGAGGTTATTCTACAGGGAAGGGGAGGCCGAGCTCCTATTGTGTTCGCCATCTACTGGTGTCAGTTTTTGCAGTAATTCTGTACAGATCCCCTCGTAGCATTGCTCACTTATCAAGAGAAGCTGGACCTGCAGTGATCGGCTGATCTCCATGCAGGTTTCTTTTAAAGCAAATGTACCAGTACAAGCAAAAATATTCTCATACTACCTGGTCATCAGCTGCTCACAGATTCTGATGGTACCATCCATTTTTTTGAAGTGCAGTTTGGCTCCAGACATCTGGTCATATGTTAATGAGGCAGTTTGGTGCAGTCCACACCAATTTGTTTTACACAATGATAAATCTGAACCATAGTCTGTACAGCAGTGTCAGTATATGGATACTCTCTCTTCTTAGGCCTCATTCCAGCATCAGTATTTTTCAACCATTTTAAGCCAAGGTCAGGAGTGGACTAAGTAGTATAGATGCTTTCATTGTATTTTGTGTACTTAAGAGTATTACTGTTGAATTTAAATGTCCTCAGACATGTCAAAAGTTAGAAAGTCTCTCTGCGGCCCCAAGAAATAGCCAGGGAAAAGCACATGGAAGTGTTACACTCCCCAGCTGTCAATCACACATAACTTGTTTGTTCCTTTAGTTTATGGAGCAAATGAGATCTTTCCCAGCAGTGTCTTGGTATCACAGCAGGGAAAGAGACCCTGTGCCATCAGGAACTTGTGTGTAAAGTTACATAAAATGACAGTACTGCTTTAAGATGTACCGCTTAGTGTAAAAAAACAAACCGGGCAATAGGTGTATTAAGCCTACAGAACAGTTCCTCCATCAAAGAGTGTGAAATTGGAGAGAGCGAGTTAGCTTTTACTGCTCTATCGAAAGCCTAGGGGGACATTTATTCAAGGGATCCAGTCACCAGAAAAATGGGGCCAGAGGCTACTAACATATCATAATACCACCAGTAGCAGTGTTTCCAGACGTGTAAATACAGTTTCCACATTAAGCCAAGTTTGATACTCTATGTAAATGACTGCCATCTAGGCATGTGGGCAGCCCCCCAGTACCAAGCAGCTACCGATGGTACAACCTTTCATCTGTAAGCACACCTCTCTGAACAGGATTCTGTCAGAGCCCCCAGTGTCACAGAGGGGCCGTCCTGTAATCTTCCCTGTGCACTGGTATCACTAATGCTAGGGGCTCAAACGTGATTTTAAGGGATTATATGTAACGTGGCAACAGTGTTCATAACACTGCTACTGGCTGTACTATGCTGTTACTAGCTTCTGGCCTGATTTTGTGGCGATTGGTCCGGTGCTTTTAGCGCCAATGCTCGCTGGATTGTTGTAGACGCAATGCCTCAATGGATTCCCATTAAAAACCTCTCCTACTCTGGGCAGTTCCTGTCTTGGACAGATGTGGCAGGAGAGAGCACTGTGCCAGACTGGAAATAAAACATTTCCTACATGACAAACAGCAGCTGGGAAGACTTGAGATTTGAAAGACAGACTTTTGCTGGAAAACCCCTTTAAGCCTCATATTTGCACTGATGTAGAGTGCCACTGTACCCCCTTCTGTATGCTGGCAATATCATGCCACTATGGGATGCCGCATATCATCCACTTACATTGAAATGGCTGTGTGGTCTCACCCTTAGTCAATCATTACTTCACCCTGTAACTTTAAGCTTCCCCATTTCTCATGCACCATCCAGTCTTTTGCATGAAGATGTGCAATAAAGGGAAGTGACCTCCATGACTAAGCCCAAACAGTTACCACATCTGTTCAGTGTAAACAGTGTCAGGTCTATTGCCATTACATAGGGTGTGCACAAAAGGTAAACTATAGGGAGATTACAGACACTACCGCACTATGCATATCGGACACTGACCTAAGGCTGCTTTCACATGCAAGAATTATTAGTGCAAGCCTAAACCAGGAGCAGAAACCACCATTCTAAGAAAAAAAATGTCAAAAATCATATTTCAATTGCCTAAAGATCGAACTTGCCGATGTACCTCCAGGCTGAAGGGTGCGCTTCTGGTGACAGCATGGTATAATCACACATCTGAAGCACCTATCCATCTGACTGTGGTTCTATTGACTGAACCAACAGCCGTCAGATAATGTCACACTAGCAAAGCTTTTCATTTACCCATACACCAGCCAGATTATTATATGACGTGGTTACACCTAATGCAAATCCTCATGGCCTCCACTGTGGCCAACATAAGAGTGTGTACATTAAGAATTCACACTCTGATGTGGAAACCTAATATCTAATCTACATTGCTTGCAAGTCCTAGCAGGTAAAATTCAGACATGCTAGCAGCCAACAGTGAAAAACAACAAGCCTGTGTTCAATGATGTGATGTAGGCAGGCAATTCCTTCCAGCGGCTCAGATCCATCATTGAATTGCAGTGGAGAGGACAAGTGTGGCAATGCAAAAGAACCAGTTGCAAAACACCTAAATGTGTAGCAATGGGTTGTTTTTTGTTTTTAAACCATAAATGTGAGGAATGACAGGAAACTTACATGATTGTTATTGGAACACTAAGGCCGCATTCACACATTCTGTGTTCCTCACAGAACGCAGCACATCTGTACAGTTCCCCCTTTCTCAGCAGCATATCAGAGACAGACTCCGGTACAGGCCTTCCACGACCGTGCGGAACACAGAACGTGTGAATGCCACCTAAGTTAAAGTTTTCACTGAAAACCCCCTTTAAAAAGTCACACAGAAAACTCTACCCATACATGCTGTCATCACTCCCATTTCTGTTCATAAGTAGCCTTAAATCACGACTGGCCAATCCCTAAAACAGACACCAATTTTACATTTCCCCAGCCAAGACCTGGCTGGTTGTAATGTCCTCACTTTTCCAAATGAAGATTGATGGGGAACTCCTGACACAATGTCTATAAAACCATGCTGAGGTATAGCCAATAAATGCAAAGTATTAAAGTAACAGGCTAAGACTCCAGCATTGTATCTGTCGTCATCCTCAATGGAATATAGTTAACAGTTGTTACTTTCTATTACACGGTTTAGAGCATAAGATTTTAGCAGCTTATTTGAGAAATTTTTGCAACTTCAAATTGAACTTATGAGGAACCATATTTAAAATGGCACTTTATTTAAAAAACATACAGGATGAAAAGCTTTAACTTCAGGGGGAAAAGGCACATTTCAAACTAATGTTTAATACTCTTCGCCTTCATCCTCAGCTTCAGCGCTATCTGCTCCAACTTCTTCATAATCCTTCTCCAGGGCAGCCATGTCCTCACGGGCCTCGGAGAACTCTCCCTCCTCCATACCCTCACCTACATACCAGTGCACAAAGGCACGCTTAGCATACATAAGATCAAACTTATGGTCCAGTCTAGCCCAGGCCTCTGCAATAGCAGTGGTGTTGCTGAGCATACACACAGCACGCTGTACCTTGGCCAGATCCCCACCTGGAACCACAGTTGGTGGCTGGTAGTTAATACCAACCTTAAAACCAGTTGGGCACCAGTCCACAAACTGGATGCTACGCTTAGTTTTGATGGTGGCAATAGCTGCATTAACATCTTTGGGCACCACATCACCACGGTACAACAGGCAGCAAGCCATGTATTTACCATGACGTGGGTCACATTTCACCATCTGGTTGGCTGGCTCAAAGCAAGCATTAGTTATGTCAGCTACTGTCAGCTGCTCATGGTAGGCTTTCTCTGCTGAGATAACTGGGGCATAGGTGGCAAGAGGGAAGTGGATACGAGGATAGGGCACCAAGTTAGTCTGGAACTCTGTCAGATCTACATTCAGGGCCCCATCAAATCTAAGGGAGGCTGTAATAGAGGACACTATCTGACTAATAAGGCGATTAAGATTAGTATAAGTTGGGCGTTCAATGTCTAGGTTTCTACGGCAGATGTCATAGATGGCCTCATTGTCTACCATGAAAGCACAGTCAGAGTGCTCCAGGGTGGTGTGAGTGGTGAGGATGGAGTTGTAGGGCTCAACAACAGCAGTGGACACTTGGGGAGCTGGGTAGATAGCAAATTCCAGCTTTGACTTCTTTCCATAATCTACAGAGAGACGTTCCATCAGCAGAGAGGTGAAGCCGGATCCAGTGCCACCACCGAAGCTGTGGAAGACCAGGAAACCCTGAAGACCTGTGCACTGGTCAGCCTGTAGGAAAATAAAGTTACCGTAAGTGACATTAATATTCCATCAGTGACATTAATATGCCATCAGTGACCAATTACCACATAATCACAACACTAAGCCACTTACCAGCTTGCGGATTCTGTCAAGCACCAGATCAATGATTTCCTTGCCAATAGTGTAGTGACCACGGGCATAGTTGTTGGCAGCATCTTCTTTTCCAGTGATCAGTTGTTCTGGGTGGAACAGCTGGCGGTATGTACCAGTGCGTACCTCATCTGTAGAAGAAAAGAGGCAACTTTCAAGCATGAATTCTAAAGTCAATGTTGCTAACCAAGGCACATTATCACCACGTGCATCATCAGCAGTCTTGCATTGGGAGCTGGCGAAAATATAATAGGTCTCTAGGCCCACTCATCCATGTGGAAGGCACCCTCCACTGATTTGGGTATGAATCCATCTTTACAGATACTTTACACAGATACATGCCAACTGACTTAAAGGAAGATCTCATCCATCTCAGGGAAGACAAAGTGGCATGTCACCCTGATAGAATGTTGCACACTGGTTACTCTGGATATTGGCTAGCGTCATAATGTGACTCAACTGCACACTCCATTCATGACAAGGCAACTCATGGAAAGTCTAATTGTGGGGTACAGAATGAACAGTAACTTACCAATGACTGTGGGCTCCAGGTCCACAAACACAGCCCTGGGAACATGTTTGCCAGCTCCAGTCTCACTGAAGAAAGTGTTGAAGGAATCATCCCCTCCTCCGATGGTCTTGTCACTGGGCATCTGCCCATCAGGCTGGATGCCATGTTCCAGGCAGTATAGCTCCCAGCAGGCGTTACCGATCTGCACACCAGCCTGACCAACGTGGATAGAGATACACTCACGCTGCGGAGGAGAAACAGATGATAAATATCTAATGCAGTCAGATTGGACTACACCCATTACAGTGAATGACTAATCACGATAAGCCTCATTCAGAAAAAGCTATTTAAAGTTCTTTTACATGAGATGATTATTGGCTGAAGAGACAGATTATGGCTCCATGTAGAAGGCACAGCAGCCTAACATACAAATGCTTATTTGTTGGCTAATCACATATGTGAGAATAACGTTAGTTGGCAGCTAAGAGACTGAGGGGGTTCCAAACACTTGAGACCCAACACAATAGAGAACTGGGATGCAGATGCACTTGCACACCTCCGCTCCATTCATTCTCTATAGATCCACTGAAGATAGACAAGTGCAGCTTTCGCCCATCTCGGGTGGTTCCATATAGAATGAATAGAAATGAAGCGTGCAAGCACGACCCACAGCTCCATCCATTGGAGACTTTGGGGGTCACGAGATCACAGGGCCCTTCACTCCCTCAATTCTATAGATAGAGCACATGTCCAATTGGGAATAAACTTATACTCCAAAAGTGTGTCTGTTTTACATGATCAGGTGACCTGTGATCTCAAACTTCCTGTTCTGGGGAAGTCCCATATATCAGGCAAGGAATCCTAACCGTGGGCCCATGAATGTGGAATATAGGAGCTCACTGGAGCAGGAAGTTATGTCACGGGCCACTAAACCAGAAAGATTGTGTATTTGGGGGGGCAGTGAGAGAATTGCTGTGGACAGCAAGTAGTTAAACAGTGATTAGTCAAAATAAACACTTAAAATTGGACAACCCCTTTAAGGATGCGGACATTCCAATTATTTACCACCCTGAAAACTGAGAACACCCTAAAACTTAGAGGCTGCATCGCACTCACTAACTACCCCCCCCCCCATATCGAGGATCAAACAATAGACACTTTGATCTTTTGCACATCACACGCCAGAGACTATAGACATAGCATGGCACCAGAGCCAACCACCTGTCCATATTTCCTGTCTGCCAAGAATAAGGAGACTAACCCCAACCAATGCTTTATATACCAAGTACTGGGGATGGGACTACATTTGTCCAACTTTAAAATGTGTTTTTGCAGCCACCCGAGCAGCTTCCAGCTCTATACACAAAGCTCAATTGATGAATGTTCTGCCCCAGTGTCCCTGGCACTCCCAAGTTAGTCTGTCCCTATTGTTCTGCTCGGCCAAGCTTAATCATATGCTTCACATACTAATTTTTGTTCTACACTATAAACCGGCTGAAACCAGCAAATTTCTCGTCACTGACTCACTGAGGAATGCCAGACCGGCAGCAACAGGATTAACCACACTATAGTGAAGCTGAAGCAGACATGAAGCACGTGTCTACACAGAGTTCATGTACACACAGAGCGGCCCTCAATGTGAACTCTATGCTGTGTGCCATACACAGATGTGGCCGAAAAAGCAAGCCTGCACTATGGGGGGGGGGGGGGGGGGGGGGGGGGCACTCTTACTCTTTTTACAAAACAGGTGGGGGCTTATGGGGGAGCATGTCCGTCCACAGCGACGTTTGCTATAACTCCGTTACATCAGTTCTTCCTGCCTTGTAATTTTTATAATTATTTATTTCAAGGTATGAATATCCCTGTCATATGAAAAATATGGACCTGTCAGACATGTTGAAAGGGTTAATCAGTGGAGATGAAGCATTGGAGCTCTTCTCGCCACTTGTTACGGTGATCCCCGGCCACAACCAATCTAAACTTTTAAAGGGGTTATCCAGCTCTACAAAAACATGGCCACTTTTTCCCCTCTTTTGTCTCCGGATTGGGTGGGGTTTGGAACTCAGTTCTATTGAAGTAAATGGAGCTTAATTGCAAACCACACCTGACCTGGAGACAACAGTAGGGGGAAAAGCGGCCATGTTTTTTGTAGCGCTGGATAACCCCTTTAACATGTCTAAGGTTTCTGAAATTCCCCTGCACCAGCCGCAGGGAGTGCCAGGAGTTCTGCTGATACTATCCATTCCTAGATGTCATCTAATGTAGCATAAATGTATATTAATATTCACTACCAATATTGGCACACCCTGTGACGTAATAATCACTGCTTATATAAGAGCCACGTGCAGGAACAGAAGGCACATCATATGATCCTCTATCGCCTGCCGATCAGATGGCCCACCCCTGTGTAGCCGCTCTATCTGCAGTGTACATGCTCCAGCAGTGACCCCGGAAGTCCTGCGCCTCCTGGCGATGTATCTGCAGTGAGCAGACCATGAGTCATGTGTGGTACGCAGCAGCAGCGGGAGGGAAGCTATGACCTAATCCTAGGGCACACACCTTAGATCGCTATACACACATTCTTCTAGGGTTACTTACAGGGCAATAAGGAGACCACCAAGCCAAGACCCCATTCACAGCACATAGCTGCAGATGGCCCAGTATCCTTACTACCTAATGTCCAGCCCTATACAGGGAGGTTCTATATTCCTATAGGACCCCTGAGCCCTGCTTCCCTGGATGGAGACCTCTCTGCAGGTCTATATACCAGGTTATTACATTAGTCTGAGTAGGCAAAGCTTGTTAGCGCACAGCGGCTCACTATACAGCATGGGTGCCGCGCCATGGTACATGCCAGCAGCACATTCTCTTTCCAATGGACTGACCATACTGTCTGATGTAACATCCACCATATGTACTGGGGCTGGCAGAAGACCCTCTGATGTGTATGGGAATCACATGTCATCGGTTGTGTGTGAACAGGGCCCTAGTGTTCTGCCAGCCCCATATAACACCCTAGTAGAAACATAAGAATCCTGTCCCATTAGGCTCCATTCACACAGCAACCGCATTGAATAGCAGTAATGGCAGTATATGCTAGTCCTGTGCTTCCCATAGGGACATCCTGCGGCATTGTTCACTTCCAGCCCCAAGAGCAGCAATCTCCACCCTGTGACTACAACTCCCAGCATGCCCTGATAAAAACAAATAGCCACAAGTCTGCAATCTGTAGAAAAACTACAAGTCCCAGCATGCCCTGCCAGCTGTTGGCTCCAATACAAGAACCTAAAGGTTCATAACGCGGCTCTGTTCACACCAGCATCCTGACTTCCGTTACCGCAGGAAGGATGACGGAGCGGAGCCCCCAGAGCTTCCTCTGTGACTGGACGAGGCCACATGGCGCATTGTTCTGCGGGGCGCACAGTACCCGGCGTGTGATGGAGGAGTCTCTGCCCACCTAACCTTGTCCTCCTCTAGCAGGGTCACGTGACCGCCCGCCAGCCTGACACCTCCATAGCCCAACCTATAGAAGCTTACACGAAGCAGCCCCGGTCCTGTAGGAAACCTCAAATATGGCGGCGGGCAGCGCCGACTGCACGGAGATGAGGAGGGAGGCGCGGCACGTGCGCCAAGTGGTCCCAGAAAAAGGGCGCACAAGCTCGTGGTGGAGGAGCCGAGAAGCGCGCGCCAGGAATAGCGGAGCCGCCATCCGGGGAGTCTAGGAGGGGCGCTTCCCGCGCTTACTGAGGATGCCGTGACTGACAAGGCGCCGGAGCGCTCACATCACTTACCATGACTGCTCAGTAATGTACGTTCAAAGAAAGACCAGAGCTCGAGCGGTCCAAGAAGTCTGGATTCTCACCGGCCGACAGTTAGGAGTCTCGGTAAGAACTGCCCTGGAATGCGCTTTGGACGCGACCTTTTAACAACTTTTTGCAGTGACGTCAGGCGGGCGGGCGCACTCTAGAGGGATGGGCGGGGGTGCTCCGGTGGTGCAGCTATTGGTTCCTTCGAACATTCGAAAGAAAACGTAAAGCACAGAGCCGAGCGCAGCGGCGGCCGGAAGCGGCAGGGTTACGCGATGAGAGGCTGCAGCGGCAGGAGAGAGGCTTATCAGGGCTGTGCAGCTGCCCAGGTCCGCTCCTCTGTAACTCCAAACATGGGCATGACCCGATATCGCGGGCTCTGAGGACAACCGTCATCCTCCACTGTTTGGAGTGGAATAACTTTATTTGTTATAAGCAAAGCGCAGAAGATCTGTGCTGTGTCATGCACAAGCATCACCTTCATGTTCTGCCCCAGCAGCACACTGCAGTGAGAGGTTTAGGGGCGGATTTTGATGTGGTTTTTCAGGCAGTTTTCAAAGCTGTCATTGATATCTTGAAATCTCACAGAAAGTGACACAAAATGACACCAAAAGATATGATCAGCTGTTTATTGGCTGATTGTTATCTCTATGACACAGAGCGATAATCCGCCTGATTCGGGCAATCATCGCTCCATGTAATAGGGCTCTTAGGCTCAATTCACATTGTGTTTTGCACCTCCATCACAGGTATCCGGCCAAGAATGGGATGCCATGTATACTGTTGTGGAGACTGGTCAAATGGAGTCACCTACTGACTCTGGGCTGTCTGCACTGGTTGTTTCTTGATGGGGATGCTGCACAGCAGGGGGGTTATTCTATATGTGTTCTACACAGGGGGGCATATACTATATGGGGTCTGCTGCACACGGGGGCATATACTATATGGGGTGTGCTGCAAGGGGGGCATATACTATATGGGGTGTGCTGCAAGGGGGGCATATACTATATGGGGTGTGCTGCAAAGGGGGCATATACTATATGGGGTGTGCTGCAGGGGGGGGGCATATACTATATGGGGTGTGCTGCAGGGGGGGCATATACTATATGGGGTGTGCTGCAGGGGGGGGCATATACTATATGGGGTGTGCTGCAAGGGGGGCATATACTATATGGGGTGTGCTGCAGGGGGGGCATATACTATATGGGGTGTGCTGCAGGGGGGGGCATATACTATATGGGGTGTGCTGCAAGGGGGGCATATACTATATGGGGTGTGCTGCAAGGGGGGCATATACTATATGGGGTGTGCTACAGGGGGGGGCATATACTATATGGGGTGTGCTACAGGGGGGGGCATATACTATATGGGGTGTGCTGCAAAAATTCACACAAACTGGTGCAGCCCTATGTCTGGTCTGTACCAGGTGAATATACTTTTGACATTTTTTTGTTTTTTTTTGCGACTTTTTGCTTAATTTCACTGTGGCAGTGCTACATTTTAATAAATCATTAACAAGACATTGGAACAAAATATCCACCAATCCCCATTCGAAGAGTCACACACATTAGACTCCCCCCTTTGTGAGGTTTTGTATGAGGTTGCTGCTTTCTCTCACTCTTCTTGCCCCTGGGCTGTGTTTGGTGTTACAGTCGAGGTCATTTCAAGCAAATGGTAGGAATGGCACAGCTTGTAGGTACCACCGTAACACATGGGCATCACAGCAGGTTAGCAGTGTCTCCAGCAGTCCCATAGACATTGAATGGAGTGGAAGTTTGCACATATGACCACTGTTCAGACTCAGGGTAGCTTCGCACGTACCGGATCTGCAGCCGATTTCACGTTGCGAGTTTGCAGTAAAATCCGCTGCGGATTCCTGGTAGTGTGAAGTTGAATGGGTCACATACCTGCAGCGGAATTTTCATTCCGCTGCCAGTATGTGACCCAGCTCCTTTAACCCCCCCGCAGCCTCTGGCCCGGAGTATACATTACCTCCTCGGCACCACGGCTGTGTGTGAGGCTCCTGGCTCCCCTCGTTCCCCATCAGCCAATCAGTGCACAGCAGCACTGATTGGCTGATGGGGACCGATGGGAGCCTCACACCAGCCGCTGCGCCAAGCAGGTAATGTATACTCCGGGCCAGGGGCTGCGGGGGGTTATAGGGGCCGGGTCACATATCTGCAGTGGAATGAAAATTCCGCTGCAGATATGTAACTCCACAGGGCTCCAGATGGCGACCAAAATGGTCGCCAATGCGACTGAAATTTTGCAAATGGCGCCCAGATTTACTAATCTGGGCGCCATTTGCGACTGGCCCCAGCGGCGGCGCGCTGTCTCTTTAAGTCCGGGCCCCCGGCTGATGCGCGGCTGCCGGGGGTGTCCCATCCTATCCCCGGCAGCGCGGCGCATCAGTGAGCTGCCTGGGACCCTGACTTCCGGCACAGGAAGCGCACGTCAGAGACGCTTCCTGTGTCAGAAGTCACAGCCCCGGCGTACAGGGAGCTCACTGACGCGCCGCGCTGCCGGGGATAGGATGGGGCACCCCCGGCAGTCGCGCATCAGCCGGGGACAGCGCCTGAAGAAGAAGAGGATCGCCGGGGGAGCGGGTTGTCAGGTGAGTTTGTGTGTTTGTTTTTTTTAAATACTGCTTAGCATAGAGGAAAGGGGGGGGCATCTATAATGGGGGGAGAAGAGGGGCCATCTTCAAGGGGGGGAGAGGGGGCCATCTATAAGGGGAGGGGGTATCTATAAGGGGGGGGAGAAGAGGGGGCATCTATAATGGGGGGGGAGAGGGGGCATCTATAATGGGGGTAGAGGGGGTCATCTATAAAAGGAGGGGGCCATCTATAAGGGGAGGGGGTATCTATAAGGGGGGAGAAGAGGGGGCATCTATAATGGGGGGGAGGAGGGGGCATCTATAATGGGGGGGAGGAGGGGGCATCTATAATGGGGGTAGAGGGGGTCATCTATAAGGGGAGGGGGCCATCTATAAGTGTAGGGCAAACTGGCTGCAGACACTGGGAGATAGATATATGCACAATTATTATTATCAGGGCCCCTCAGGTGTCTGTATTGTAGGGGGTCACTTGCATTAGTCACTAGGTGAGAGATATATCTATATACACATCTTGTGGGGGGTCACTATGGCTGCAGTCATAAGTCTAGCTCAGTATGTATAGACTGTTGCAAGCTTTTAAAGGGAACCTGTCACCCCCGGTGACGGGGTGACAGGCTCCCAACCCCCGTTAGAGCCCCCTATACTCACCTCATCGCGCCGGGTCCCGCTTCTGGAGGTGGTCGGGTCACGGAGATCTCAGCCGCTGCAGCCCGGCGCGCACACTGAGAGATGAGTCCAATGCTCATAGAGAATGACAGAGCGCTGGACTCTCCCGTCATTCTCTGAGCGTTGGACTCATCTCTCAGCGCACGCCGGGCTGCAGCGGCTGAGATCTCCGTGACCCGACCATCTTCAGAAGCGGGACCCGGCGCGATGAGGTGAGTATAGGGGGTTCTAACGGGGGGTTGGGAGCCTGTCACCCCGGCACGGGGGTCGACAGGTTCCCTTTAAGTTCAAGTTCAGAAGAGTAAGCCTCATTAAAAGGCTAGCCAAGTGAAGCTGAAGTACTGAGTCAGACTGTATATGGTTGTCAAGTTGCAAGTTTCCATGTTGAACGTTTTCAAACTAAGAAAAGAAAGGATCTAAAGGAGGAGGATGCTGCCGTGGCCTCTGCACACAGTGAGTCCCATTTAACATAACATTAATTTTACATGGTTTAAAATGTTGGCGACCAAATATTCTATTTGGCGCCTAAATTTTTCAGGTTAGGAGCCAATGGCTCCCAGGTAAATTTTTTAGTCTGGAGCCCTGCTCCATAGACCTTCACACTACATGGATTCACGAAATCCGCTGCGTATCCGGTACGTGTGAAACTACCCTAAAGATGTCTTACTGAGATGGTCAGCAGAGAGAAAGGGCTGGCTGAAAAAGGGAGGTGAAAAAGTTGCAATGATAAATTCCCTCCTGAACGACCATATACAAACATATATTATGGTACTTTTTTTTTTTTTTAAGCAACTCCCTTTTAATTGTGTCCTTGTCTAAAGTTAGTAGGACAATTATATGACACTATACCTGATCTAATTCTATGTTTGACCAGTTCTGGGCTAGAGTATAAAGTATTATTATTATAGGTATATTTTATGTAGGGATTAAATCTGGGAGAGCGTTATATTTAATGATAACCTGAATAGACTATGACTCCTCAGCTTGTTTTAAAGTGGATATGTCATGGTGATTCGGTGACCTATTTGAAGGGGTTATCCACTGCTACAAAAACATGGCCACTTTCCCCCTACTGTTGTCTGCAGTTTGGGTGGGGTTTTGAAACTCAGTTCCATTGAAGTAAATGGAGCTTAATTGCAACTGAACTGGAGACAACAGTAGGGGGGAAAGTGGCCATGTTTTTGTAGCGCTGGATAATAAAAAAGCATATATGGTAGAATTGAGATGGCCGGGCCTTATAGTTATAAGCCTGGCAGTCCCCTGACACACTTATGGATGACACTGTTAGATGTTATAGCACCGTTTGCAGGACCCTTGACTGTAGACTGCATTATTTAAGGGATAACATTAGCCTCATAGCAACCGCTTGTAAATTGCCTCAATGGAATCTCAGTCTGGACGTAGCAACTATGATCACTTGTCATTATTCCATAGCTGAAGACTTCTGTCACAGTGTCTCCACAAGAGGCCTGATGGTCGACCTGAAAACCTTTCACCAACAATGATCACAATTTTAACGCATGTGACATAACTTACCCGGAAGTGCAGCGCAGCAGAACCAGGCTCCATGGAAATGGTGGGAGTGTGAGGAAGGAGAAGTTGTGTCTTTTTTGGCAATTTTACAGCAGCCTGAGCAGAATTTTTTTCTTTGTGATCTTACTACAGTCCCCAAAACAAGTATTTCTAGAAGGAAGAGACCGTAATAACTGAAAAAAAACAAAAGAGAACAGTGCTTCATGGTGCAGAAAAACACTAAAATGAATTTATTCATAAAAATATGTATAAAAACATTACACATTGCGAGGCCGGACCAGCCTCTTCATCCAGTGTTATACGTAACTGTGGAAAGTCTGTTTTGCCGTTTCATTATTTCAGAACGATTCGGCAGATTATCGCTACGTGTAATACAAATGCAACTATAAGTCAAAGAATCGATCATTTCAACTTCCTTAAAAATAATCTACTGCTGGTTGTGCCTCGCAACGTGTAATAGCGTTGTGCCGCTCATGAATATGTAAAGAAAATAATAAACTATATACTTACCTGTCCGAGTTCTGCGGTGTCCTTCTAGTTTCTGCCCACTCTCAGCAGCCACTGCAGACTTCAGGGTGACAGGGCACTTAGCCAATTACTGGCCGCAGCCATGTCCAGTCTCAGCCAGTGATTGGCTGTCACTTCAGAGACTAGCTTAGGGCCCTATTCCACCGGACGATTATCGTTAGCATAATCGTTAACGATTAACGATCTCAAACGACCGCTATTGCGAAAGACCTGAAAACGTTCACTCATTTCCATGGAACGATAATCGTTACTTATGATCGTAATTGCGATCGTTTCTTCTAACGTATTTCTTCGCTATTGCGTTCGTATCTATTGCGAACGACCGAACGATGTCTTATTCAATGCGAACGATTTGCGAACGTTTTGCGAACGAGCAACGATAAAAATAGGTCCAGGTCTTATAAAGCGATCAACGATTTCTCGTTCGTCGTTAATCGTTACTGCATTTCAACCGAACGATTATCGTTTAGATTCGAACGATTTAACGATAATCTGAACGATAATCGTCCGGTGGAATAGGGCCCTTAGACATGCTAGCAATGGCTGCAAGGAGCGGACAGAAATTAGAAGGGCACCAGGGAACGTGGAGAGGTATCTATAAAGTTAATTATTTTACAATTGTAAAGCAAGGGCTGCACAGACATCACTAATGATATAAATATATACACAGCCCTTGATACCCGATCGTTAATCTAGCAGATTGCCACTCGCTTACACTAGTCATGGGGCAGTGTAATATGGCCCTAAGACTTTGGTGTAGACACAGTAGAGAAGGTTGCTTTCGACTCCTGAGGACCTTTGGAAAAACAATACACATAAACAAACACTCTCAACATTTAAATTGCAACACCATGAAGGGCAAGTCACAGAATTGTGCAAAATCACAGGATTGATAGATGTGTTATGATATGCAAATGATGGGAAAATGCAAACAAAATATTCAAAACATTTCAATTTATTGAAATAAATGTATGTATGCACGAATCTTCACGCCTTGGCATGCTATCAATGAGGTTATTAATGTTGCTGAGGAATGTTCTGCACTTGGGCACAGAAATCACAGGACCGGCTGCTGGCAGCTCCCTTTCCAATACAAGCCCAGAGATGCTGCAGGCCATAGTAGCACAAGAAACATGTAACCTAGCATTGTACTGTTGTAGAGAAAAAAAAAACAGCACCTGGGACACTTTATATTTCATGACCAAATCAAAGTAACACCAAGCTGTGAATGTACCTGGAATGAAGAGTACAGGGATTCGGCTACTGTACATTATGCTACCCCACATCAGGAGTATGACTATTGTGTACATTATTCCAAAAGGTCAATGTCAACAATTACTATGGGTTACTAGATGGCTTTCTGCAAATGTAGTTTGCAGTCATAGATTGCCACTTGGCAAAAGCTAGTGGGTAATATGGCACACACCAGTTAGTAGCTGTTAAGGTGGCCATACTCCTTCAGTAACTGTCAGGAGAATGACAGGGGGTAACTAGCTTATTAGTGGGGGATAGGAAATAACTTTTGGTCTTGAGATAACCCCCCTAATTGGGGGCTACCTTTTTTCAAGCTCCCAAAAACTAGCATGAACACATAGCAACGTCTCAACAGTTTTTTTTCTGAGGCAAATACTAGTAGGATGAGTTGCCTCTGCCAGACAATGGAACCTCCTCTTATGAGCGTTTCGCAAACCGTTTCAAGCTGTTATCATAGATTTGAATCTGGGTTGTGGAAAGCTTACCCTCCAAAAAAAAAAAAAAAAAGACTGCTTTTTTTTGGAAAAGGGTGTATCCAATTTGCACAGGATAGCTGTTCCTAATCTTTCCCTGAACTCTACCCTTACACCATATACCACTAAGCTTCACTACTGTCCCTGCAAATATTCCTTTAAAAGCCCTAGACTAACTTTCTGTAGCAGAAACAACAGGCAAGCTTTAGGACCCACTCCATGGTTGCGAGAATTATACTTCCTGGAGGGGTTTTCCGCCTGGAGAGACACGGGAATTAGAAAAGTAATGCAATTGTACGATGGTAGACAGCTGAAACGGTTTGACCAACTACAAAGTCAATTTGTGCTACCCCACACTCAATTTATTACTCAAAGTATTTACAACTACGTCAAGCATGTGAGGCGGAAGGGGAACTACTTGTATCGGGAGTACAATATCTGCCACCAATGAATATTGTAGGGGAGTCAGAGTCCACTAAGGCACTTATATCCTGCTTATACAGACACATTATATCTAGATAGATTTCCACTTATGTTGCGGGAAAAATGGGAGGCAGATATTGGCCCTATAGAAGAACAAACTGCAGTAGCCCGTATTTTGTTCATGGCGCGTAAGCTCACTGCACAGCATTGGCTAGACGAGACCCCTCCTTCGGTATCGGAATTTGTGGGAAAGGTTAATTGGTTGATAGGCATAGAGAGGTACGCATATGAGCAACGAAAAGCTAACAAAAAGTTTGAGAAACTTTGGGGAAGATGGATGGCTATCCCTGAACTAGTGTCTCCAGGTTCTCGCACATGAGCTGGGACATATGCTGTACGGGTAGGAGGGACGGTCTATATTATCATTGTCAGTATCTTATTCCTGCTTGTCAGCGGAAGGTGTGCAGGGTTCGGCCTAGTCAGGCCCCTCTTTTTTGTATTTTGCCTTTAATGGTTTTCTCGGTTCAGTTTAATATCCGGAAATACTCATGCGGTGGAATAATGTCAAGATCTGTGGACTGTTGCACTTTGTATATGGTCACGAAGACTGTGGAACTGGAAGGACTGGGGGGTGGGGGAGAGGGGGAGGGAGGGTATGGGTCGGAGGGTATGCCCTCTGGGGAGTTTTTGTTTGTTGTTAATAAAAAAAACATATACCTTCAATATAAATAATTTTGATTAAAAAAAGCATTAGGACCCAGAGAGAAAACTAAGGAAATGCAGGATTAAATCACAGGTGCTAAATAAACAGGCAACTGTTTGATCATTAACAACAACAGCCATTATTTGCCCTTATTTTTACATTGTGGGAACATAGCCTAATAGGAGAAGACAATGATTAGAGGATTTTTGCTGTTTAGAAACACTAAGCAGCAACATTAAAGTGTCACTGTCGGTTAAATTTAAATTTTTGCAGAAATCAATAGTACAGCCGATTTTAAGAAACTTTGTAATTGGGTTTATTAGCTGAAAAATGCATGAAATTATCATTAAAAAGTAGTTTGGAGCTCTCCCCCCCCCCCATCTTCATGGTTCTCTTATGGAGAGGGGAGGGGTTGAAGGAGATGAGGCACCAAAACAGGACAACAAAGAGTTAATTTACAGCTACATCACCAGGCTCTCTCCTCTGAAGTCAGCACTGACCTCTCTGACCTCTGAATACTGGATTTCACACAGGTCCCACTGTGTAATCCTTTGTTCTGTGCCCTCTGCTGGCTACTAATCTCCCTCCTGCCCCCCCCCTCCTCCCCTCTCCATAGGTTAGACAGGGCTCGACTGATGTAAAAGAGTCAAGATTTCCTGATAATGAGCAGTGGATAAGATAGAGGAAGAAGGGAGGGGACCTAAGAAAAGTCTTTTTGAATGCAGATAATGGCATTATATAATTATATAAAATTATATATAAGACAGTGACACTTTGAGACCCAGGTGCTGTCAAAGTTGTGGACAGATCAGGGTTGGGTTACAAGAACATATACTATGAACATCCCATAAAGCACCATTATAACAAATGGAAAGAACATGGCACAACTACAAACCTGATGAGAAGGCCTTGGAAAGAGGTTCACCTTTTCAGCAGAACAATGACCTTGGACATACTGTAGCCCATCCAACTCAAAGAAGTCGGAACAGTTTAATTATATTAAATCTTTATAATTTCGTAATATCTATAAAAATACACACATCACATGTAACAAAAACACAAACATTTTCCTGTAATCAGGGTACACAAAACCTCAACAAAAAATATATATACATAAACATAACCATCTATATATACAGAATGTACACATATGACACAAAAAAATAAAATAAATTGCAATGATGTCTTAACTCACCAACAAGTGAAAATGTTGTTGATCCAGGAATCCAGGAATGTTAATCCAAGGTGCCCAAGTTTATTGGACGCTGGAAGGAGAGTCATCCTTCTCCATCACCAGATCCTCCATTCTTTTAATTAAAGGGGTACTCCGGGTGGGGGTTATTTTTAGGGTATGGCCGGGGAAGGGGTGGAAATAGAGGCCGCCGGTCACTTACCTCCCCGGTTCCATCGCCAGGTCCCGGATCTCCCACCCCGTTCTCCTGTCCGGCTCAGCCCAGCTATTCGGCGCCCGAGGCGGGACTCCGCTCCGACCACTGAATGGCTGAGCTGCCTTGAGAAGTCACATCTTAAGCTGCAGCTCATACCAGGAAGCGACGGCTGCACGGGAGAAGGGGGCGGCGCAATCCGGGACCCAAGGCTGGAACTGGGGAGATAAGTAACCGAGGGCCTCTATTTCCACCCTTATCCTGGCCATACTCTAAAAAAATAACTTCCGTCCGGAGTACCCCTTTAAGTTAATGTCATAGACCCATTCCGGCACTGTAGCAGGATTATTATCCTTCCAGTGTCTAGGGTTGACTGCTCGAGCAGCCACCAAGAGATGTCACAACAAGGCCTTTTTTATAGCAGAATTAGAGCCCGGTAAGAGCAATTTTTGGAGACTGTGTAAGTGCAGTCTCCGACATCAACTCATAGACTGAGAAGACTTTGGTTGGAGAGCTGGACATTACCACCATACGTGAAGCATAGTACCCCTCCAGGCTCCACAGAACTAACTAGTCTCCGGGACCAAGGGAAAGATCAAATGTAGTGGGCACCTGTACCACCCTGAGAGTGGCTTATAATTCCTCTCCTGGGCTGAACATGCCAGTGGCAACTTGTGAGAGAACCTAAAAGCCTTATGCCATTTATATACAATGATGGATTCCTGCATCTCCCTTTCCCATATTGCTGTGAATGGAGGCAGACCTTCAGAGGTGGATTCCAACAGGAGGGTATGATATGGAGAGAATGCATGGGTTGGAGGTTCGGTCTAGTAGGGGGTTCTCTAAGCCTGTCTCTGTTAGGTGGACTATTAGCATAAGATTATATATGATTGTACGTCATGCATGATATAAAGGAATCAGGGCTCTTTGATTGACAAAAGCCAGTGAATAGGCCATCAATGTTAAATGTCTGAGAAAAAACCTTTAGGCTGGGTTCACACTATGTATATTTCAGTCAGTATTGTGGTCCTCATATTGCAACCAAAACCCGGAGTGGATTAAAAACTCAGAAAGGATCTGTCCACACAATGGTGAAATTGAATGGATGGCCGCCATTTAATGGCAAATATTTGCTGTTATTTTAAAACAATGGCTGTTATATTGAAATAATGGCCGTTATTTACTTTTATATGGCGGCCATCCACTCAATTTCACCATTGTGTGAACAGATCCTTTCTGTGTTTTTAATCCACTCCTGGTTTTGGTTGCAATATGAGGACCACAATACTGGCTGAAATATACGTAGTGTGAACCCAGCCTAAGTTAATGTTATGACCATTTGGCACAGAAGTTTATGTATGTATAACAAACTTTGGTATTATACTAATGATGATATGATGCTATCATTGGATATCATAATTTCCTCTTGTCATTGGAAATGAGGAGTGGGCCTTTGATCCAAGAGGGATAATCTTTCTCAGAGGTGTTTTATGTTTTACAGCTGCTTATTCCCCTCACCCCATTAAACTTCCCCCCGCATCTTTAGCTAATTTATGAGTTTGCTGAGTTTTATGAAAACTTGTGCAAATGAAAAGTGGGGCATTTGCTTATAACAAACACGATCTATCTGATGGGTTGCTATGGACAGCACCATATTTTGATAATGATGATGTCCACAGCAGTGTCCAGATTTGTGGATAAATGTCCAGAAATCTTTTATTTGTAGATTTGTCAACTTTCCTCATCTTTAAAGCCACTCTGTACCCACAATCTGCCCCCCAAACCACTTGTACCTCCGGATAGCTGCTTTTAATCCAAGATCTGTCCTGGGGTTTGTTCGGCAGGTGATGCAGTTATTGTCCTAAAAAACAACTTTTAAACTTGCAGCCCTTTCTCAAATTGGCAAGGCCTAGAGTGTCTGTGCATTAGGCTTGCACCACCTCTTCGTCCCTCCTCCCTGCCCTCCTCATCATTAGGAATGCCCCAGGCAGGTATTCTCCTATTCATCACCTGTGTGAACACTGCACATGTGTTGCATTGTTAAGGCACCTGTGCAGTTTTCAGACAACTGATGAATAGAAAAAAACCTGCCCAGGGGCATTCCTAATGGTGAAGAGGGTGGGGAGGAGGGACAGAGAGGTGGTGCAAGCCTGGGCACAGACACTCTAGGCCACACCAATTTGACACAGGGCTGCAAGTTTAAAAGTATTTTTTTAGGACAATAACTGCATCACCTGCCGAACGGACCCCAGGACAGATCTGAAGGTACAAGCGGTTAGGAGGGGGGTAGTTTGTGGGTAGAGAGTCGTTTTAAAACCTCAACATGCAGTTTTGTTGTATTTTCCACCAAAAACCACAATAGCTTTGAACTGTGTCATGATTCAAAGCCTGGGCTTAAAGAAGAATCATCCAGGAACCAAAGCAGCGGTACACAGCCACCAATGCTAAAGCTGGGGAGGTAAGGGCATGTTGTTTCTTTTATCCTCCCCAGCACTTGTTTAAAAAATCGATTTGCCCGGACTTTAAATAGTCGATGTTGTTTTAAATAACTGCTCTCCATTTAAAAGAATGTTTGATCTTTAACATATTTGTAAATTAATTCTTTACCCCAGAAAAACATCTCTAAAGTCATGACCTCTAGATGTATAACTTCTCTGCCTGCTGCTGCTGAAACTGAGCTTGAAAAGGTAAAGTGATTCTTTCATTTCTTCTTTAACACTTACAAAGCTCTGTAAAGCTGTGTAAAGACCAGTGTACCTACTGGTGTATCTTCACTTTGCTACAGTGTAATCTTCTCCTCTCCCTTCCTTTAGCTTGTCATCCTCATTATAATCACCAGCAGTTCATTTCTTATTGTAACCCCTTTTTGCTATGCTGCTACTGCGGTTTTAGTTATTCTCTAGTAGCATCTTGCGAAGCCAGTGCATCAGTAACCCTTTCACTCTTCACATGCCATCTATAGTACTATACTGTTTAAATCATCAGTGCTGTGCCAGCTTGTTAAGTGCACTTTCACTATGTCATGACATTGCAGAGTGGAGTATGTGCAGTGCAATGATTGGCCATACAAGTAAGGGGGAAAAAAGCCCTGTATGTGCTACTGATAAACAGTTTAAATCTGATCTAACCCTCTTCAATGGTGAGAAGGAGAAATAGCTATGCACTATAGAGAGAGCTGTCAGGGGCCCAATAACAGCAGTGAGAGCAATACAAACACCACTTTGAAGGGTTAATCAAACCTAAACATGCAGGTTTTTATACATTCTTTAAGGGTAGAAACACATACACTGGATCCCAGCGGATTTAACGCTGCAAGTTCGCAGCAAAATCTGCTGCGGATCCCTTGCCGGTCATTTTCAATGAGAATACATATTGACATCCCACTGCAAGTATGTAAGTGACAGAAAGGTGGTACATACATTAACTGCTTCGGCTTGCTTCGGGGGTTCCCGGCTGGACGTCCCGCTCGGCCAATCAGTGCGCTGCCCCACCGCAGCCACTGATTGGCTATATGGGACTTTGAGATGCTAGGAGCCCCCAAAGCAAGCCGGAGCGTGGAGCAGGTAATGTATACCCCAGGTGGGGTGTAAAGTGGGCCGTCACTTACTCACAGCAGGATGTCAATCCCGCTGCGAGTATGTATTCTCATTGAAAATAACCGGCAAGGGATCCGCAGCAGATTTCGCTGTAAAATCCACTGCAGATCAAATAATATTCTTTTGTTTGTCCAAAACACAAACAGCATGTATCTTATCAGTGTGTATCCAAGTACAGTACATGCCAGCATGGATAGCTGACCTTCCAAACCAGTGAGAGTGATTCATAATCTGTATTCACCGCCCTGCTGCAGGATGCGCTCTGTCTCACTGATCATCTTACTGGGTCACTTGGTATTGCTGCTCGCCTCCATTGATTGCTGTAGATATTGATTGATTTGTCTTAGAGCGCTGTGTCTCTACTTGTCAGACAGCTGGGAGCCTTATAAAAATGCACTGATTCCAAGCTATAAATGCTGGGGCGTCTGCCTTTTAGCCATTAAAACATTTTTCCTGCTGTTTATTCACACTTTCTTGCGGATATCTGCCTCAGCATGTGCTATGGGACACATTTATCAGTGCAGATACATCAAATGTTATATTTATCAAGCTGCTCAAAATCGTTGGAAAAGTGGCAAAGGTCTTCCCGTGCAGCCTGCTATAGTTGTGTAGCTTGCCACGTTCCTTAGGTGATGTGCACAATCCTAGATAATACAGGGCATGCTACACTGTACTTGTAGCTTAGCAGTAAATCAGTCAAAGGCCTGCTGATGTAACACTATCCTCACAGTATCTTGTTTTCTCTTGTTAGCATTATGGTCATATGTAATCCTCTCTAATAAGGTGTAATGGACAACCTCCTGACTAGGGATCGTTCCGCACAAAGTTTCAGAGAAATCTTAATTGGTGATGTCCTGAGGCTTGTACTTACCCAATCCTATTACTTGGTTATGGTCTTTGAGCCTTTAAGCTGTGTAACTTGAAAAAGGGAGTAGCGTAAAACACAGACATGTAATATAGGATAGAAAAGAATTAAAAGAGATCTACCGAAATAAAATTACAAATGGCTTTTTAATTCAGGAAAATGTTTTATAAATATCTTCTGTATAGGTCATTTTACACGGGCTGATTATAGGCAATGAGTGGTGCTGGAAATGCTCATTCGGCCTATAATCGGCCAGTGTGAAAGTGTCAGCGGCTGATCACATCTTTAATGCTTTTATGCAGGTCTATAAATCACTATGTATGTGTAAACACAGGATGTGCGCCCGATAGCAATTAAATTAAATGGGCGCATGAGTGATGCAGGAATGGTTAGTGCGGCCCAGGCGCTCAGTTAGTTGTGCCTTGTACAGGCTCTGCAAGCGTGCTCCAATTTTGCTGATCAGCACACGTTTATGGCCGCAGACAGCTAAAGATTGTAGTGTAAAAGGATTTAGACATGATTGCTGGCAGTTAAGGTCCCTTAGAGAGATTCTGATGACATGACCTGAGATGCTTTAGACTTTTAAATGTATGATTAAAATGTGATGGCAGATTGATGAATTTGATTGGTTTTACAAATCACATAACGGTATTTGCACAAATCTTCCTGTATTGTACAATATGAGCTACATGTCAATAGTCAATGCCTTTAAAGGGGTTTTCTAGGCAATATGGACTGATGAGTTATCCACAGGACTTACATGTCACAACTGCTACACAGTAAGGGTACAAACCCACACACCGTATATGCAGCAAATACGCAGCAGATTTGATGGTGAAGATTTGATGCTGTGTTCAGTTATTTAGATCTAATCTGCTGCGTATTTGTTGCGTATTTGCTGCGTATCACAGCAGTAAATACGCTGCATATACGGTGTGTGGGTTTATACTCTTAAAGGAGAAAAACTCTATTCAATGTGTAATGTGATGCCATACAGCTGATCAGCGTAGGTGCTGGGTGTTAGATTGCTCATGCTGTGGACAGCTCATCAGTCCATATTGCCCAGAGAAACCCTTTAGGCCCTATTACACAGAGCGATAATGTGCCCTATCAGGCAGATTCGGCAGATTATCGCTCTATGTAATAAAGACAATGATCAGCTGAAGAAACGATTATCGGCAGATTGTTATCTTTCAGCATGTTGAAACCTCATCAGTCGCCGACAGCACTTTGCTACGTGTAATAGCGATGGATGGTTGACGGCTGATGACACTGTAAGCAAAAGTAAATACTTACATGTCTAGGGTTCCTCGGTGTCCTGCAGCATTTACCTTGCGTTTCCTGCCCCCTGCAGACACCTATGATACGTCCGGGTCCATATCTGTACTGATAGGCCGTCAACCAGTCACTGGCCGCAGGGCTGTCCGTCTCAGCCAGTGATTGGCTGAGCCATCTGTCACTGGAGAGATGGGGCTAGAAGTGTCAGAGGCGGCTGCGCGGAGCAGGAAACTGGGGGACCTTGAACATGTAAGTATATACTTTATTGTTTTCTATGTAAAAGCAAGGGTTGCGCGGACATTGCTTACAATATATATATATATATATATATATATATATATATATATATATATCCATCCCTTGCAAGCGATCGTTGAGCCGTGTAATAGGCTCAGCAAGCGAGGGCCGATCTAGCAGATCTGCACTTGCTTATTCAGCAAATTGGGCTGTGTAATACGGCCTTTAGGGTGTGTTCACTCTCTCAGGTTTTTAATAGCAATTTTTGAAGCCAAAGCCATAAACAGATTATAATGAAAGCACAGGTCATAGACTGGGGGTTCTCCTCTTTGCAGATCCATTCCTCCTTTCTTTTCATTACCTGCTATGAACAATCTGACTGTGTGAACACACCATACATAAGTTATGTGCAGTATATTGATTCATCTGCAGCTTTGTGCAGTTTCTGAGTAAAAGTCTGTGTTCTCAAGTTGCAGAAGAAATGTGGCTGTAACCTTATTGACATACAAGTCAGTCCAGTTTCCTTAAGTTTTTTTTTCCCCAGACAGACCTGGCCACTTTTACTAATAGAAGTAAATCGCCTCCGGACAACCTGTTTATTTGTCAGTGGCTGCATAGTAAACTATATGGTCATTGGAATGCTTTCAGCTGAAGTCATGTCGAAAACCAGATTTCAGCCACAATGTAGGAACACAGCCAAATGACTTGTAGTCCTGAATTTCAAGTGACCTTCATAATCTCAGAGGGTTTCCTTCACGCTCACCAACTCTTTCCCATAACCTGCAACATTCTAAAGGCCGTATTACACATTATATATCATATTGAGGAGGAAGCGCGTGCCGACCTATCAGAGCAGCACTCTCTACCTCCTTCTTCCCCGCTCATTGTTTGTTCTATTACATGCACAGACAGCTTGCAGGAAGCTGCGGGAGGGCCCATTGAGGTAAGCGGCAGTGCACTGGGGTCAGTGTCCTTATTAGCATATAAAAAACTACAAATATTCAAAAAAAGGCACACAGGTTTCATCTGCAGCCCTGTGTCCTATAGGGACATATCAGCAGGTTGGATACTTCTTTATGCTTCCCTTTAAGATGAGACTTTCAGTTCTGTACTGATCACAGAGGCACAGAGCATGCCCACAAATGTTCTCATTCTAGTTAGGGTCTTGGTCAGTCTATTGTGTCTGTGTCCATGGGGCTTGCTGTAAAGCATATCACTACATGTTGTTAACAACAGCTCTGGCAAGATGGCTGCCCCCACCACAATGTACTAAAAACTAAATAAAAAAATGTACAATTAGAAAATAGAAATAGGTTTGAAAAAAAAAAAAGTATCTCACTTTAATCAGTTAAAAAAAGACTAGACAATACCTTCACTTTAAGTACCAACGTGTCTACTGTTCCAGCCAGCAGAGCCGACACAAGCTCACTACGCTACTATATACAAAATTCCTTCCTGTGACTGTGATGGATGATAAAGCAAAAGAGAGAAGAAGAATAACAACTTATTTTTGTATCTCCTAATAATGTCATGAATCTTAAACCCGGCTCAGCTCTTAACACTGCTGAATAATGTAACACAGGTCTCTAGCAGGGAAAATATTCTTAGTCTCTTGGAGGGGAGAGCCCCATCAGCTGCTTGTATGAAGAAACAAGCATATTCATTCTTACCTCTGTGTAACTCCTGCTCTCTGGGCCCCTGATATAAAGCGCAGCTTTCACTGTTCCATACATAAACACCAGCAGTTGGAACTGGTAGAACTTCTGGAATGCAGGAAGGTTACTTGGTGAAAATGTTACTTTGTTTCTCACAAGAGGAGAAAAGGCTCAGGAGACATATTTGTATTCACACTACATGCAGTTATTGGTCCTACGCCATAGTCTTTCACTTATAAATACTTTGGCATTGGTCCCCCTAATCTGATTTAAAGAAGTCTGTAAGAAGTGACATTTTTTATTAAAGTATTGTATTGCCCCCATAAGGTATACAAATCACCAATATATACTTATCACCAATATATACTTTTTTCCCTGCACTTACTACTGCATCAAGGCTTCACTTCCTGGATAACATGGTGATGTCACGACCCGACTCCCAGAGCTGTGCGGCTGTGGTTGCTGGAGAGGATGATGGCAGAGGGATGCTCAGTGTCCCTCCAGTGCCCTGTGTCCCTCAGTGTCCCCTCTACCATCATCTTCTCCAGCAGCCACAGCCTGCACAGCACTGGGAGTCGGGGCGTGACATCACCATGTTATCCAGGAAGTGACATCACCATGTTATCCAGGAAGTGACATCACCATTTTATCCAAGAAGTGAAGCCTTGATGCAGTAGTAAGTGCAGGGAAAAAAGCACTTTATGTGCATTTCCCGTAATAAGTGTATAGTGGTGATTTGTATAACTTTTTGGGGGCAATGCAATACTTTAATAGAAATTTTTGCTGGACTTCTCCTTTAAGGCTATGTTAACACACAGTAAAGTGAAAAAACAAATATGGCAGTGAAAAGGATATAAAACAGCCGTATTTTTAATCTAATAATATGCGACTTTGAAGTCTATGACATTTGCACAACTTGTACACAAAATATTTTTTCACAAAGTGTGCACAAAAGGCTTATTTTCCATAGACTTTAATTTAGCATATTATTAGATTCAAAATACGGCTGTGTTTTATACCTATTTAACTACTGTATTTGGCTTTTATTTTACTTTGTGTGAGCATAGCATTAGGAAACATAAGCTTTGAGCTACCTATGTTAAAAAAAGATTAGTTTTAATGGATTGTGGCAAGGATGCAGATCTTAGGAATGAAGGGGCGAGTTTAAGCCCCGATCATCATGTGTCGGCAAAACACGCCCGTACATGACGTCCAATAGCTGCACAGTGTCATTGTCATTAAACATTGCACGCAAGGGATACTTCCAAGATGTGGAATGATGGAAAGTAAGCACTGGGTAGCAGAAGGCTTTAGCCATTCTGCTCCATGGACAGCTACTGTAAGTGTCACATGTCATGCCAAAATCATGACAGAATCATGTGATATTCTGCAGCTAACACAGGTAAATGGATTCTTTTATACCACATTCACATGCAGCTCCTAATAATTATAGGGAATAATAAATATGGATTGGATATGTTGCATTCCATCTAGGGTCCGGATAGATAACTGTCTCATCCGTATTTAGGTCTCCTTCACATGACCATATATTTCTATCCACAAGATGGACAGTATACTTTCTTTAGGGCCCATTAATTTGCCAAATCAGGCTGATTTGGCAGATTATCGTTCTGTGTAATAAAGAAAATTATCAGACAGCTATGTGTAATAGCGATGTGTGGCTGATGCTAGGGTAAAGAAAAAAAAATAGATTATACTTACCTGTCCAGGCTCTCTCAGTGTCCTGCTGCATTGATCCTTAGTTCTCCACTCACCGCAGCTGCCTTGGGGACTTGTTCCCATCTCTGAAATGACAGGCCGCTTGGTCAATCACTGGCTGTGACATTGTACTGATTC
The DNA here is from genome assembly GCF_027789765.1 of Dendropsophus ebraccatus. Classification (NCBI taxonomy): domain Eukaryota; kingdom Metazoa; phylum Chordata; class Amphibia; order Anura; family Hylidae; genus Dendropsophus; species Dendropsophus ebraccatus. The sequence continues at coordinate 47,940,244 of NC_091458.1, forward strand.
AACCAGTGATTGGCTGAGAAGCCTATCATTTCAGACATGGGAACAGAAGTCCCTGAGGCGGCTGCGGTGAGCGGGGAACACAGGAACAAGGCTGGAGGACAACAGGGGAGCCTGGACAGGTAAGTACAACTCTTTATTACTTTTACACCAAAGCAAGGGCTGACAGACAGCCCTTGCTGCACGTTAATTGAGCTGTGTATGGGCTTGGTAAGCGAGCGCAGATCTAGAAGATGAGCGCTTGCTTACAGTGTAATACAGCTTGAAATCTGCCTCCTCTGTTGTACAAATTTTATCAGTGAATTCTAAATGAACAGGCAGAAAGAGGAAGAATACATAAGGTAAACTATTTTTTCTCCTGGATTTGAAGATATGTTATTAGAGATGAGCGAACCTGGAGTATGCTCGAGTCGATCTGAACCCGAACTTTCGGCATTTGATAAGCGGTGGCTGCTGAACTTGGATAAAGCCCTAAGGCTATGTGGAAAACATGGATGTAGTTATTGGCTGTATCCATGGTTTCCAGACAACCTTAGAGCTTTATCCTAGTTCAGCAGCCCCCGCTAATCAAATGCCGATCGTTCGGGTTCGGATCGACTCGAACCCGGTTCGCTCATCTCTATATGTTATACATTCATCACATGGTCCAGTTTCAAAAATCCCCCTCCCCCACTACACAGTTAAGGGGGTTATAATAACTAGCAGTGTATACTGTATCACACACTCTCCATAGGCTGCAATTGTGGGCATTGTACATGTGTGGGGGTGGGGGACAAAAGAAAACAGCAAACCAGAAAATGTTGTTTCTTTTTTTAGCAGTGGATGTTATGTAATGGAACGTTACAATTGCGGCAAGTCTATATTTGTATTTTTTATGGAGAACTATATGTAGTTGTAAAAGGAGACTTTCTCTTTAAATGTACTTTTTCCTCTTTTTCCTCCAAGAATCTGTACTACAATGTTTAGGTAAAACCAGTGAGGCTTAGGTTGTTTTTCAGGCTGGCACATGCAGATTGGGGAATCCAGGCAAGATCTGACTGGTCTATATCAATCTAAGATGTGTATATTTTAAGCTTAAAGTATTTAAAGGAATTAAGTAAAAATGACAGTTCATTTATTTTTTTTTTATTAAAAGTTTAGTTTGGGCACAAGCTATAGGGAAGTCCCTGCAGATGTATGTACTTTGTATGTGTTTTATTCCTAGTAACCATATTAGAAAAATAGATTGTCAGCAGAAAAACACCACCTGGTCCATCTAGTCTGCCCCTATGTTTTCTTTTTATGTTAGCATAGACCATAGACATACATTTATTCCAGGCATACTTAACCCCTTAGTGTTAGTTTGTGTTGTTCCTTTTTATTGTCCTCTTCTCTTTCTAAGAGCCATAAATGTTTTACTTTCCACTTACAGAGCCACATGAGGGCTTCATTTTTATATTTTGTAATGACACAGTAAATGTTAACATAAACTGTACTGTTAAAATGAAAATGAAAAAAAAATGCAATTCTGTAAATTTTAGGGATTTTATTTTTATGCCAAGCTTTCGTTATTCTGCAGCCCAGTACAATTACAGTGATACCTAATTTATATAGTTTTTATTAAAAGGGGGTTTCCATATGTAGATAAAGTTATTTTACTACCTTTCTGTAGTCTTCCATGCTTTTTGCTTCAGATGCCAACTGTCTGCTCTATTGTCTTTCTGCTTATTGTACATGATGTAACAGATGTCCTGTACCTGATGTTTTCAAATCAACTGGTGTCAGAAAGTTATACAGATTTGTTTATTACTTATATTTAAAAATATCAAGCCTTCCAGTACTTATCAGCTGCTCTATGCCCTGCAGGAAGTGGTGTTTAATTTTTTGACGCCAGTTTATTTGTAAACTTTTTTTTTCCCTTCTGGAGTAGGCCTACCCTGTAGGTTACCCTGATTCGGTTCAGTTAGGTAATGATTACAGTAGATACAAACAGTTGCGGGTCCTGTGTCTGTTAACAAAATAATTTAATGATGTTGGACACAGGTCTTTAAAAGCTTTATCAAACTACACGTAGCTGTCAGCTATATGGGAAGCCATCAAAGCTCCTGAGGAAATATCAACAACATGAGGACAGTTGCATATCTCAGCAAACTGGGAGGAACAAACATTCAAAAACTTGCCAGGAAGTGTTAATGGGAGAAGCTCTGCAGTAACTCATCACCACCACTACAAACAACTGGATGCGATGGAAACTGTTTCTATCACAGTGGCAGTGTCAATAAGCTGATCAGTGGGGTTACCGGCACCCTGCCAATCAACTATTAAGGGGCCTATTCTGGCCTTTCGTTGGAAACTATCCTAGCATTCTTAGATCTAGAGAGTTGTCAAAGTTTCCTCTACTAGTCACCTTTATTGCAATTCATCTGTTCCAACTTTGGGAAGGGTGGCCATACAAATTAGAAGGTTAGCCTGGTATATTGATGGGGTCGTCAAGTGAGGAAAGAGTCAGGAGACTCCCATGCGCATTAGATGGGTTGCTGATAGCGTTGAGCGAACCCGCCAAAATGTTGGGGTTCAGCATCATTATCCAAGCGCTCATCGTTTAATTCCCCAGTTGGATGCCGTCCTAGGGAGTTCTGGGAAACATGGATACTGAACGATATCTGAACGATAATCATCCCGTGGAATATGGGCCCTTAGACTGGCGGGGTTCTGACTCCTGTCTCCTATTTGAGTGAATAGGACAATGCTACAGTTCTTAATCCACAGCTAGAAATAGTATGGCGATACATGTATGGGCATACTGAAAAGCTGCAGTACTTTCGCAACCATCCAGACACCTTTGTACAGACTGGAAAACCCCTTTTAAAGATGGCGCAGGCCTGTCCATGAGCAGGTAACACTTATTAGTCATGCTTATCCATCTGGAGATGGTAATTTTACAGAAAATTAGATTAGAAGTTGGACTAGCGTGCACATGTTTTCTATAGGGATAAAGGAGAAAACCACTCCCTTACTTTTCTAGTGGTGACTTATCTCCATAAGAACAAAAGAATGAGGCATCTCTCCTGTCCCTGGGGTAGAGTTGGAAGACTACCATACACATTGGATGGCTGGTCCTGACAAAATCATCAGGTTCAGCTGACACTTTGTCTTCTATTGTTTGTCGGCTGATGATATTTTTTGAGTAGGCATTAAAATCATCGGTAGTCGCCCACATATGTTCCTGTGTAAACAGGAATATGCTGCCAACTTTGATATAAGGTTGATAGGCCGCACAAACAATACAACGATCATTCATGTGGCCTTGATGCACAATTATTTGTTCCCTGTAAAGGCTCTGTAAATGGACGCCCATCTCGCTTAATTGTGGTGCTGCATAGGGCCGTGTAAGAGGGCCCTAAGGTGTACAAGGATATGGAGACTGGTGACAAGTGGTTTATCTCATCTACTATCTTTTAGATCTGTTTTACATTTTTCCTACTGGGTCAGGAAAGAAGTTGCCCTCGCAGGTCTGCTATTTACTGGCCTATCAATTGTTAGAGACGTTCCCGGAATGCGTACACATTACACGGAGTCAGTTTACATATTGGAAATGATTGTAATAGTTTAAGTATATACATGCCATTATTTGAAGTAGCTGGTGTCACTTAGATGTAAGATGATCACCTACATTTAGTTCTTGGTGTGTGGCCCCAATATGTGACATAACAGGGGTCTTGCTGTAAGCCCTGTGTTATAGGAAATGTAGAAGAATATGCATGTTCTGTGCAAGGGTATACCAAATGGATTCAGCATAGGTTATTTATTATACTTAAAGGGAATCTGACAAATGATTTCATGTAGTGTAACTAATCACAGGTAGGATTGCACCTTCACAGGCACAGTTGCATCCGTTTTTTTTTTTCATCAGTTTCATTAATGGATTGCAAAAACGTAGTGGCCGAAATTGCGAATATTTTAGGAGGAGCAAGATTAGTGAATATTGAAAGATTTATTTTTATTTGTAATATTGAAACTAAAGTAAAAAAGAAAAAAGTTACCAAAAATGTTTAGAAATATATTTCACGTAAAAACTTGATTCAAACAATAAGTCCTTTTCTAATGATGAATGAGTTTCGCAGTTACTGTGCATGAGGATTCAAAAAGCTTATGTGTTTGGCTGAAGGCTGACTTTAGGCCGGTGTCACACTGCAATTTTCCTGGTGTTTTTACCAGTATTCTTTTGTTGGCTGAAAACCACTGTGCCCAGATGTTAGCTGGAAGTCGATAGAGGAATATAAAACGTAAAAGTAAATAACAGATGGATGAAGTATGTCTGCAGGGTCAGGGTTTGGTAGTGATGTGTAACCATAGTGACACATAGATCTGCTATGAAGACATAGGCGGAAATCTTTTAAGTAGTTGCAAACTCTGAACTTTTTTTTTACATTAAAAATGCTCATCACACCAGATATTCCAGGAATAATGTTAGTATCACACCACATACTTTCTCTTTTCAATAGTTTTACTCTGTAATGTGCATAGGGGTCTCCTGGGGGAAGTTTGGCAGCAGCTTACCTCCCCACTCCCCACTTATAACACATGACTGTTTGGCCAAGCCAAACATTCATGTGTATGGGGTGAGGGGTATTGAGTTTCCCTCCCCACTATAGGGAACTACAGTACCAGGGAGACACATAGGGGGAGATTTATCAAACATGGTGTAAAGTGAAACTGGCTGAGTTGCCCCTAGTAACCAATCAGATTCCACCTTTAATTTTCCAAAGATGCTATGAGCAATGAAAGGTGGAATCTGATTGGTTGGTAGGGGCAACTGAGCCAGTTTCACTTTACACCATGTTTGATAAATCTCCCCCATAGAGTTGATAACCCACCTCTAAGCTATACTGTGATTCAGTTACTGCCTGCGCCTTGAATAAAGACAACAGGCTACATCATGGGTCTCCAAACTGCGGCCCTCCAGCTGTTGCGAAACCACAATTCCCATCATACCTGGACAGCTAAAGCTTTGGATTTGGCTGCCCAGACATGATGGGAAGTGTAGTTTTGCAACAGCCGGAGGGCCGCAGTTTGGAGACCCCTGGGCTACATAATGCCAGTCCATTTCCACCAGTGTAATACTGCCCCCCGTGATCACGTCCACTTCTGTCTGTGACACCTGTGACTCTGCCTGTAGGGTGTGCATGTGCTTCCTTCCTAATTGTAAAGTGCACCAGTGCGCACATCCAGATTCTTCCACTTCCTCACCCACTATCACTTATTATATCAGGCAGCCACACCCACTCCACCTTGCCTGAGCAAAGGGTCCTTGCACCCGTGTCTCTTGATCTGCTACGCCAGCCCCAGGGCTAGCAACCTGGTAGCCTTCTGCAGCGAAGGGGGAAGAATACAAGGGGGCTGCTTAGACAACGACCTTGAAAGTGGCTCATAGGCAAACTGGGTTAGGTTTAGTGGGTCTCCATCTGTTGCCCAATACAGACTAGTGACAAGAAGGGCTAGACTAAAGAGGACTACCTTCAAGTACCCTAGTGACACTTAAGCATTCACATGTCTGTAAGATCTGTCCAGATGCAGACTACACACCTATTAAAGCACAAAACACAGCTGGCTGCTAATGGTATGACATAAACCCAATACAGATATGGAAATCAATAAAAACAGCCAGGGGCAGATGCATTGGGTTTATGCCTTGCCATTAGCAGTGAGCTGTTGCATTTTTTATGTTTTTGTGTGTTTGCATTTTCAGCTATAGCAACGTGCCCCTGCCTAGTGTGAATGGTGGTGTATAAGAGCTCACCAAGTTTTTTTTTTATCTTTTTGCTGTAAGCACCCATTAGTTTGGGTTGGAATGACCCCGTTCACACGTCCATACATGTTACGGCACTGTGATCTGTGCAGCAAAAAAGTGTCAGGTCCTAGTACGAGCGCCCAATTGTGGTACGGATCACTATTCATTTATAAATAGGTCCATGCATTGCGGACATCTACACATGCACATCTGTAGTTCTGGCCGTAGCTGGGGATCCACAACTGCAGCACTACGGATGTGTGATTGTAGCCTATTACTGTGGGTTACTCTCTTCAGCCAAACCTCTGCTGCTTGTTTCCATGTTCAAGAGATGTGCCTCCATTATGGATGGATCTGCTGACTTTCAGTAAAAGAGTCATAATTGACAGACAGAAATAAGACAAACTTCAAGCAGATGTGGTAGGTAAATCTACAATAACCGAATGTATACCTGCCGGGGATAAACATATATCTATCCTAAGATAATAAGAAGGGAAATACTAAAAGGGCAGACTAGATGGACCAAGTGGTCTTTTTCTGCCGACAATCTTCTATGTTTCTACTGATTTCAATGTGGTTATTCACACATCTGTTTTTGACCACTGATCCATCTGCAAAAAAGTAGGACCTGCATTTATATGGTTTGTTTTGCAAAACAGAAGCTTCAAAATAGGTCAATGGGACCGTTTTTAATGGACATCACATGGATGCAGTATTTTTCACTGAAGCATTGCCTAGCAATGGCCTCTTATTACTTTTGTATCTGATGCAAAACTGATGCTTCATTGATGCCACACTGATGGATTCTAAGTGTAGAGACGGGCCTGTCCCACAGTCCTCCATCCATATTGTTCCATCTGCGCTTCCTCTGGGCTGCTGCAACTGTATAAAAGAAAAAAAACCACGTAAACTATAAGGGCTCTTTTTATCGTGCGAAAAATCTAATATCCCTCGAATTTAAGCGATAATCTTTGCATGTGTATGCAGGCAACGATCAAATTACTAATGCAAATTTGTCAGTATGTCGTTGATCGTCTCTTTTGTGCTGACCATAAAATCGCTTCATTTATCATTTTTCTCGCCGGAAAATAATAAGGAAACCTCTGAGCTGGTGTAGATTTGCTGGCGCCCACACTGGTGCGCCTCTACATAAATCTCCGTACTATCGGCGCAGCGGGGATATTTGTACCCCCGGCGCAGAAAACTCTGGACTTAATAAATGTCCCCCCCTAAAGTCTACTTAGTCAGAGATCCTGCATACACTTCATGGTGCGTTTACACTGAATGATTATCGTTCGAATTTTTGCGTTAACGATCGCATTTCAGCGAATGACCAAGTGACAAGCAAGAAATCGTTCATTTTAATCTTTCAGCATGTTCTCAAATCGTTGTTGGTCGTTCGCAAAAAAAACGCAGATCGCTTTGTGTACACAGTCTTTCACAGATTCACCCTATGTGTCAGATGGGCACATAGATCGCAATAACGATTTTTTAAACAAATTTTCTCTTCGTCTAAACGCTGATCGTTCTAATAATCAAATCGTTGCTTCGAAATTGTTAAACGATCGATTGGGCGAATTATCGCTCCGTGTAAACGCAGCATTAGTTTCTATGATTGTTTATAGCTCACTTGTTTTGCACTACAATTTCATGTAAATAAAAGCAAAATCCACAGCAAATATTGTAAGTGTGACCTTCACTGTCACTTTACTTTAACCTTATCCACTCTGTGATGGTAATGCACTGTATTAAACCAAAGATTTCGGATACCCCAGTGGTTTGTCTGCTTGCAGTTCCTTTTGGTGGATATGCTTCAGGCAAGAGCTCTAGTATAGTTGTACTTGTGCATGCTGCTAGTGCCTCCGGTGTTCATTACTGGAATAGCTATGTGTTTCCCTTTTTTCCATTCATGTAGCCACAAGAGGACGCACTGTGTGGAGCATGGGAGAAGTGGAACAATATAGTGCCTTGTTATTCCACAAGTTGGAGCTCTGTAGCTGCTGGAGGAATGCAGACAGCCTACGCCCTAAACACAGCTCAGCAATGTGCATGCATCACATAGCTGCCCTAGGCCTCACGCTGCCATGACCCAAATAGGGAAAGAAATGTAAAAAATTAAAATCTTCAAATAAAGCTTTATTATAAAACATGTTTACAAAACACAAAATGCAGTTTAATGAGTTATAACATATAGATGCAGGGTATGTGCAACCTATGGATGAGCTGGAATAAATTCAGCATTCAGGGTCTGTGCGTCCATGAGCTGGATGATGGACATGCTTGTGTCTATGTCAGTATCATTCATCAGGAAGCTGACTGTAAATAAACTGACAGATCAGCAATGGCCGATGCTGTAATATCTTGTGGGATGTTGAGGAATAGACACAAAGAGGGAGATTTATCAAACATGGTGTAAAGTGAAACTGGCTCAGTTGCCCCTAGCAACCAATCAGATTCCACCTTTCATTTTCCAGAGAGTCTGTGAGGAATGAACAGTGGAATCTGATTGGTTGCTAGGGGCAACTGAGCCAGTTTCACTTTACACCATGTTTGATAAATCTCTCCCAAACTGACTAGACATCATTTCTGTCCATGTCCTATTTAGTTCTAGATGCTATTTCTACTGATATTACTAATTACCTTGCAAACCAAGAAGTGAGGTCATTTCTGGGAAAGTCGCTGACTGTATGCTTCTAATGGTATAAGTGGCCTTTACAGCAGCTGTGTCCAAGATCTGATTCATAACACCAGTGATGAGGAATGCTGCTCTGGTTGAAAAGTGCGCCCTGGGATTCATGAGAACCTAGAAACAGCATTGGGTATAATGGAGAGTGGTCAGCGTGTGGTCACAGCCCCATCACAACTGCTGTGGCTAATGTGTTCACAGACTTAGAGATTTGTTAATTTAACCCTTTGAGGACCAGGCCCAAAATGACCCAGTGGACCGCGCAAATTTTGATCTAAGTGCTTTCGTTTTTCCCTCCTCCCCTTCTAAGAGCTCTAGCACTCTCAGTTTTCTATCTACAGGCCATGTAAGTGCTTGTTTTTTACAGGAATAGTTGTACTGTGTAATGGCGTCATTCATTTTACCATAACATGTATGATGGAATTCCAAATATATTATTTATGAAGATATAAATAGGTGAAATCGTAAGAAAGAATGCAATATGGTAACGTTTGGGGGGTTCCTGTGTCTACGTAATACACTATATGGTAACAGCGACATGATACTATTATTCTATAGGTCAGTCCGAACACAACCATATGCAGGTTACACAGATTCTCTAATGTTATATATATTTTTTTTTATGAAATCCTTTTTTTTGGCAATTAAATATTAATAAAATGGGCCTATTGTGACGCTTATAACGGTTTTATTTTTTCACCTACGGGGCTGTTTGGGCTGTCATTTTTTCCGCCATGATCTCTAGTTTTTATTAATACCATATTTGTGAAGATTGGACGTTTTGATCACTTTTTATTGATTTTTTTAATATATAATGTAACATAAAATCGGTAATCTGCGCACTTTTCCCCCTCTTTTCGTGTACGCCGTTTACCGGTCACAATGACGCTTGTTATATTTTAATAGATCGGACAATTACGCACGCTACGGTATATTATATGTTTATCTATTTATTCATTTTTATATGTTTTATTTATATAATGGGAAAGGGGGGTGATTTAGACTTTTATTGGGGGAGGGGTTTTGGGGTTGTGTGTTAGTGTTTTGAACTTTTTTTTTTTTACACTTTTGAAGTCCCTTTGGGGGACTTGTACATACAATACTTAGATTTCTACACTGATGAATGCTATGCCATAGGCATAGCATTGATCAGTGTTATCAGCGATCTGCTCATTGAGCCTGCCTGTGCAGGCTCAGTGTAGCAGATCGCTGATCGGACCGCACGGAGGCAGGTGAGAGACCTCCGGCAGTCCGTTTCAACGATCGGGAAGTGACAGGGGACTCCCCCTGTCACTTACACTTAAACGCCGCGGTCGCGCCGCGATCGCGGCGTTTAAGGGGTTGATGACACGCGGCAGCGCGATCGCTGCAGCGTGTCATTACCGGTGAGGTCCCGGCTGCTGTTTGCAGCCGGCCCCCACCTGCTCCGGAGCGGAGCGCGCTTCATAGCGGGAAAAACACCCAGGACGTAAGGTTACGTCATGGGTCGTCTGGGGACAGACTTCCATGACGTAACCCTACGTCCAGGGTCGTCTAGGGGTTAAAGGAGAAGTCCGGTGAAATTTTTTTTTAAAGTACTGTGTTGCCCCCCAAAAATTATACAAATCACCAATATACACTTATTACGGGAAATGCTTATAAAGTGCTTTTTTCCCTGCACTTACTACTGCATCAAGGCTTCACTTCCTGGATAACATGGTGATGTCACTTCCTGGATAACATGGTGATGTCACAACCAGACTCCCAGAGCTGTGCGGGCTGTGGCTGCTGGAGAGGATGATGACGTCAAGCATATGGGAATCAGGAAGACCACCATTGAAAGTTTATGGGCACATGTTAGCTTTGCAATTCTTCCATGGAGCAATCTCATGCCTTACCCCATATGCATCTTCTTCTACCATCTGTTCACCCATAAGTCACTGATGTGTCCGTAGATCATATTACATGTATTCAGGTTTGTGTTCTGTTCCCAGACAATAGATTTTCATAGATTTTCAATGGCATTACATACTGGCAGCGGGATTGTCATCCTGCTGCGAGTATGTTAAATACAGCCCCCTTAACCCCCCGTGGCCCGGTGCATACATTACCGGGTCCATGCTCTGGCTTGCTTCGGGGGCTCCTGGCGTCTGCACGTCCCGCTCAGCCAATCAGTGTGCTGCCCGTGGGGCACCGCACTGATTGACTGAGTGCCGGGAGATGCTGAGAACCCCTGAAGCCAGAACGCGGAACCGGTAATGTATGCACTGGGGGGTTAAGGGGGCTGTATTTAACATACTCGCAGCATGAAATCTGCTGCGAATTTGCTGCGGATCCAGTAGTGGGAAGCTGAATGGGTCCCATACACGCAGCGGATCCGCAGTGTGTATGGGACCCGGCCCCTTTAACCACCCCGCCGCCTGCAGCCCGGGCCCCAAGCATTCATTACCTGCTCGGCGCCGCAGCTGTGTGTGACGCTCCCGGGTCCCCTCGCTCCTCATCAGCCAATCAGTGCTGCCGTGCACTGATTGGCTGAAGAGGAGCGAGGGGAGCTGTGAAATCCGCTGCGGATCTGGTAGGTGTGAAGCTACCCTTAAAGGGAATCTGTTAGGTCCGTACGAGGTAGAGAGCTGCAGACACAGGCAGATAGGTTATAGTGAGATGAAACAAATGATGACTTTGTCTTTGCTGATGGCCATTTGCAGAGGGAGGCCCTGTTCCCACTGAGCAAAACTAGCGGAATTCCGCGGCGGAATGCCGTTAGCCTCCCGCTTATAATGGGAGTCTATGGGAGGCGCACACTCCTGCCCTGTCCGCACTGAAGAATGAACACGTTCATGTGAAAATCAAAACTCACATGTAAAAATCGCACCAAACACGCAGCGATAAAAACGCAGCGTTAAATACGCAGCGATACGGTACGTGTGAAGCTACCCTTAGGGATTTAACGGTGCATTTTTAACGGTGCGTCTTTAACGCTGCGTTTTTGCTGCGTTTTGATTGTCACATGATTTTCATGTGAAAATCAAAACTCGCATGTAAAAATCCCACCAAAAACGCAGCGTTAAAGACGCACAGTTACAAACGCACCGTTAAAAACGCAGCGATACGGTACGTGTGAAGCTACCCTTAATTTGTATAGATACCTATACACAAGTGTATCTCCCAGTCTCCTCTCTGTGCGCATACCACACTGCCCCCCATAGACACACACACTACTTCCTGTGTTTAGCATTTGTCTTCCCCTGGAATTATCCGTCCTCTCAGTGCCCCTCCTCCCAAATGTAGGCCACAGTGGCAAACAAAGGAAGACACAAAAGGGAGATCCCCTTTGATCATGTTTCATTGATTTTTATTGGCATAAGGAAAAAAGGAGTAAATTATAAATTGATAATCTTTCTTACAAAGAGGTACAGACACCGGCACTACTACCATGTAGTTAGGACCTTATGTTGGATGGGTGGAGTATTCCCATGTATGGCTATATGTGGTGCTCTCTTGCTAGGGATGAAGATATACAGTCTCTGAATCGTCAACGCGTAGAAAAATGCAAGGGCACTCAGCGGTCCGTATTTGTACTTTATTGTTCCATCTTGTTAAAACATGGGTTAGCAGCCAGCGAGGACGCCAAACACCTTCAGCATTAGTAATTGATAAATTAATAAGAAATGTTAAAGGTTCACAATTAAAGTTATGACAGATTATAACTCGCACTGCTCCCTGTGATTGACACTCCTGTATAGAGCCTTTAGATGGGCTGTGCATTGAAGCAGTCGGGCCACACAAAGGATTGCTTGTTTGTGTGGCTATTAAACTCATCATTCTCACCTGCACATCACCTGCACTTAACACAGGTTGTAATACCTTGAGTGTTATGCTGCGTTTACACAAAGCGATAATTCGTCCAAATGATCTTTTAACGATTTTGAAGCAACAATTTGGTTTTTATAACGATCAGCGTTTAGACGAATAAATTGTTAGAAAATTCGTAAGAAAAATTGTTATTGCAATCGTTTTTAAGATCGCTTAAGCCCATCTTTCACATAAGGTGAATCTTTGAAAGACTGTTTACACGTAGCGATCTGCGAATTTTTAGTAACGGCGATTTGAGAACATGTTAACAGATCAAATGTAAACGCAGCATTAGATAACCAACTTTACTAAAAGAAGTGGTAGTAATACACTATGACCTATACTATACTATGACAACAGATGGCAGGCTCAGTTGTCAATATAAAGTATATGGGGGTCTCCCGAAACTCAACTGACAGATGATGTTAGTGGTGATAGAGGCTCAGGTGTGATGGATTTTTAGAAAGAAGCCACCGCCACAGCTTACAATCCTTGACAACGGTTATTGAACATGTATAGGCACCTTTTCCCCTATCAATAGGATAAGGAATAAGTGTCTGATTTCATGGGACCCCCTAATCATGGGAATGGCTCCTGTATACCCTCTGGTTGCATGCAATGACAGTCGGACATGCATGCTAATGGTACATTAACCTATATGGGCCAGATAAAGATAACCGAGCACTGTAATTGGCTATCTTTATATGGTCCATAGAGTTGGCCAGATTTGGTTGGTTTTAAAGGGGTTATTCAGCGCTACAAAAACATGGCCACTTTCCCCCTACTGTTGTCTACAGTTTGGGTGGGGTTTTGAAGCTCAGTTCCATTGAAGTAAATGGAGCTTAATTGCAAACCACACCTGAACTGGAGACAACAGTACGGGGAAAGTGGCCATGTTTTTGTAGCGCTGGATAACCCCTTTAATGTAGTATTATATGTGTGAAGTTACTGCAATGTCTTATCATTAATAGTTTAAATAGGTTGTGCCATGGACAACATCTATCTGCTATCCACAGGATAAGTGACACATGTAATGTTGCTGTGGATCTGACTACAGGGACCCCCATAGATCACAAGAACAGGGATCCCAAATCCCAAAAATTAAAGTAGAAGCAGTCATATACACACAATGCTGCTCTATTCTATGAGACTGGGGGAGAAAGGTGGACACCGTGCTTGGCTATTCTGTCAGTCCCATACACAATGAATAGGACAGCTGTGTGGTTGTGTGGTCATCACTCCATTCACATGGAAACTTGGGGAAAACCATTCTCAGCAGTCAGACCCACAGCCATCCTGAGGACAGGTGACAGATATTAGGGCCCTATTACACGGAAAGATTAAAATGTGAAAAATCTTTTGAATGTAAGCAACAATCTTATAGTGTGAATGCAGGCAACAATCAAACGACTAACGGAAATTTGGGTGTCGGTGATCGAATCTTTTGAGCTGACCATAAAATCATTGTTAATCATTCGCAAATCTTTTGGTGTATTTACACATCGCTTGTTCACTGGGATCAGAAGTATAGAGCATACCGATCACTACTAACAACTATCCTTCCATGTATTATGGTGAACGATTTCAGGACATTTGCAATAGCTCTCGTTTGTGATTGTTTATCGTTAATTAGAGAAAATGAAAAATCGCTTTGTCTAATAGGACTTTAATAAAATCCCTTTAAGCATGATTTTTAGCCTCCATGATTGCATTTACCTGAACTATAAATGAATTTAGTCACATACAATGTTGGTCTGAATATAACCTATTGTTGTTCCTGAAGAAACATTTGCATGTCATGTAAATAGGTTGGCTTATTATCATAGCCATTACGAACATTGCTATAGTCATTGGCTGATAAATTGTAAGTATCTGTTCACATCATGCCAGAGCCTTCTATAACCAATAACCAATGTATGCCACTGTATAGGCATATAAAGCCCTATTGTCAGCTCCTCTGTGCGTGCATCTGTTTTACTGAAGGGGGGGGGGGGGGGGTGCCAATGCCAGACTACTCTTATCTTTTTGAGAACAAAGGATTTAGCAGTTGAAATCTCCCATAGACATTAGATGGTCGGACATTAGAAAATGATTAGAATCCAAGGTAATATCTCTTAAGGGTGCAATGTTGATATGTTATTGTTTTGCATTTTTCATTCAATAACAGATGTTCCTTTTTTAAACCAGACTATAAATTATTTATATATATATATATATATATATATATATATATATATACATATATATATACATATATATGTGACCGTAGGTGCTAAAAAAAAAAAAGTGGTTTATTCGCCCAAAACGCGAGTTTGAAACATTGCGGTTTTGGGCGAATAAACCACTTATTTTTTCACCACATTTTTGAGTGCCACAGTGATTCTTGTATACTATATATACTATATAATATCAGGTACAATACATCTAAAATGAATATAAAATTGTAGATTGAGCTTTGGCCCTGCAGCCGGGCTCAATCCTGCGGCCCACAAGCTGTGCTGTTTACCAGCTGTAGAGAGCAACTATTCTTTTGTTCTCTGGTAACATGTGACTTCTTGATTCAAGGAATTATTAGTCTTTGTTTCCTTTTTCGGTCAACATCCTGCTGAGTAACTGTTCTCGGAGACACTAGCCCCTGGTTTCGGGGTAAATCTAAGGCTACAATGCAGAGTCCATACAGAAAATCACTGTTTTTAACATATTGGACCATATACGTAAACACAGTCTTAAACACAGAGTTTTAGCTGACATTTTCTGAGCTGTACTTGGAAAAGAAGACAAGGCTATGACTTTTTCTGTAAGACAGCTTCAGGCATTGTTCATGCTGTGGTAATACTATACATCTATATTATACTATACACCAGTTTTGCTTTACAGCTATGTCAGTGTAGTCATACGTTAGGTGTTGGGTGCAATGTAAATAAATTATACTGGTCAGTTTAAAAAAGACAAAAATTCTCTGGCCTTGGTTAAAAAAAAATCACAATGGGTGGGCCTATGGCTCTGTTAGATGTTAGGGGAGGTTCCCTTATACATCCAGTGAAGGTGTTCACTAAATAATGATATGAGCGCAACTCAAGCATTTTCAAGTCTAATCGTTCAGCATTTTAATACCGGTGGCTGAAGAAGTTGGATGCAGCCCTAGGCCATCCGCTAAAACATGGATACAGCATCCAACATCTTCAGCCACCAGTATTCAAATGCCGAACAAACTTATCAAATCCCCCAACAAATTTTTAAAATATTTTTTAATCATCCACTTTTCCCATTTTGCAAATGGCCGTTGTTTCACACAATGTATAACAGCCATTTTTTGGCTACGGCCATTGAAATAATCCAAATCCACACAAAATTCTTGTCTTGAAGCACTCGGTCCCATAAAATCATAGTCCTTTAATAATTTAATGAATGTACATGTCATTTATTTCCAGCCATTTTCCATAGACTTCAATGAAATTTTTCATTTAAAACAATTTTTTGTCTATGTATGTACCCCCAGAATTGTAAAGTGCTGCGGAATCTGTTGACGCTACAGTATGTAAATAAAAATTATTATTATTATTATAAAACAACAGCCGTTATTTTGAGTGCCAAATAACATCCATTGTTTAGACATAGTGGGAACATAGCCTTAAACTTATTCAGAGCACCACATTCAATTCCGCCGCACATCGTCCATTCTTCCATGCACGGAACCTGCGATAGCCCCTCACGCTTCCCTTAGACAAAGGCTTCCCTTTTGCACAGCGTTTTTAGGGTGTTTTTTTTTTTCTCCCGTATTATGGAAGCAAGTTGTGGCCTGACCATCGGTCTGATTACCTGAACTGACAGTTGTAATACTGAAGCAAAAAAAATGTGTCCATGGGGGATAAACGTCAGCCATTATATCGTAGACTGGTGCAACATTAGTTCAGCCGGGGGGATGCGCATTTATATTAATAGTGTTCAGTATTACCAGAAATTGATTTTCTCCCTCTGATGGCCAGAGCAGCCTCCGCCATCTGCAGATAATGATATTGCAAAGCACAATAGTCTCCTATATACAGGGAAACAGGAGCTGGCCCCTGACACACCGAATAATGTGACTTTACTAGGAAATGGACCTGGAGCTGAGAGGTTTGTGGATGACAGGAAGTGATATGGAAAATGCATTGTCACCAATGCTTTACGCTGTCGCAGCAGTCAGATTTACTGCAGAGCTCTGCCGCATTGCAGTATGTCTCCTCCATCCCCTCCCCCTTATATCACATCCCTCAGCTCCTTCCCTGTGTCTGCAGAAAGCCAGACACCACCCTTTGTTTGCACAGACACCGGCCAAGTAAAGCAGATGCTCAATGCTTCCTCATCTGCTAATCCAATAATGAGAATACAGGAGTAGGACTGGATATTCTATATGGTAATAGGGTATATAGTTATATATTTACTGAACGAAAATAATTAACATCTTATAATGTGGTGTTTTTCCTAAAACATTTGGAGAGTTCATGTGTTAGGCTGGGTTCACCTTTAAGTCAGAAGCTTCCATTGCACAGAGAAGCAAAAGTAGAGCAGCAATATAGTTAATGGGGTCTGTTGGGTAATGGATCAAGCGCTGCTTTTATTTTTTTTGTTTTCTGGTCCTATCAAATTTTTTGGTCCATTTTTTTCTGCAAAAAAAGATGTCCGCTTTTGCAGCTGTCTTTTGTTTAAAAAAAAAAAGAACAGTCATCTTCTTCTATAATAACGCTCATTAATTAACACAAAACATGCATTACCAGCAGTTTTCCCATTGAGCTCCATTGACCTCGATACATCGAAAAGAGGGTCAAATAGCAGCCGATTTGGGTAAAAAATAAAAAAAGACAGAAAAAAAACAGTGTGAACATTGCCTCAGGTTAAAAATGTACAGTACGTCAATAAATGCGGTTCCTATTTCTAACACCAAATTACACAGGTTGCGAAGCCTACGATCATGGGGCCACACCGCATGCATGGCAGATAATGAAAGCGAATGTGGTCAGATTACAGCAAGTAAGTTGCTGCAGTTTTTGATTTCTTTCATTTTTTTTTTTCTGCCTCGTGGCATTTGGGAAGGTGTGGACGGGGTAGACTCTCCGTGTAGAAGCTTCTGGCTTTGTAGATGCTTTGAGATGGACTGCTAAATAGATGCTTGAGTGTTTGGAGTATGATCGGACTGCAAATGTAAACATATTTTCTACCATTAGGCAGTCTGACGTTACGATCTTTGACAGTGTGACCTGTACAACGGCCATGTAGCCTAAGGGTGCCTTCACACATAGCGTATCGCTGCGTGTTTCTTGCACATAAATCCACAGTGATACTGATTGCTATAAAATCAATGTATGTGTATTCTCGCTGCATGTTTGGTGCGATTTTTAAATGCGAGTTTTGATTTTCACAGGAGAGTTTAACACCACAAAAAAACGCAGCTACTTTCGTGCGAGTTTCATGCGAGTTTCGTGCGATAAATACGCAGCAATACGGTATGTGTGAAGGCACCCTAAGGCAGGTTTCACACAGTCCCATTATGTATGCATTTTGGTTCATTTTTGTTGCATTATCACATCTGCATGCCCAACGTGACTGCAGATCTGATGATCCGAGCTCTTAATGTCCCCATATACATAAGACTTTAGTCGGCTGTACTCGACGCTCGTGGCGGATTCAGGTGTCAATCTAAGGTGGCTGGGCTCCTCTGATCATCCACTGACAGATGAAGTCGGCGAAAATAGGGGTCAAGCGTAATGGAAAACCACCGCCCGACCCCTTTGTTTAGGGAGCGATACGCTGCAGTCAGAGCACTTTGGCTGTGGCTTACCCCTCCGGATAGAGAACACACAAACGCTTGGCTGTGTATGGGAAGGACGGGTGATGGGCAGCAGAAATAACTGACGGACATTGAAAGTGCATGGGGACCTTTAGGTTCGGAGAACTGGTAATAGATGTGTATGCACAATATGATTATAGCAATCAGTAACATTTCTTGGATGGTTCACGAATACTGTATGAATGGCAGTCATGTTGGATGAAGCCCTATAAATACCACAGACTTCATGCTGACATAAGACGTTTCTTATTGCTGCAGCTTTCTATGTCGGTGTGTACTGTCTTCGGGAGCCTGGCGTCCCCTTCCCCCATCTACTTTGATAAACAATTGATAGGCTTCCTTGCAGTTGCCATAGTAACACTGGGAGGAGAAAGGAGCGCTCATGAATAAGTGATTGTGGATACTCTCGCTGGTTACACTGGCAGCAGTTGTCATGGAAACGGAGACGGAAGTCTATGTGAGAGTTCTCACTTGTGACACCGCCATAAACCATCACTGTCTGCAGACAAGAGTAATAGAGCCAAAGCAGCACTTCCTACATTATTCAGCACGCCTTTACAGCTTCAGCTATTAATACATAGCATTGCAATAACACACAGGTTGTCAGTCTTTGCATACCTCCCAGGTCTATCCCTTTTGGGGACACGGTACCTACTCGTGACCCAAATCCTTCTGTCCCTCTTTGCTCCTTAAATGGTCAATTCCAAAGTGGACAGGGCACACACTAACCCACCCCAAACATAGCAAGCCCTGTGTAACCTGACCAGCTCCAGGAGAGCGGTTGTGGGAGCGAGGAGGGTAAGTATGTGCTTTTTTTATGTTTGCCCCAGTAAATAAAAATCAGTCAGAATACCCCTTTACAAAGTACTCTTATAAAAGGCATATAGGAATGCATTTAAGGTAAGTACTTTCACACAATCAACCAGTTTAGATCAACAGGAAAACACTTCTGTTTTGGTGAAAATAATGCTGCGGGGAACATCTAAATGCTTCATAATCAGTAAAACCTATCATGTTTCTCAAGTTTCTGCGTGATTCAGACTATCCGAAATTATATTTCTGCTTAGCTCAGATGGGTTTATCATAAGAGTTATAGAGCTATACAGTATCATTTGCTTTTGCATTTTCGTAATTCTAAAGTGTCATAAAGAATGCTGTGAGAAATGGGGGTAAGCAGCAGGCCAGGATTAGCCCTAAGAATGGAAATGAATCTGTTCAGCTGGTCCAGTAGTTGCAGGAAGCGCGTCTGTTGTGACTCAGCTGCTGGTCTCTTGCCTCTGGGGGATGCCAGCTGTCTGGGTGGAGCTGTGGTCCACATGCTGCTACCTCTTACAGGACTGTGGCTGATCAGTCATCCCCATTATGATGGGGATGGGAAGCTGTCATTTTAGGAGGAGGTACTTTTGAACACTGAGTTTTACTGTTTATCAATG
Source organism: Dendropsophus ebraccatus (assembly GCF_027789765.1). Classification (NCBI taxonomy): domain Eukaryota; kingdom Metazoa; phylum Chordata; class Amphibia; order Anura; family Hylidae; genus Dendropsophus; species Dendropsophus ebraccatus. The sequence goes on from NC_091458.1 coordinate 47,959,788, forward strand.
AATTTTGTTTTAGGGAAATTGTAGCTATTGTGATTTCACTAATCAGACTAGTATAAAGAGTATACTTTACCATTCATAGGCTGTCTATCCAACCAGTATAACAAAGAAGGGAAAAGACCCATTAAAAGACACAGATTGGTAGATAGATTGATCAAAGTGTATCAGGCTGATTGATAAATCTGGCATTTCTACTTAATTGGTTTAATTCAAATTTTGCACTTTTTGGTGCATTTAGGCTATGACCCCTTTATGCAATGCAAGTCATGTCAGAAAGTTTTGCCCCAGAATTCTTGCATGTTTACTATAGTAAATCAGGGGCAATAAATATCTGCTCTCTGTGAATATCAAGCATCACGTAGGGCTAGGCTCACTCCTGCATTGGAGACTGCATTCGGGGCCTCCGTCACAAAATCTGTCAAAATGACCGGACAAAAAAACGCTGCTTAAAGTATGTTTTTGCCTAGTCAGATCCTGATAGATCAATGGATACCACAGCAGAAGCCAAACAGACCCCTTTAAAATCAATGGGGTCTTTCAGGATTTGTTGGTGTCCGTCTGGCTCTACCAGTTCTGGATAGAATCCGCAATGGAGGCTCCAAAAAGATATGTGAGCCTAGCCCAGCCTGAATAAGATAACACAAAATTGTGATGGGCATGTGACCTATCAATCATCCATGGGATTGTTTGCACGAACAATCACCAGCAACAGGGTAGATCACTGTAATTTATTCCAAAAACATAGTGGCAAATAAAAATTGACCATGGCTGGAAAAAAAAAGAAAAAAACAACAACAACGTGGCCTATCGTAAAGCAATGATGGTCGACCAGTATGGCCCAGCTTTACAAATACTGATAACACTGAAGCATCTGTACATAGTGAGCGGGACTGGAGAGGTGTCTCCAGGAGAGATAACAGAGAAACCTATCAAACTTAGAGCTACAGGAGTATTAACATGGCTTACAATATGTAGATGTCAAGCTGGGTTTTCACTATGTCTTGGGTCTTTACTGCCAGTATACATCACTATACTGTGAACATAGAATTGGGATGTATACAGTGGACTACACAGTGGGATGTGTGCACAGTAGACTACACTTTTGTGTCCCACAAATAAAAGGTATATGGTCATGAAGAAGATGAAATGTAATCACAACAGATAATGTTAGGTCTTTGGCCATATTTGTGCCATATTGCAGTTTACATTTTTTAACAGTACTGCAACATGTATCGGCAGCAGATACCAAAAGGAAATGTGAAGGTGACCATAAAGGTGGTGTTACTTTGGATAAAAACATTGAAATCCTTGAAATAGCTTCAACCTTGTAACTGCTTCTGGAAGAAGGAGAAGAATGCTGGCAGCAGGCCTATGAGCACAGCACCTTGAACCTACATTGCGGTCACAATACAGACGCCGGAAAGAGACATTGTTATATAAACAATATATTTTAAACAACATGTTGTACCAGCTTGACTGCGCAGGACAGGAAACTGCTGATCATCTATGGATTGACCTATTAGAGTGTGATATACATGTGTCCTGTGACTTGAAACCCCGCCTGTACTGAAAGTTTATATATTTCATGTGAAACCAAATAAAGCATGAGTGAGCACTCCTAACTCAGCTGAGAGAGGAGGTTATACCGTCTTTTTGCCTGGTGTCATGTCCTCGTCGCTAGCGCTCAACTTACTTAATTTGGACAGGGATAGTCACTTGGGGAACAAGGCGGATAAAAAGAAAATCCGTACTTGACAGCAATGTTTACTCATCCTCAGACAACAACTGTCTAGAAGTGTCAAGTAGAAGCATGTAATAAAAGTCTGCATATTACAGCTACACAGCAGCCTAGCCAGGCTTCCATCTTTGTCTGTAGCTTTACATACAGGAGACATTGCCTGTAAGTAGGGATAATTGTGCTACTGCTGGTGAATGTACAGGAGGCTCTCGGTCTGGGCCTTTCAGAGGCAAACAAAGCATCCTTGTGATTTTAGTTCATTCGTTATTTATTAAGCTTTGAAGATAAATCCTGTTGAAACAGGCAAAGGATCTGCAATTATTATGAGCTAATAGCTCAATTTGCAGGGAGCCTTACAATACCGCATTTCACACACACAGAGAATTTATTGTGGACGCCTCCTGGAGTGGATGCATAATAAGGAAAGCTGATAGCCACATTATCTTAGCACGGCTCACGTTTCTGCTTTACTGTACCTGGGCAATGTCCTCTGGACTGTCTGCTTTGTAATCTTCTTTTATTCTTCAGAAATGTTCAGCAGAGTAGAGAATAATTTTTAACCCTAAGGACCCCATTACACAGAGATTTATCTGTAAGATCATTGAAGCCAAAGCCAGGAACAGATTATAAACAGGGAAAAAGTCATAAAAGAAAAACTGTGATTTCTCCTCTTTTCAAATCCATTCCTGGCTTTGGTCTCAAAAAATTATCAGCCGTGTCATTGACAGTGTCATGCTTATACCTGTTAGGACCTTGGTTCATGATATATGTCCGAAACTGCGCTCTTAGTCATGAATTGGTATTTGAATTCTATGTTTCATTTGCACCAGTCTGAACATTGTCTGAACACAGCTCAATTCCTTCTATTACAATGTCCAATGTTCTGGTGGAAGCAAGTGCCGACCGTCAGCTCAGCGCTCGTTTTCAAGAACAAAGGGCAAGCAATGCATCTTCAACCCTTTGTTTTTAGTTTGAGAAATCTTCACATCTTGGAGTTTTCCCATGAAACCTAATAAGATTATAATGCACTTGTGCAAGCAAATTGTCCACAACTGTAAAACCCATTATAACGGACATAGATTTTGCAATGTTTAAACAAAACAAAATTGCAAGGTGACCAGCCTGTG